>NW_027136914.1:0-600000 GCF_040869045.1 Eurosta solidaginis | reverse complement strand
CCCCCCCCCCTCCCCGCATACATGTGAACGAATTCAGTGTTCCCGTGATTGAGCTATATAACTCAACATTGAACATTGTGAGAAGTTGCTCAATTATGACGAGGTCTTATCTCCCTAAGTATAAAGCTATTCTACACACATGCGATTAAGCAAGCTGAAATTATTTGTCACCTTTTATGTTGTTGGGTTGAAACAACAGGAAGATTTAATCTTGCTATCAAATGAGAGAACCAGCAATTATGAGTACACTAGCCTTTACCCGCGGCCCCGTTCGCAAGGAGAAAATTAAATATATGGGATATTCACGTTAGCCTGCTTATCAAGTTATCTGTTTAAAAAGATGTTTCTGTCTAATACATTTTATTTTTGTAATTGAGTAAAAAAAGAACTAAATGAGCTGATAACCTGATAGGATCTCCAAATGATCCCGAAATTATCCAGAAAAATCCACGAAATGACCCCGACGCTATCGCGGACAGATCCCGAAAACCATCTAGAAATGCCACGGAAGGGTCTCCAAAAGTTCCCGGAATAGTCCGAAATGACAACGACACGATTCTAGACTTATCCAGAGAACCACAAAGAAATGATGCCTGAAGGGTACCAAAATGATCCCGAAATAGTCCCGAAAAAGTTCCGCAATGACCCTGACGAGCTCCCGGACGGTTCTCAAAAACCATCCAGAAAATATCCAGGAAGGGTCCTTAGGGGATCCACGACGGATCACGAAAACCATACAGAAATGATTCCGGAAGGGTCCCAAAATGATCCCGTATTATTCGCGAAAAAGTCCTGAAATGACCCCGACGGGATCCCAGACGGATTCCGAAAACTGTCCAGAAAGGATGCCGGAAAAGTCATCAAATGATCCCCTAATAGTCCCGAAATGACCCTGACGGGATCTCGAACAGACTCCTAAATGACCCTGACGGGATCCGGGACAGATCTCGAAATCCATCCAGAAATGATCTTGGAAGGGCCCAAAATAATCCCGAAACAATCTCTGAAAAGTACAGAAATTACCGACGGGATCCCACACGGATCCCAAAAACTATCCAGAAATGATGCCGGAATGTCCTCAAATGATCCCCTAATAGTCCCGAAATTACCGAAAACCATCCAGAAATTATGCCGGAAGGGACCCCAAATGATCCCGAATACCATACAGAAATGATGCAGGAAAATACCCCAAATGATCCCGAAATAGTTCCGAAAAAGTTCCGAAATGACCCTGACGGGCTCCCGGACGGTCCTCAAAAACCATCCAGAAAATATCCAGGAAGGGTCCTTAGGTGATCCACGACGGATCGCGAAACCCATACAGAAATGATTCCGCAAGGGTCCCAAAATGATCCCGTATTAGTCCCGAAAAAGTCCTGAAATGACCCCGACGGGATCCCAGACGGATTCCGAAAACTATCCAGAAATGATGTTGGAATGTCCTCAAATGATCCCCTAATAGTCCCGAAATTACCGAAACCCATCCAGAAATTATGCCGAAAGGGTCCCCAAATGATCCGATACCAGCCGATAAAAAGTCCCGAAATAACCCCGACGGGATCCCGGACGGATCCTCAAAATCATATAGAAATGATGCCAGAAGGTACCCCAAATGATCCCGAAATAGTCCCGAAATGACCCTGGCAGGATCCCGTACGGATCCCGAAAACCATCCAGAAATGATGCCGAAAGGGTCCTCAAATCACCCCGTATTAGTGGAGAAAAAGTCCTGAATTGACCCCGTCGGGATCCCGGATGGATCCTCAAAACCATATAGAAATGATGCCGGAAGGTACCCCAAATGATCCCGAAATAGTCCCGAAATGACCCTAGCAGGATCCCGTACGGATCCCGAAAACCATCCAGAAATAATGCCGAAAGGGTCCCCAAATCATCCCGTATTAGTCGAGAAAAAGTCCTGAATTGAAAGAATTGAACTATCCAGAAATGATGCCGGAAGGTATCCCGAAATAGTCCCGAAATGACCCTGACGGGATCAAGGACGGATCCCTAAAACCATCTAGAAATGGTGCCGGAAGGTACCTCAAATGATCCCGAAATAGTCCCGAAATGACCCCGACGGGATACCGAACGGATCCCGAAATCCATCCAGAAATGATCTTGGGAAGGTCCCAAAATGATCCCGAAATAGTCTCGGAAAAGTCCAGAAATAACCCTGACGGGTTTCCGGACGAATCCTGAAAACCAATCTTAAATGATGCCGAAAAAGTCCCGAAATGACCTTGATGGGACCCCGAAAGTATCCCGAAAACTATCCAGAAGTGATGCAGGAAAGGTCCTCAAATGATCTCCTAATAGTTCCGAAAAGACCCTGATGGGATCCCGAACGGATCCCGACAACTATCCAGAAATGATACGGAAAGTGCCGGCAAATGATCCCGGAAGGATCCCGAAAAATATACAGAAATGATGCCGAAAGGGTCGCCAAATGATCCCGTATTAGTCGAGAAAAAGTCCCGAAATGACACCGACGGGATCCCGGACGGATCCCGAAAAACATCCAGAAATGATGCCGGAAGATCCACAAATGATCCCGAAAAAGTCCCCAAATGACCCCGACATACTCCAGAAAAAGTTCCGAAATGGCTCCAAGGGGATCCACGACGGATCGCGAAAACCATACAGAAGGATCCCAAAATGATCCCGAAATAGTCCGGAAATGACCCAGATGGGATCCCGCAAACCATCAAGATATTATGCCGGAAGGGTCCCCAAATGATCTCGAAATAATACAGTCAAAAAGTCCTCTAGGGGTCGTGATCCCCAAATGATCCCGTATTAGCCCCGAAAAGGTCCCGAAATAACCCCGACGTGATCCTGGACAAATCCCGAAAACCATCCAGAAAAGATACCGGAAGGGATCCCAAATGATTCCCAAAAAGTCCCGCAATGATTCCGACGGGATCCCGAACGGAATGACCGGAAATGACCCAGATGGGATCCCGCACAGATCCAGAAATGATTCCGGAAGGGTCCAAAAACTATCCCGGAAAAGTAACAAAAAATCCCGAAATGGCTCCTATGGCATCCCGGACGGATCCAGAAATGATCTCGGAAGGGTCCCCAAATGATCCCAAAATGGTCCCGAAATGACCCTGATGGATCCGGCAAACCATCAAGAAATTATGCCGGAAGGGTCCCCAAATGATCCCAATATAATACAGAAAAAGTCACGAAACGACCCCTAGAGGATCCCCAAATGATCCCGTATTAGTCCCGAAAATCATCCAGAAGTGATGCCGGAAAGATCCTCAAATGATCACTTAATAGTCCCGAAATGATCCTGAAAGGCATCCCGGACGGATCCCGAAATCCATCCAGAAATGATCTTGGGAAGGTCCCAAAATGATCCCGAAATAGTCTCGGAAAAGTCCAGAAATAACCCTGACGGGTTCCCGGACGAATCTTGAAAGCCATCCTTAAATGATCCCGAAAAAGTCCCGAAATGACCCTGACGGTACCCCGAAAAGATCCCGAAAACTATCCAGAAATGATGACGGAAAGGTCCCCAAATGATCCCCTAATAGTCCTAAAATGACCGTGACGGGCTCCCGAACAGATCCCGACAACTATCCAGAAATGATGCCGAAAGGGTCCGCAAATGATCCCGTATTAGTCGAGAAAAAGTCCCGAAATGACCCCGAAATCACCTAATAGTCCCGAAATGACCCTGAAAGGCATCCCGGACTGATCCCGAAATCCATCCAGAAATGATCTTGGGAAGGTCCCAAAATGATCCCGAAATAGTCTCGGAAAAGTCCAGAAATAACCCTGACGGGTTCCCGGACGAATCTTGAAAGCCATCCTTAAATGATCCCGAAAAAGTCCCGAAATGACCCTGACGGTACCCCGAAAAGATCCCGAAAACTATCCAGAAATGATGCCGGAAGGGACCCCAAATGATCCCGAAAAAGTTCCGCAATTATTCCGACGGGATCCTGAACGGATACCGAAAACCATGCAGAAGTGATGCCGGAAAGGTCCCCAAATGATCACCTAATAGTCCCAAAATGACCTTGATCCCGAAATAGTCTCGGAAAATTCCAGAAATTACCCTGACGGGATCCCGGACGAATCCTGAAAACCATCCTTAAATGATCCCGAAAAAGTCCCGAAATGACCCTGACGGGATCCCGGAAGGATTCCGAAAACTATCCAGAAATGATGCCGGAAAGGTCCCCAAATGATCCCCTAATAGTCCCGAAATGACCGTGACGGGCTCCCGAACGGATCCCGACAATTATCCAGAAATGATGCCGAAAGGGTCTGCAAATGATCCCGTATTAGTCGAGATAAAGTCCCGAAATGACCCCGACGGAATCCCGGACAAATCCGAAAAACCATCCAGAAATGATGCCGGTAGGTATCCCAAATGATCACCAAATAGTCCCGAAATGACCTCGTCGACATCCCGGACGGATCCCGAAAATTATCCAGAAATGAAGCCGGAAAGTTCCAAAATGATCACCTAATAGTCCCAAAATGACCTTGATCCCGAAATAGTCTCGGAAAATTCCAGAAATTACCCTGATGGGATCCCGGACGGATCCCGAAAACCATCCAGAAATGATGCCGAAAGGGTTCCCAAATGATCCCGTATTAGTAGCGAAAAAGTCCCGAAATGACCCCGACGGGATCCCGGACGGATCCCGAAAACCATCCAGAAATGATGCCGGAGGAGCCCCCAAATGATCCCAAAAAAGTCCCCAAATGACCCCGACGAGATCCCGGACGGATGCCGAAAACGATCTAGAAATGATGCCGGAAGAGCCCCCAAATGATCCCGAAAAATTCCCAAATTACCCCGACGAGATCCCGGACCGATCCCGAAAACCATCCAGAAATGATGCCGAAATGATCCCCAAATGATCCCGTATTAGTCGCGAAAAAGTCCTGAAATGACCCCGACGGGATGCCGGACGAATCCCGAAAACCATCCAGAAATGATGCCTAAAGGGACCCAAAATAAGCCCGAAAAAGTCCCGTAATGATCCCGGAAACCATCAAGAATTTATCTCTCGAAGGTACGCAAATGATCCCGAAAGTACCCCGACGGGATCCCGGACGGATCCCGAAAACTATACACAAATGATCCCGGAAGGGTCCCAAAATGATCCCGAAATAGTCCCGAAAAAGTCCCGAAATTACCCCGACGGGATGCCGGACGAATCC
Source organism: Eurosta solidaginis (assembly GCF_040869045.1). Classification (NCBI taxonomy): domain Eukaryota; kingdom Metazoa; phylum Arthropoda; class Insecta; order Diptera; family Tephritidae; genus Eurosta; species Eurosta solidaginis. The sequence continues at coordinate 594,807 of NW_027136914.1, read as the reverse complement.
CGAAAACCATCCAGAAATGATGCCTAAAGGGACCCAAAATAAGCCCGAAAAAGTCCCGTAATGATCCCGGAAACCATCAAGAATTTATCTCTCGAAGGTACGCAAATGATCCCGAAAGTACCCCGACGGGATCCCGGACGGATCCCGAAAACTATACACAAATGATCCCGGAAGGGTCCCAAAATGATCCCGTAATAGTCCCGAAAAAGTCCCGAAATTACCCCGGCGGGATCCCGGACCGATCCCGAAAACCATCCAGAAATGATCCCGGAAGGGTCTCGGTATGACCTTTACGGGATTACAAATAAGGTGAAGCTAATTATAAAACCATGTTAATAAGGCAGCATGCGCATTGGAGCGAACGAAAAGTTACATAGAAACATACAGGTAAAGCTAATAAAAGCGTGCTAATAAAAACAATTGAAGGAGGGCGGATGGCGGGAGTAGAAGGAGATTACCACTGATCGTTCCTCCAAAATTGCCTAGATCTCGATCTGTATGTCCCAAATACAAAAAACTATTGAAGTAGGAGAAAATTTATATTGAGTTATAACAATTTGTAGATTTTACACCAGAGGGGGTGTTAAAGGGGGGAGGGGGCGGCGGAGTGTTTCACTGCTTACTTTGTAAGCCCTCGGCTTATTTGACCCCTTGAGTATGTGATATTGGTGAAGGCCACTATACGTAAAGTTATAATATGTAAAAATTATTAAAAAGTAATTGCTCGAAGGGGTCGTGGGACCCATACCCCTCTTTCCATGTTCGAAAAAATTTCGCTAGTAGACTACTGTCTGTGTCCCAAATTTCATCAAAATCCGTGTAGCCATTCTGGCGTGATTTAGTCGCAAAGACGAAAAAATATAATAATTAAATTATAACTGTTCCTAGGGGGCGGAGACCACGCCCCTTTTGAAAAATATATAGCTAGTAGATCCTTCTAACTATTGGCTATATGTGTGCAAAATTTCATCCAAATCGGTCCAGCCGTTCTTGCGTGATTGAGTCACAAAGACAAACGTCTGGACAAACATCCAAACATCCAAACATCCAAACATCTAAACATCCAAACATCCAAACTTTCCCATTTATAATATATATTAGATTTATAACTTTCTTTGATAATAATCAAAGTGTTTACAAAAATAGAAGAGAATATTCAAGTTGGAGCATTTATTCGTTTTGGTTCTTGCAACCATTTCCTAAACAATAAATAAAATAAAATAAAATAAAATTCAATAAAATAAAATAAATAAAATAAAATAAAATCAAGTAAAATGAAAGAATATAAAATAAAATAACATAAAATAGAACAAAAAAAAATAAAATAAAATAAAACAGTATAAATTGGTGAAATAAAATAATAAAAAAGAAAAGAATATAAAATAAAATAAATAAAATGAAATAAAATAAAATAAAGTTAAGTACATCAGAAAAAACTAAATAAAATAATATTAAAATAAAATAAAAAAAACAAGACAAGGTGTCTAAGTTCGGGTGTAACCGAACATTATATACTCAGCGTGAGCTTCAATTGCGCATTTCATTTCAGATAAATTAAGTTTTTACATAACATGTGCCACCGCCTACTATTTTTTGCTAAGTTATAGCTTATTATTCTAGTCTACGACCCTTTTTAAACTTGCTTTATATCTAAGTTGCCGTGGTCTTTAGCCGATTCCGTCAATCACTAGAAATATTTTGTACTATAGGGAAAATCTGTGCACCCAATTTTATCCGTTAATTTTTCTTTGACTTATGGCTCCCGAAACATAGAAAAATGCTTAGTAACAAAAGGGGCGGTGCCACGCCCATTTTTTTAAATTTGAAATTTTTCTTATTTACTGTTATAAATGCACTTGTGATATGAAATATCATTGATATAAAGCTGTTTTTTGCAAAGATATAGCTTATTTTATTCGTCCACGACCCTTTTAAAAATCTTTTATATAAAACTGGGTGTGGTCCAATTTTCTTTAAAGCATTCCTTATAGTAAAGCCAACCTCTCTGTCGAATTTTGTTACGATAGGTTTAACGAATTTTGATTTATGATTAATAATAATTTTAAAATTGATTTGGTCACAAGTGGGCGGTGCCACGCCCATTTTAAAAATGTTTTTCATATTTTTATCAAGAGTTTCAATATCAGTCCACATGTCAAATATCAACGTTCTAAGTGTATTATTTATTAAATAATCAGGTTTCTTGTTTTTTCCAGAATGTTATATCTATAAAAAGTGGGCGTGGTTATCATCCGATTTCGCTCATTTTTAATACTAATCTATCCTGGGTCCAGATAAGCTCGCATACCAAATTTGGTGCAGATATCTCAATATTTACTCAAGTTATCATTAACGGACGGACGGACGGACGAACATGGCTCAATCAAAATTTTTTTTCTATAATGATGATTTTGATATATGGAAGTCTATATCTATCTCGATTCCTTTATACTTGTACAATCAACCGTTATCCAATCAAAGTTAATATACTCTGTGTGGAAAGAACGCTGAGTATAATAAAACTAACAAAAACAAATCGAAATAAAAATAGAATAAAATATTATAAAGTAAAATCAAATAAAAAAAATTAAATAAAATAAAATATAATAAAATAAAACAAGTAAGGAAAGCTAAGTTCGGGTGTAACATACTCAGCTGAGAGCTTAGGAGACAAAATAAGGGAAAATCACCATTTAGCAAAATGAACCTAGGGTAACCCTGGAATGTGTTTGTATGACCTGTGTTTCAAATGAAAGGTGTTAATCATTATTCAAAACGTAGTGGGCATTAGTTCTATAGGTGGACGCCTTTTCGAGATATCGCAATAAGAGTGGACCAGGGGTGACTCTAGAAAGTGTTTGTACGATATGGGTATCAAATTAAAAGTATTAATGAGGGTTTTAAAAGGGAGTAACTCTCTCTTTTTTTATATTTGGTACAGAATTATGGCATTTTTTTTATTTTTTGTAATTTTCGATATCGGAAAGTGGGCGTGGTCGTAGTCGGATTTCGGTCATATTTTATACCAAGATAAAGTGACTTCAGGTAAGTACGTGAACTAAGTTTAGTTAAGATATATCGTTTTTTGCGCAAGTTATCGTGTTAACGGCCGAGCAGAAGGACAGACGGCCGACAGTGTATAAAGACTAGGCGCGGCTTCAACCGATTTCGCCAATTTTCACAGAAAACAGTTATCGTCAAGTTTTTTTTAAGTGGGCGTGTTCGTCATCCGATTTCGCTAATTTTTATTTAGTACACATATAGTTATAGGGTTAACGTGCCTACCAAATTTCATCATGATATCTTCAACGACTGCAAATTACAGCTTGCAAAACTTTTAAATTACCTTCTTTTAAAAGTGGGCGGCGCCACGCCCATTGTCCAACATTTTTCTAATTTTCTATTTTGCGTCATAAAGTCAACGCACCTACCAAGTTTTATCGCTTTTCCGTCTTTGGTACTGAATTATCCCACTTTTACGGTTTTTCGAAATTTTCGATATCGAAAAAGTGGGCATGGTTGTTGTCCGATTTCGTTCATTTTAAATAGCGGTCTGAGATGAGTGCCCAGGAATCTACGTACCAAATTTCATCAAGATACCTCAAAATTTACTCAAGTTATCGTGTTTAAAGGCGGACGGACATGGCTAAATGAATTTATTTTTTCACCCAGATCATTTTGATATATAGAAGTCTATATTTATCTCGATTAGTTTATGCCGTTACGGATTACCATTATGCGAACAAAGTTAATATACTCTGTGAGCTCTACTCAGCTGAGTATAAAAAGACTGTATACGCATGATGGACACTGCCTTCTCACGGCACATGCTTTTAAATGAGGCTTTGGCAGTAAAAGCAGATGTTAAATGACCGTGTAGCCAGGATACAATTTCAGTTATAAGGAGTGGTACAGTTTCCAGATCAAGAAGCAGCAAAGTAATAGGTTATAGAAAGTTATAGGTATTTGCCAAAAGAATGGAATTATTTTGTAACTTATGTCCTGGTTTCAGATGAGGTTTTATAGTTTGGTCGTTAACACTATGGCCTGATTCAGCCTATCTGAGGTTATCACGGACCAGACAGTCCAACCTTACGGACCAGACAGTTTTACCTTACCCAACCCCTTTTAAAGAATGGTATTGATTGAAATATTTAACAGGGAAAATAACATCACATTTCTAAAAAGTCCATGTTTGAAGCTCGCCATATTGCTCGTCGTACAATTTAGAATCTCAATTTATCTCTGCATCAGAATAGGTCTTAGGCCGCCCAAACTTTTCCTACTAATTTAATATATCTCCATGACAAATTCAATAATGAAACATTTATGTGAGCAGATATGTTAATATATATATTTATGTGTGCAAAGGTTTACTTTTTTGTACAACCATAGGGCTTTAACGTTTTAAAGTGCCACTTGAATAAGACACCAAAAAGGGATTTTTAAATATATGTATAAAAAGAAACAAAATAAATAAATTTGCAAACCAAAGTTTGTCTAACAATTGAAATGTAAATATATATTGATTTGGAAAGGTTAAGAGAGTACATATATTTGGGATAATTTTATATTACAGATTATGAAGGTAGCTTTATTGAATAAGTTGAAATTTTAAATTCTTTTCATTGCTCGAATGTAGAAGTGTGATAAGTGTTGAAGTGACATTTTATTGTGTCTATGTGGTTTTTATTTAAATAAAAAGGGAATTTTTTTAAAGCACATCAACATACAAACAAATATATGTTATCTGTGGTAAATAAATAAATAAATAGTATGTACCTAAATGGGGTTTCTAGATAAATATAGAACACGAAATCTATTTTACCGTCTCTAATAGGATTTTGCCTTTTTTGTTTACATAATTTTTTTTTTTAGAAATATATGTTTACGTTTCTGGATAATGTATCAGTAAATATCCCAATTGGTATCTCTATGGGATATGCTCAAACAAAAGGGACCACTTCAACCCATATAAAGAGATCCGAACTAGCTATAGTCGCATATTCCTTTGCCACTCATTGCGGATTCATCCTAGACTAGGCGTTTTATTGCAGGGATATTACTTACGTGGTGGCACCATAAGGTCATTCCGTGACCAGAGCTGTTGTTCTTAACGTAAAAAGTAGTCAAATAAAACAAATAATAATAATTGAATACCATAGATCTTTTAAGAAAATTAGTCGAAGTTTTTTTTTCCCGTTAATGATACGGAGCTAGTTTTATACTCAGCGTGCTTGGCGCACATAGTGTATTAACTTTGGTAATATAACGGTTGGTTTTACAGGTATAAAGCAATCGAGATAGATATAGACTTCCATAAATCAAAATCATAAGAAAAGCAATTTCTGCTTTTTACGCTAAGGGAATTAACATGGGATCCCTCAAGGGTTTTTCCTGCCTATTCCTACCTTTTAGAGCTTACCCAACTTCCTACGGAAGAAAGTCATAGCGAGATGGTAGGTGTGTTATTTTTAGTGAAAGTTATTAGAGGAATGTTAAATAGCCCGTTTTCGCAATTTATTAAATTTTTTTTATAAATGTACATGCAGATCGAATTTAGCTATGGATTGATTAACCTCTTCGTACTCTGTGTACTGATCTCAAAGATCTGCAAAGAAACTAACGAGCGACTCAATCCTCGTAATAATATATAGTCTATTGACTACCATTAATACGCAATAACTTCCTTTTCAACTTCCCACCTACATCCCCAGCTCTGATAATTTGGATGAATGGCTTGATTCAGACAACGTAACCCTAATCATTGTGTGGTGAATATAGAACAGCTGATCGAAGTCAGGTTCATTCCGACCGAGCTAATAATCACAGCATCACAGTCTATCCCGAGAAGTTATTTAATGAAAATATGTGGGGGACGCAACATATTAAATGGGGTTAGACTACTACAACAACAACACAAAGTTATTTAATAATATATATATATATTCTGTAGTGCAAATTTCGTTCACTTTATATACTTCTATACAGTCAATCTTTACTTATATTAAATAACAAAAAGTCAAGTCTTAAATAAAGAGGATTTGTGTGAAAGAAAGTACCTGCAGGTGAAGAGAGAACACCTGTCCGCCAGTACGCGTAGGGGTACGAAGGGGATCCGCCCGAGAGTAATGGAAAGGACACAAGGATGACCTGTTGCACAGTACCCGTAAGGACATGAATGAGAGTAGGAAAAGGACCTCTCCACAATACCTCTAAAATTATTTCAGTGACCAGTTCGACACTACTCGTTCAGGTATAAAAAGGTACGATTGGTCTCTCCATAGCACATACTTAAACAAAAGGGATCAAATCACTCTATATAGAGTTATAAAAACTTGCATAAGTCGCATGCTCCTTTCCTGCTTATCTTGAAACTATACTGGACTAAATGCATTTTTTGCAAGTACATATATGTATGTACATTCATACATATATACATATGTATATTTAAAAGATGGTAGGCATGTTCATCATAAGCTTTGTAGCATCAAGTATGGAAGTTTATTTGATAAATAAATTTTAAATAGGTTGAAAGTTCCATTAGGGCGTTACCTCTTTGGCAGCAGTGCTTTTATTTCAAATTGACTTACTTGGGATTTTTATATTTATTCCATCGATACCGTATTATTTTTCTAAATTTCAAAGAAAATGACTCAAATCTTAATGCAGTCAATAGTAAATAAATTACAGATTTAAGTTAAACCGATATATGAATAAGCTAAACTAGAAAAATGGATATCCGCATGTATATCTTAACTATTTTTGTGTGTTGGGCTTCCTCTGTTTACTTTTATGTGCTTGCATTATTTCAACCTCTATTTGGGCATAAGTCATCCAGGTTGATTTTAACTACTTGTTATGTGGTTTTATACCCAAGTAAAAAGAAATTGAATAACAATTACTATCAACAATTTATAGGTCGTAATAATTCGGTAGTTTTAAATCTTTATTTCAATAAAATTTTGCTTTCCGTTTAAGGCAGTAAGCTGAAATTTCTACTGCGACCATAATTTTAATAATTTAGAGTTATAAATAACCCGTTATTTTTGATATTGGTACTAGTGTTTTTGTATATACAGCTATCTAAAGAGTGTCGAAAAAAATAAAAAAGGTTTGTCCAACTATCACAAAAAGGGTTCAAATCGTGTTTATTCAAACTAAACCTTAAAAGAAACAATCATATATGAAAAACTAGCCTTTACCCGCCGCCCCGTCCGCAAGGAGAAATTTAAATATATGGGCTATTCGCGTTAGCCTGCTTATCAAGTTATCTGTTTAAAATTTTGTTTTCTGTCTAATGCATTTTATTTTTGTAATTGAGTAAAATAAAGAACTAAATGAGCTGATAACCTGATAGGATCCCAAATGATCCCGAAATTATCCAGAAAAAGCTACGAAATGACCCCCACGTTATCGCGGACGGATCCCGAAAACCATCCAGAAATGGCCCGAAAGGGTCTCCAAAAGTTCCCGGAATAGTCCCAAAAAAAACCAGAAATCACAACGACACGATTCTAGATGTATCCAGAGAACCACACAGAAATGATCCCTGAAGGTGTTCCAAAATGATCCCGAAAAGGTTCCGAAATGACCATGACTGGCTCCCGGGCGGATCTCAAAAACCATCCAGAAAATATCCAAGAAGGGTCCCTAAATTATCCCGACATAATCCAGAAAAAGTTCCGAAATGGCTCCGAGGGGATCCACGACGGATCGCGAAAACCATACAGAAATGAACCCGGACGGAAGGGTCCCAAAATGATCCAGAAATAGTCCGCAAATGACCCAGATGGGATCCCGCACAGATCCAGAAATGATCCCGGAAGGGTCCCCAAATGATCCAAAAATGGTCCCGAAATGACCCTGATGGACCCGGCAAACCATCAAGAAATTATGCCGGAAGGGTCCCCAAATGATCCCGAAATAATACATAAAAAGTCACGAAACGACCCCTAGAGGATCCCAAATGATCCCATATTAGCCCCGAAAAGTTCCCGAAATAACCCCGACGAGATCCCGGACAAATCCCGAAAACCATCCAGAAATAATGCCGGAAGGGATCCCAAATGATTCCGACAAAGTCCCGCATTGATTCCGACGGGATCCCGAACGGATACCGAAAATCATCCAGAAGTGATGCCGGAAAGGTCCTCAAATGATCACCTTATAGTCCCGAAATTACCCTTAAGGGGCCCTGGACGGATCCCGTAAACCATCTAGAAACGATCCCGATATAGTCCCGAAGAAGTCCCGAAATGACCCAGACGGGATCCCGGAAAGATACCGAAATGCATCCAGAAATGATCTTGGGAGGGACCCCAAATGATCCCGAAAAAGTCCCGCAAGGAAAACCATCCAGAAGTGATGCCGGAAAGGTCCTCAAATGATCACCTAATAGTCCCAAAATGACCCTGACGGCATCCCGGACAGATACCGAAATCCATCCAGAAATGATCTTGGGAGGGTCCCAAAATGATCCCGAAATAGTCTGGGAAAAGTCAAGAAATTACCCTGACGGGATACCGGACGAATCCTGAAAACCAATCGTAAATGATGCCGAAAAATTCCTGAAATGACCCTGATGGGACCCCGAAAGGATCCCGAAAACTATCCAGAAATGATGCCGGAAAAGTCCTCAAATGATCTCCTAATAGTTCCGAAAAGACCCTGACGGGATCCCGAACGGATCCCGACAACTATCCAGAAATGATGCCGAAAGGGCCGGCAAATGATCCCGTATTAATCGAAAAAAAGTCCCGAAATGATCCCGACGGGATGCCGGATGAATCCCAAATAACATCCAGAAATGATGCCGGAAGGGACCCCAAATGATCCCGAAAAAGTTCCGCAATCCTGAACGGATACCGAAAACCATGCAGAAGTGATGCCGGAAACGTCCTCAAATGATCACCTAATAGTCCCAAAATGACCCTGACGGCATCCCGGACAGATCCCGAAATCCATCCAGAAATGATCTTGGGAAGGTCCCAAACTGATTCCGAAATAGTCCCGAAACGACCGTGACGGGACCACGAAAGGATCCCGAAAACTATCCAGAAATGATCTCGGAAAGGTCCTCAAATTATATCTTAATAGTTCCGAAAAGACGCTGACGGGATCCCGAACGGATCCCGACAACTATCTAGAAATGATGCCGAAAGGGCCCGCAAATGATCCCGTATTAGTCGAGAAAAAGTCCCGAAATGACCCCGACGGGATGCCGGATGAATCCCAAAAACAATCCAGAAATGATGCCGGAAGGGACCCCAAATGATCCCGCAAAAGTCCCGCAATTATTCCGACGGGATCCTGAACCGATACCGAAAACCATCCAGAAGTGATGCCGGAAAGGTCCTCAAATGACCACCTATTAGTCCCAAAATGACCCTGACGGCATCCCGGATTGATCCCGAAATCCATCCAGAAATGATCTTGGGAAGGTCCCAAAATGATCCCGAAATAGTCTCGGAAAAGTCCAGAAATTACCCTGACGGCTTCCCGGACGAATCCTGAAAGCCATCCTTAAATGATACCGAAAAAGTCCCGAAATGACTCTGACGGGACCCCGAAAGGATCCCGAAAACTATACAGAAATGATGTCGGAAAGGTCCTCAAATGATCTCCTAATAGTTCCGAAAAGACACTGACGGAAAGGTCCTCAGATGATCTCCTAATAGTTCCGAAAAGACACTGACGGGATCCCGAACGGATCCCGACAACTATCTAGAAATGATGCCGAAAGGGCCCGCAAATGATCCCGTATTAGTCGAGAAAAAGTCCCGAAATGACCCCGACGGGATGCCGGATGAATCCCAAAAACCATCTAGAAATGATGCCGGAAGGGACCCCAAATGATCCCGAAAAAGTCCCGCAATTATTCCGACGGGATCCTGAACGGATACCGAAAACTATCCCGAAGTGATGCCGGAAAGGTCCTCAAATGATCACCTAATAGTCCCAAAATGACCCTGACGACGTCCCGGACAGATCCCGAAATCCATTCAGAAATGATCTTGGAAGGTCCCAAAATGATCCCGAAATAGTCCCGAAATGACCGTGACGGGATCCCGAAAGGATTCCGAAAACTTTCCAGAAATGATGCCGGAAAGTTCCTCAAATGATCCCCTAATAGTCCCGAAATTACCGTGGCGGGATCCCGAACGGATCCCGACAACTATCCAGAAATGATGCCGAAAGGGTCCGCAAATGATCCCGTATTAGTCGAGAAAAAGTCCTGAAATGACCTCGACGGGATCCCGGGCGACTCCCAAAAACCATCCATAAATGATGCCGGTAGGTATCCCAAATGATCCCGAAATAGTCCCGAAATGACCTCGTCGCCATCCCGGACGGATCCTGAAAATTATCCAGAAATGATGCCGGAAAGGTCCCCAAATGATCCCCTAATAGTCCCGATATTACCCTGATGGGATCCCGGACGGATACCGAAAACCATGCCGAAAGGGTTCCCAAATGATCCCGTATTAGTCGCGAAAAGTCCCGAAATGACCCCGATGGGATCCCGGACGGATCCCGAAAACCATCCAGAAATGATACCGAAAGGGTTCGCAAATGATCCGGTATTAGTCGCGAAAAAGTCCCGAAATGACCCCGACGGGATCCCGGACGGATCCCGAAAACCATCCAGAAATTATGCCGGAAGAGCCCCCAAATGATCCCGAAAAGTCCCCAAATGACCCCGGCGAGATCCCGGACAGATCCCGAAAACCATCCAGAAATGATGCCGGAAGAGCCCCCAAATGACCCCGACGAGATCCGGGACGGATCCCGAAAACCATCCAGAAATGATGCCGAAAGGGTTCCCAAATGATCCCGTATTAGTCGCCAAAAAGTACCGAAATGACCCCGACGGGATCCCGGACGGATCCCGAAAACCATCCAGAAATGACGCCGGAAGAGCCTCCAAATGATCCCGAAAAAGTCCCCAAATTACCCCGAAGAGATCCCGGACGGATCCCGAAAACCATCCAGAAATCATGCCGAAAGGGTCCCCAAATGATCTCGTATTAGTCGTGAAAAAGTCCCGAAATGACCCCGACGGGATGCCGGACGAATCCCGAAGACCATCCAGAAATGATGCCTAAACGGACCCAAAATAACCCCGAAAAAGTCCCGTAATGATCCCGGCAACCATCAAGAATTTATCTCTCGAAGGTACGAAAATGATCCCGAAAGTACCCCGACGGGATCCCGGACGGATCCCGAAAACCATCCAGAAATGATGCCGGAAGGGTCCCCAAATGATCGCGAAATAATCCCGAAATGATTACGGAATAGTCCCGAAAATGTCCCAAAATAACCCCGACGGGATCCCGGACGGATCCCGAAAACTATACAGAAATGATCACGGAAGGGTCCCAAAATGATCCCGAAAAAGTCCCGAAATTACCCCGGCGGGATCCCGGACCGATCCCGAAAACCATCCAGAAATGATCCCGGAAGGGTCTCCATATGAGGTGAAGCTAATTATAAAACATGTTAATAAGGGAGCAGGCGCAGGAGCGAGTGAAAAGTTACATAGAAACGTACAGGTAAAGTTAATAAAAGCGTGCTAATAAAAACAACTGAAGGAGGGCAGATGGCGGGGGTAAAGGAGAGGACCACTGATCGTTCCTCCAAAATTGTCTAGATCTCGATCTGTATGTGCCAGATACCAAAAACTATTGATTTAGGAGAAAATTTATATTGAGTTATAACAATTTATAGATTTTACGCCAGAGTGGGCGATAAAGGGGGGAAGGGGGCGGAGGGTGTCACTGCTTACTTTGTAAGCCTTCGACTTATTTGACCCCTTGAGTCTGTGATATTGGTGAATGCCAGTATACGTAAAGTTATAATGTGTAAAAATTATTAAAAAGTAATTGCTCGAAGAGGTCGTGAGACCCCAACCCCTCTTTCCATGTGCGAAAAAAATTTCGCTAGTAGATTACTGTCTGTGTCCCATATTTCATCAAAATCCGTGTAGCCATTCTGGCGTGATTCAGTCGCAAAGACGAAAAAATATAATAATTAAATTATAACTGCTCCTAGGGGGCGGGGACCACGCCCCTTTTCAAAAATATATAGCTGGTATATCCTTCTAGACCATTGGCTATATGTGTGCAAAATTTCATCCAAATCGGTCTAGCCGTTCTTGCGTGATTGAGTCACAAAGACAAACGTCTGGACAAACATCCAAACATCCAAACATCCAAACATCCAAACTTTCCCATTTATAATATACTAGCCTTTACCCGCGGCCCCGTCCGCAAGGAGAAAATGAAATATGTGGGCTATTCACGTTAGCCTGCTTATAAAGTTATCTGTTTAAAATTTTTTTTCTGTCTAATGCATTTAATTTTTGTAATTGAGTAAAAAAAAAGAACTTTATGAGCTGATAACCTGATAGGATCCCAAAATGATAACGAAATTATTCAGAAAAAGCCACGAAATGACCCCGACGCTATCGCGGACGGATCCCGAAAACCATCCAGAAACGCCCCGGAAGTGTTTCCAAAAGTTCCTCAAGTAGTCCCAAAAAACCCGAAATGACAACGAAACGATTCTAGACTTATCCAGATAACCACACAGAAATGATGCCTGAAGGGTACCAAATTGATCCCGAAATAGTCCCGAAAAAGTTCCGAAATTACCCTGAAGGGCTCCCGGACGGATCTCAGAAACCATCCAGAAAATATCCAGGAAGGGTCCCTAAATTATCCCGACTAACTCCAGAAAAAGTTCCGAAATGGCTCCGAGGGGATCCACGATGGATCGCGAAAACCATACAGAAATGATTCCGGAAGGATTCCAAAATGATCCCGAAATAGTCCGGAATTGACCCAGATGGGATCCCGCACAGATCCAGAAATGATCCCGGAAGGGTGCAAAAACTATCCCGGAAAAGTAACAAAAAATCCAGAAATGGCTCCTACGGCATCCCGGACGGATCCAGAAATGATATCGGAAGGGTCCCCAAATGATCCCAAAATGGTCCCGAAATGACCCTGATGGATCCGGCAAACCATCAAGAAATTATGCCGAAAGGGTCCCAAAATGATCCCGAAATAATACAGAAAAAGTCACGAAACGACCCCTAGAGGATCCCCAAATGATCTCGTATTAGCCCCGAAAAGGTCCCGAAATAACCCCGACGGGATCCCGGACAAATCCCGAAAACCATCCAGAAATGATGCCGGAAGGAATCCCAAATGATTCCGTAAAAGTCCCGCATTGATTCCGACGGGATCCCGAACGGATACCGAAAATCACCCAGAAGTGATGCCGGAAAGGTCCTAAAATGATCACCTAATAGTCCCGAAATGACCCTTAAGGGGTCATGGACGGATCCCATAAACCATCCAGAAATGATCCCGATATATTCCCGAAGAAGTCCCGAAATGACCCTGACGGGATCTCGAACGCACCCCTAAATGACCCTGACGGGATCCCGGATAGATCCCGAAATCCATCCAGAAATGATCTTGGGAGGGACCCCAAATGATCCCGAAAAAGTCCCGCAATGATTCCGAGGGGATCCTGATCGGATACCGATAACCATCCAGAAGTGATGCCGGAAAGGTCCTAAAATGATCACCTAATACCAAAATGACCCTGACGGCATCCCGGACTGATCCCAAAATCCATCCAGAAATGATCTTGGGAAGGTCCCAAAAGTATCCCGAAATAGTTTCGAAAAAGTTCAGAAATTACCCTGACGGGTTCCCGGACGAATCCTGAAAGCCATCTCTAAATGATCCCGAAAAAGTCCCGAAATGACCCTGACTGGACCCCGAAAGGATTCCAAAAACTATCCAGAAATGATGCCGGAAAGGTCCTCAAATGATCCCGAACGGATCCCGACAACTATCCAGAAATTATGCCGAAAGGGTCCGCAAATGATCCCGTATTAGTCGAGAAAAAGTCCCGAAATGACCCCGACGGGATCCCGGACGAATCCCAAAAACCATCCAGAAATGATGCCGGTAGGTATCCCAAATGATCCCAAAATAAACCCGAAATGACCTCGTCGGCATCCCGGACGGATACCGAAAATTATCCAGAAATGATGCCGGAAAGGTCCACAAATGATCCTCTAATAGTCCCGAAATTACCCTGATGGGATTCCGGACGGATCCCGAAAACCATCCAGAAATGATCCAGGAAGGGTCTCCATATGAGGTGAAGCTAATTATAAAACATGTTAATAAGGCAGCAGGCGCAGGAGCGAGTGAAAAGTTACATAGAAACGTACAGGTAAAGTTAATAAAAGCGTGCTAATAAAAACAACTGAAGGAGGGCAGATGGCGGGGGTAAAGGAGAGGACCACTGATCGTTCCTCCAAAATTGTCTAGATCTCGATCTGTATGTGCCAGATACCAAAAACTATTGATTTAGGAGAAAATTTATATTGAATTATAACAATTTATAGATTTTACGCCAGAGTGGGTGATAAAGGGGGGAAGGGGGCGGAGGGTGTCACTGCTTACTTTGTAAGCCTTCGACTTATTTGACCCCTTGAGTCTGTGATATTGGTGAATGCCAGTATACGTAAAGTTATAATGTGTAAAAATTATTAAAAAGTAATTCATCCAAATCGGTCCAGCCGTTCTTGCGTGATTGAGTCACAAAGACAAACGTCTGGACAAACATCCAAACATCCAAACATCTTCACATCCAAACTTTCCCATTTATAATATACTAGCCTTTACCCGCGGCCCCGTCCGCAAGGAGAAAATGAAATATGTGGGCTATTCACGTTAGCCTGCTTATAAAGTTATCTGTTTAAAATTTTTTTTCTGTCTAATGCATTTTATTTTTGTAATTGAGTAAAAAAAGAACTTTATGAGCTGATAACCTGATAGGATCCCAAAATGATAACGAAATTATCCAGAAAAAGCCACGAAATGACCCCAACGCTATCGCGGACGGATCCCGAAAACCATCCAGAAACGCCCCGGAAATGTTTCCAAAAGTTCCCCAAGTAGTCCCAAAAAACCCGAATTGACAACGAAACGATTCTAGACTTATCCAGATAACCACACAGAAATGATGCCTGAAGGGTACCAAATTGATCCCGAAATAGTCCCGATAAAGTTCCGAAATTACCCTGACGGGCTCCCGGACGGATCTCAGAAACCATCCAGAAAATATCTAGGAAGGGTCCCTAAATTATCCCGACTAACTCCAGAAAAAGTTCCGAAATGGCTCCGAGGGGATCCACGATGGATCGCGAAAACCATACAGAAATGATTCCGGAAGGATTCCAAAATGATCCCGAAATAGTCCGGAATTGACCCAGATGGGATCCCGCACAGATCCAGAAATGATCCCGGAAGGGTGCAAAAACTATCCCGGAAAAGTAACAAAAAATCCAGAAATGGCTCCTACGGCATCCCGGACGGATCCAGAAATGATCTCGGAAGGGTCCCCAAATGATCCCAAAATGGTCCCGAAATGACCCTGATGGATCCGGCAAACCATCAAGAAATTATGCCGAAAGGGTCCCAAAATGATCCCGAAATAATACAGAAAAAGTCACGAAACGACCCCTAGAGGATCCCCAAATGATCTCGTATTAGCCCCGAAAAGGTCCCGAAATAACCCCGACGGGATCCCGGACAAATCCCGAAAACCATCCAGAAATGATGCCGGAAGGAATCCCAAATGATTCCGTAAAAGTCCCGCATTGATTCCGACGGGATCCCGAACGGATACCGAAAATCACCCAGAAGTGATGCCGGAAAGGTCCTCAAATGATCACCTAATAGTCCCGAAATGACCCTTAAGGGGTCATGGACGGATCCCATAAACCATCCAGAAATGATCCCGATATATTCCCGAAGAAGTCCCGAAATGACCCTGACGGGATCTCGAACGCACCCCTAAATGACCCTGACGGGATCCCGGATAGATCCCGAAATCCATCCAGAAATGATCTTGGGAGGGACCCCAAATGATCCCGAAAAAGTCCCGCAATGATTACGAGGGGATCCTGATCGGATACCGATAACCATCCAGAAGTGATGCCGGAAAGGTCCTCAAATGATCACCTAATACCAAAATGACCCTGACGGCATCCCGGACTGATCCCAAAATCCATCCAGAAATGATCTTGGGAAGGTCCCAAAAGTATCCCGAAATAGTCTCGAAAAAGTTCAGAAATTACCCTGACGGGTTCCCGGACGAATCCTGAAAGCCATCTCTAAATGATCCCGAAAAAGTCCCGAAATGACCCTGACTGGACCCCGAAAGGATCCCGAAAACTATCCAGAAATGATGCCGGAAATGTCCTCAAATGATCACCTAATAGTTCCGAAAAGACCCTGACGGGATCCCGAACGGATCCCGACAACTATCTAGAAATGATGCCGAAAGGGCCCGCAAATGATCCCGTATTAGTCGAGAAAAAGTCCCGAAATGAACCCGACGGTATGCCGGACGAATCCCAAAAACCAGCCAGAAATGATGCCGGAAGGGACACCAAATGATCCCGAAAAAGTCCCGCAATAATTCCGACGGGATCCTGAGCGGATACCGAAAACCATCCAGAAGTGATCCCGAAAAGGTCCTCAAATGATCACCTAATAGTCCCAAAATGACCCTGACGGCATCCCGGACAGATCCCGAAATCCATCCAGAAATGATCTTGGGAGGGTCCCAAAATTATCCCGAAATAGTCTGGGAAAAGTCCAGAAATTACCCTGACGGATACCGGACGAATCCTGAAAACCAATCTTAAATGATGCCGAAAAAGTCCCGAAATGACCCTGATGGGACCCGGAAGGATCCCGAAAAGTAACCAGAAATGATGCCGGAAAGGTCCTCAAATGATCTCCCAATAGTTCCGGAAAGACCCTGACGGGATCCCGAACGGATCCCGACAACTATCCAGAAATAATACCGAAAGGGCCCGCAAATGATCCCGTATTAGTCGAGAAAAAGTCCCGAAATGACCCCGACGGGATGCCGGACGAATCCCAAAAACCATCCAGAAATGATTTTGGAAGGGACCCCAATGATCCCGAAAAAGTCCCGCAATTATTCCGACGGGAATCTGAACGGATACCGAAAACCATCCAAAAGTGATGCCGGAACGGTCCTCAAATGCTCACCTAATAGTCCCAAAATGACCCTGAGGGCATCCCGGACAAATCCCGAAATCCATCCAGAAATGATCTTGGGAAGGTCACAAAATGAATCCGAAATAGTCTCGGAAAAGTCCAGAAATTACCCTGACGGGTTCCCGGATGAATCATGAAAGCCATCCTTAAATGATCCCGAAAAAGCTCCGAAATGACCCTGACGGGATCCCGAAAGGATTCCAAAAACTATCCAGAAATGATGCCGGAAAGGTCCTCAAATGATCCCGAACGGATCCCGACAACTATCCAGAAATTATGCCGAAAGGGTCCGCAAATGATCCCGTATTAGTCGAGAAAAAGTACCGAAATGACCCCGACGGGACCCCGGACGAATCCCAAAAACCATCCAGAAATGATGCCGGTAGGTATCCCAAATGATCCCAAAAAAATCCCGAATTGACCTCGTCGGCATCCCGGACGGATACCGAAAATTATCCAGAAATGATGCCGGAAAGGTCCACAAATGATCCTCTAATAGTCCCGAAATTACCCTGATGGGATCCCGGACGGATCCCGAAAACCATCCAGAAATGATGCCGGAAGAGCCCCCAAATGATCCCGGAAAAGTCCCCAAATGACCCCGACGATATCCCGGACGGATCCCGAAAACCATCCAGAAATGATGCCGGAAGAGCCCCCAAATGATCCCGAAAAAGTCCCCAAATGACCCCGACGAGATCCCGCACGGAGCCCGAAAACCATCCAGAAATGATGCCGGAAGAGCCCCAAATGATCCCGAAAAAGTCCCCAAATGACCCCGACATACTCCAGAAAAGGTTCCGAAATGGCTCCGAGGGAATCAACGACGGATCGCGAAAACCATACTGAAATGATTCCGGAAGGATCCCAAAATGATCCCGAAATAGTCCGGAAATGACACAGATGGGATCCCGCACAGATCCAGAAATGATCCCGGAAGGGTCCTAAAACTATCCCGGAAAAGTAACAAAAAATCCCGAAATGGCTCCTACGGCATCCCGGACGGATCCAGAAATGATCTCGGAAGAGTCCCCAAATGATCCCAAAATGGTCCCGAAATGACCCTGATGGATCCGGCAAACCATCAAGAAATTATGCCGGAAGGGTCCCCAAATGATCCCGAAATAAAACAGAAAAAGTCACGAAACGACCCCTAGAGGATCCCCAAATGATCCCGTATTAGCCCCAAAAAAGTCCCAAAATGACCTTGACGGGGAAATAGTCCCGAAATGACCTCGTCGGCATCCCGGACGGATCCCGAAAATTATCCAGAAATGATGCCGGAAAGGTTCCCAAATGATCCCCTAATAGTCCCGAAATTACCCTAATGGGATTCCGGGCGGATCCCGAAAACCATCCAGAAATGATGCCGAAAGGGTTCCCAAATGATCCCGTATTAGTCGCGAAAAAGTCCCGAAATGACCCCGACGGGATCCCGCACGGATCCCGAAAACCATCCAGAAATGATGCCGAAAGGGTTCCCAAATGATCCCGTATTAGTCGCGAAAAAGTCCCGAAATGACCCCGACGGGATCCCGGACGGATCCCGAAAACCATCCAGAAATGATGCCGGATGAGCCCCAAAATGATCCCGAAAAAGTCCCCAAATGACCCCGACGAGATCCCGGACGGATCCCGAAAACCATCCAGAAATGATGCCGGAAGAGCCCCCAAATGATCCCGAAAAAGTCCCCAAATGACCCCGACGATATCCCGGACGGATCCCGAAAACCATCCAGAAATGATGCCGGAAGGGTCCCCAAATGATCGCGAAATAGTCCCGAAATGATTCCGGAATAGTCCCGAAAATGTTCCAAAATAACCCCGACGGGATCCCGGACGGATCCCATAAACTATACAGAAATGATCCCGGAAGGGTCCCATAATGATCCCGAAATAGTCCCGAAAAAGTCCTGAAATTACCCCGGCGTAATCCCGGACCGATCCCGAAAACCATCCAGAAATGATGCCGGAAGGGTCTCGATATGACCCTTACGGGATTACAAATAAGGTGAAGCTAATTATAAAACCATGTTAATAACGCAGCAGGCGCATTGGAGCGAATAAAAAGTTAGATAGAAACATACAGGTAAAGCTAATAAAAGCGTGCTAATAAAAACAATTGATGGAGGGCGGATGGCGGGAGTAGAGGAGAGGACCACTGATCGTTCCTCCAAAATTGTCTAGATCTCGTTCTGTATGTACCAGATACCAAAAACTATTGATTTAGGAGAAAATTTAGATTGAGTTATAACAATTTATGGATTTTACACCAGAGGGGGAGATAAAGGGGGGCGGGCGGAGGGTGTCACTGCTTACTTTGTAAGCCCTCGACTTATTTGACCCCTTGAGTCTGTGATATTGGTGAAGGCCAGTATACGTAAAGTTATAATGTGTAAAAATTATGAAAAATAATTTCTCGAAGGGTCGTGGGATCCCCACCCCTCTATCCATGTTCGAAAAAAATGTCGCTAGTAGACTACTGTCTGTGTCCCAAATTTCATCAAAATCCGTGTAGCCATTCTGGCGTGATTCAGGCGCAAAGACGAAAAAATATAATAATTAAATTATAACTGTTCCTAGGGGGCGGGAACCACGCCCCTTTTGAAAAATATATAGCTAGTAGATCCTTCTAGACTATTGGCTATATGTGTGCAAAATTTCATCCAAATCGGTAAAGCCGTTCTTGCGTTATTGAGTCACAAAGACAAACGTCTGGACAAACATCCAAACATCCAAACATCTAAACATCCAAACATCCAAACATCTTAACATCCAAACTTTCATTTATAATATACTAGCCTTTACCCGCGGCCCCGTCCGCAAGGAGAAATTTAAATATATGGGCTATTCGCGTTAGCCTGCTTATTATCTGTTTAAAATTTTGTTTTCTGTCTAATGCAATTTATTTTTGTAATTGACTAAAAAAAAAGAACTAAATAAGCTGATAACCTGATAGGATCCCAAATGATCCCGCAATTATCCAGAAAAAGCTACGAAATGACCCCCACGCTATTGCGGACGGATCCCGAAAACCATCCAGAAATGCCCCGAAAGGGTCTGCAAAAGTTCCCCAAATAGTCCCAAAAAACCCGAAATGACAGCGACACGATTCTAGGCGTATCCAGAGAACCACACAGAAATGATCCCTGAAGGTGTTCCAAAATGATCCCGAAAAGGTTCCGAAATGACCCTGACGGGCTCCCGGGCGGATCTCAAAAACCATCCAGAAAATATCCAGGAAGGGTCCCCAAATTATCCCGACATACTCCAGAAAAAGTTCCGAAATGGCTCCGAGGGGATCCACGACGGATCGCGAAAACCATACAGAAATGATTCCGGAAGGATCCCAAAATGATCCCGAAATAGTTCGGAAATGACCCAGATGGGATCCCGCACAGATCCAGAAATGATCCCGGAAGGGTGCAAAAACTATCCCGGAAAAGTAAAAAAAAATCCCGAAATGGCTCCTACGGCATTCCGGACGGATCCAGAAATGATCTCGGAAGGGTCCCCAAATGATCCCAAAATGGTCCCGAAATGACCCAGATGGATCCGGTAAACCATCAAGAATTTATGCCGGAAGGGTCCCCAAATGATCGCGAAATAAAACAGAAAAAGTCACGAAACGACCCCTAGAGGATCCCCAACTGATCCCGTATTAGCCCCGAAAAGGTCCCGAAATAACCCCGACGGGAAGCCGGACAAATCCCGAAAACCATCCAAAAATAATGCTGGAAGGGATCCCAAATGATCCCGAAAAAGTCCCGCAAGGATTCCGACGGGATCCTGAACGGATACCGAAAACCATCCAGAAGTGATGCCGGAAAGGTCCTCAAATGATCACCTAATAGTCCAAAAATGACCCTGACGGCATCCCGGACTGATCCCGAAATCCATCCAGAAATGATCTTGGGAAGGTCCCGAAAACTATCCAGAAATGATGCCGGAAAGGTCCTCAAATTATCTCCTAATAGTTCCGAAAAGACCCTGACGGGATCCCGAACGGATCCCGACAACTATCTAGAAATGATGCCGAAAGGGCCCGTAAAAGATCTCGTATTAGTCGAGAAAAAGTCCCGAAATTACCACGACGTGATGTCGGACGAATCCCAAAAACCATCCAGAAATGATGCCGGAAGGGACCCCAAATGATCCCGAAAAAGTCCCGCAATTATTCCGACGGGATCCTGAACGGATACCGAAAACCATGCAGAAGTGATGCCGGAAAGGTCCTCAAATGATCACCTAATAGTCCCAAAATGATTCTGACGGCATCCCGGACAGATCCCGAAATCCATCCAGAAATGATCTTGGGAAGGTCCCAAAATGATCCCGAAATAGTCTCGGAAAAGTCCAGAAATTACCCTGACGGGATCCCGGACGAATCCTGAAAACCAATCTTAAATGTTGCCGAAAAAGTCCCGAAATTACAATGATGGGACCCCGAAAGGATCCCGAAAACTATCCAGAAATGATGCCGGAAAGGTCCTCAAATGATCTCCTAATAGTTCCGAAAAGACCTTGACGGGATCCCGACAACTATCTAGAAATGATGGCGAAAGGGCTCGCAAATGATCCCGTATTAGTCGAGAAAAAGTCCCGAAATGACCCCGACGGGATGTCGGACGAATCCCAAAAACCATCCAGAAATGATGTCGGAAGGGACCCCAATGATCCCGAAAAAGTTCCGCAATTATTCCGACGGGAATCTGAACGGATACCGAAAACCATCCAGAAGTGATGCCGGAACGGTCCTCAAATGCTCGCCTAATAGTCCCAAAATGACCCTGAGGGCATCCCGGACAAATCCCGAAATCCATCCAGAAATGATCTTGGGAAGGTCCCAAAATGATCCCGAAATATTTTCGGAAAAGTCCAGAAATTACCCTGACGGGTTCCCGGACGAATCCTGAAAGCCATCCTTAAATGATCCCGAAAAAGCCCCGAAATGACCCTGACGGGATCACGAAAGGATTCCAAAAACTATCCAGAAATGATGCCGGAAAGGTCCCCAAATGATCCCCTAATAGTTCCGAAATGACCGTGACGGGATCCCGAACGGATCCCGACAACTATCTAGAAATGATGCCGAAAGGGTCCGCAAATGATCCCGTATTAGTCGAGAAAAAGTCCCGAAATGTCTCCGACGGGATCCCGGACGAATCCCAAAAACCATCCAGAAATGATGCCGGTAGGTATCCCAAATGATCCCGAAATAATCCCGAAATGACCTCGTCGGCATTCCGGACGGATACCGAAAATTATCCAGAAATGATGCCGGAAAGGCCCACAAATGATCCTCTAATAGTCCCGAAATTACCCTGATGGGATTCCGGACGGATCCCGAAAACCATCCAGAAATGATGCCGGAAGAGCCCCCAAATGATCCCGAAAAAGTCCCCAAATGACCCCGACGATATCCCGGACGGATCCCGAAAACCATCCAGAAATGATGCCGGTAGAGCCCCCAAATGATCCCGAAAAAGTCCCCAAATGACCCCGACGATATCCCGCACGGATCCCGAAAACCATCCAGAAATGATGCCGAAAGAGCCCCAAATGATCCCGAAAAAGTCCCCAAATGACCCCGACATACTCCAGAAAAGGTTCCGAAATGGCTCCGAGGGAATCAACGACGGATCGCGAAAACCATACAGAAATGATTCCGGAAGGATCCCAAAATGATCCCGAAATAGTCCGGAAATGACCCAGATGGGATCCCGCACAGATCCAGAAATGATCCCGGAAGGGTCCAAAAACTATCCCGGAAAAGTAACAAAAAATCCCGAAATGGCTCCTACGGCATCCCGGACGGATCCAGAAATGATCTCGGAAGGGTCCCGAAATGACCCTGATGGATCCGGCAAACCATCAAGAAATTATGCCGGAAGGGTCCCCAAATGATCCCGAAATAAAACAGAAAAAGTCACGAAACGACCCCTAGAGGATCCCCAAATGATCCCGTATTAGCCCCGAAAAAGTCCCAAAATGACCCTGACGGGATCCCGAAAGGATTGCGAAAACAATACAGAAATGATGCCGGAAAGGTCCTCAAATGATCCCCTAATAGTCCCGAAATGACCGTGACGGGATCCCGACAACTATCCAGAAATGATGCCGAAAGGGTCCGCAAATGATCCCGTATTAGTCGAAAAAAAGTCCCGAAATGACCCCGACGGGATCCCGGACGGATCCCGAAAACCATCCAGAAATGATGCCGGATGAGCCCCAAAATGATCCCAAAAAAGTCCCCAAATGACCCCGACGAGATCCCGGACGGATCCCGAAAAACATCCAGAAATGACGCCGGAAGAGCCCCCAAATGATCCCGAAAAAGTCCCTAAATGACCCCAACGATATCCCGGACGGATCCCGAAAACCATCCAGAAATGATGCCGGAAGAGCCCCCAAATGATCCCGAAAAAGTCCCCATATGACCCCGACGAGATCCCGCACGGATCCCGAAAACCATCCAGAAATGATGCCGGAAGGGTCCCCAAATGATCGCGAAATAGTCCCGAAATGATTCCGGAATAGTCCCGAAAATGTTCCAAAATAACCCCGACGGGATCCCGGACGGATCCCGTAAACTATACAGAAATGATCCCGGAAGGGTCCCAAAATGATCCCGAAATAGTCCCGAAAAAGTCCCGAAATTACCCCGGCGTAATCCCGGACCGATCCCGAAAACCATCCAGAAATGATCCCGGAAGGGTCTCGACATGACCCTTACGGGATTACAAATAAGGTGAAGCTAATTATACAACCATGTTAATAAGGCAGCAGGCGCATTGGAGCGAATAAAAAGTTACATAGAAACATACAGGTAAAGCTAATAAAAGCGTGCTAATAAAAACAATTGATGGAGGGCGGATGGCGGGAGTAGAGGAGAGGACCACTGATCGTTCCTCCAAAATTGTCTAGATCTCGTTCTGTATGTACCAGATACCAAAAACTATTGATTTAGGAGAAAATTTAGATTGAGTTATAACAATTTATGGATTTTACACCAGAGGGGGATAAAGGGGGGGCGGGCGGAGGGTGTCACTGCTTACTTTGTAAGCCCTCGACTTATTTGACCCCTTGAGTCTGTGATTTTGGTGAAGGCCAGTATACGTAAAGTTATAATGTGTAAAAATTATGAAAAATAATTTCTGGAAGGGGTCGTGGGACCCCCACCCCTCTTTCCATGTTCGACAAAAATTTCGCTAGTAGACTACTGTCTGTGTCCCAAATTTCATCAAAATCCGTGTAGCCATTCTGGCGTGATTCAGTCGCAAAGACGAACAAATATAATAATTAAATTATAACTGTTCCTAAGGGGCGGGGACCACGCCCCTTTTGAAAAATATATAGCTAGTAGATCCTTCTAGACTATTGGCTATATGTGTGCAAAATTTCATCCAAATCGGTCCAGCCGTTCTTGCGTTATTGAGTCACAAAGACAAACGTCTGGACAAACATCCAAACATCCAAACATCCAAACATCCAAACATCCAAACATCTTAACATCCAAACTTTCCCATTTATAATATATATTAGATATTAGACTAGCCTTTACCCGCGGCCCCGTCCGCAAGGAGAAAATGAAATATGTGGGCTATTCACGTTAGCCTGCTTATAAAGTTATCTGTTTAAAATTTTTTTTCTGTCTAATGCATTTTATTTTTGTAATTGAGTAAAAAAAAGAACTTTATGAGCTGATAACCTGATAGGATCCCAAAATGATAACGAAATTATCCAGAAAAAGCCACGAAATGACCCCGACGCTATTGCGGACGGATCCCGAAAACCACCCAGAAACGCCCCGGAAGTGTTTCCAAAAGTTCCCGAAGTAGTCCCAAAAAACCCGAAATGACAACGACACGATTCTAGACTTATCCAGATAACCACAAAGAAATGATGCCTGAAGGGTACCAAATTGATCCCGAAATAGTCCCGAAAAAGTTCCGAAATTACCCTGACGGGCTCCCGGACGGATCTCAGAAACCATCCAGAAAATATCCAGGAAGGGTCCCTAAATTATCCCGACTAACTCCAGAAAAAGTTCCGAAATGGCTCCGAGGGGATCCACGATGGATCGCGAAAACCATACAGAAATGATTCCGGAAGGATTCCAAAATGATCCCGAAATAGTCCGGAATTGACCCAGATGGGATCCCGCACAGATCCAGAAATGATCCCGGAAGGGTGCAAAAACTATCCCGGAAAAGTAACAAAAAATCCCGAAATGGTTCCTACGGCATCCCGGACGGATCCAGAAATGATCTCGGAAGGGTCCCCAAATGATCCCAAAATGGTCCCGAAATGACCCTGATGGATCCGGCAAACCATCAAGAAATTATGCCGAAAGGGTCCCAAAATGATCCCGAAATAATACAGAAAAAGTCACGAAACGACCCCTAGAGGATCCCCAAATGATCCCGTATTAGCCCCGAAAAGGTCCCGAAATAACCCCGACGGGATCCCGGACAAATCCCGAAAACCATCTAGAAATGATGCCGGAAGGAATCCCAAATGATTCCGTAAAAGTCCCGCATTGATTCCGACGGGATCCCGAACGGATACCGAAAATCATCCAGAAGTGATGCCGGAAAGGTCCTCAAATGATCACCTAATAGTCCCGAAATGATCCTTAAGGGGTCATGAACGGATCCCATAAACCATCCATAAATGATCCCGATATATTCCCGAAGAAGTCCCGAAATGACCCTGACGGGATCTCGAACGCACCCCTAAATGACCCTGACGGGATCCCGGACAGATCCCGAAATCCATCCAGAAATGATCTTGGGAGGGACCCCAAATGATCCCGAAAAAGTCCCGCAATGATTCCGAGGGGATCCTGATCGGATACCGATAACCATCCAGAAGTGATGCCGGAAAGGTCCTCAAATGATCACCTAATACCAAAATGACCCTGACGGCATCCGGGCTGATCCCAAAATCCATCCAGAAATGATCTTGGGAAGGTCCCAAAAGTATCCCGAAATAGTCTCGGAAAAGTTCAGAAATTACCCTGACGGGTTCCCGGACGAATCCTGAAAGCCATCTCTAAATGATCCCGAAAAAGTCCCGAAATGACCCTGACTGGACCCCGAAAGGATCCCGAAAACTATTCACAAATGATGCCGGAAATGTCCTCAAATGATCACCTAATAGTTCCGAAAAGACCCTGACGGGATCCCGAACGGATCCCGACAACTATCTAGAAATGATGCCGAAAGGGCCCGCAAATGATCCCGTATTAGTCGGGAAAAAGTCCCGAAATGACCCCGACGGGATGCCGGACGAATCCCAAAAACCATCCAGAAATGATTTTGGAAGGGACCCCAATGATCCCGAAAAAGTCCCGCAATTATTCCGACGGGAATCTGAACGGATACCGAAAACCATCCAGAAGTGATGCCGGAACGGTCCTCAAATGCTCACCTAATAGTCCCAAAATGACCCTGAGGGCATCCCGGACAAATCCCGAAATCCATCCAGAAATGATCTTGGGAAGGTCCCAAAATGATCCCGAAATAGTCTCGGAAAAGTCCAGAAATTACCCTAACGGGTTCCCGGACGAATCCTGAAAGCCATCCTTAAACGATCCCGAAAATGTCCCATAATAACCCCGACGGGATCCCGGACGGATCCCGAAAACTATACAGATATGATCCCGGAAGGGTCCCAAAATGATCCCGGAAGGGTCCCAAAATGATTCCGAAATAGTCCCGAAAAAGTCACGAAATTACCCCGGCGTAATCCCGGACCGATCCCGAAAACCATCCAGAAATGATCCCGGAAGGGTCTCGATATGACCCTTACGGGATTACAAATAAGGTGAAGCTAATTATAAAACCATGTTAATAAGGCAGCAGGCGCATTGCAGCGAATAAAAAGTTACATAGAAACATACAGGTAAAGCTACTAAAAGCGTGCTAATAAAAACAATTGATGGAGGGCGGATGGCGGGAGTAGAGGAGAGGACCACTGATCGTTCCTCCAAAATTGTCTAGATCTCGTTCTGTATGTACCAGATACCAAAAACTATTGATTTAGGAGAAAATTTAGATTGAGTTATAACAATTTATGGATTTTACACCAGAGGGGGTGATAAAGGGGGGCGGGCGGAGGGTGTCACTGCTTACTTTGTAAGCCCTCGACTTATTTGACCCCTTGAGTCTGTGATATTGGTGAAGGCCAGTATACGTAAAGTTATAATGTGTAAAAATTATGAAAAATAATTTCTCGAAGGGTCGTGGGACCCCCACCCCTCTATCCATGTTCGAAAAAAATGTCGCTAGTAGACTACTGTCTGTGTCCCAAATTTCATCAAAATCCGTGTAGCCATTCTGGCGTGATTCAGGCGCAAAGACGAAAAAATATAATAATTAAATTATAACTGTTCCTAGGGGGCGGGAACCACGCCCCTTTTGAAAAATATATAGCTAGTAGATCCTTCTAGACTATTGGCTATATGTGCGCAAAATTTCATCCAAATCGGTAAAGCCGTTCTTGCGTTATTGAGTCACAAAGACAAACGTCTGGACAAACATCCAAACATCCAAACATCCAAACATCTAAACATCCAAACATCTTAACATCCAACCTTTCCCATTTATAATATATATTAGATACTAGCCTTTACCCGCGGCTCCGTCCGCAAGGAAAATTTTAAATATATGGGCTATTCGCGTTAGCCTGCTTATTATCTGTTTAAAATTTTGTTTTCTGTCTAATGCATTTTATTTTTGTAATTGAGTAAAAAAAAGAACTATATGAGCTGATAATCTGATAGGATCCCAAATGATCCCGAAATTATTCAGAAAAAGCTACGAAATGACCCCAACGCTATCGCGGACGGATCCCGAAAACCATCCAGAAATGCCCCGAAAGGGTCTCCAAAAGTTCCCCGAATAGTCCCAAAAAAACCCGAAATGAGAGCGACACGATTCTAGACGTATCCAGAGAACCACACAGAAATGAACCCTGAAGGTGTTCCAAAATGATCCCGAAAAGTTTCCGAAATGACCCTGACGGGCTCCCGGGCGGATCTCAAAAACCATCCAGAAAATATCCAGGAAGGGTCCCTAAATTATCCCGACTAACTCCAGAAAAAGTTCCGAAATGGCTCCGAGGGGATCCACGATGGATCGCGAAAACCATACAGAAATGATTCCGGAAGGATTCCAAAATGATCCCGAAATAGTCCGGAATTGACCCAGATGGGATCCCGCACAGATCCAGAAATGATTCCGGAAGGGTGCAAAAACTATCCCGGAAAAGTAACAAAAAATCCCGAAATGGCTCCTACGGCATCCCGGACGGATCCAGAAATGATCTCGGAAGGGTCCCCAAATGATCCCAAAATGGTCCCGAAATGACCCTGATGGATCCGGCAAACCATCAAGAAATTATGCCGAAAGGGTCCCAAAATGATCCCGAAATAATACAGAAAAAGTCACGAAACGACCCCTAGAGGATCCCCAAATGATCCCGTATTAGCCCCGAAAAGGTCCCGATATAACCCCGACGGGATCCCGGACAAATCCCGAAAACCATCCAGAAATGATGCCGGAAGGAATCCCAAATGATTCCGTAAAAGTCCCGCATTGATTCCGACGGGATCCCGAACGGATACCGGAAATCATCCAGATGTGATGCCGGAAAGGTCCTCAAATGATCACCTAATAGTCCCGAAATGACCCTTAAGGGGTCATGGACGGATCCCATAAACCATCCAGAAATGATCCCGAAGAAGTCCCGAAATGACCCTGACGGGATCTCGAACGCACCCCTAAATGACCCTGACGGGATCCCGGACAAATCCCGAAATCCATCCAGAAATGATCTTGGGAGGGACCCCAAATGATCCCTAAAAAGTCCCGCAATGATACCGAGGGGATCCTGATCGGATCCCGAAAACTATCCAGAAATGATGCCGGAAATGTCCTCAAGTGATCACCTAATAGTTCCGAAAAGACCCTGACGGGATCCCGAACGGATCCCGACAACTATCTAGAAATGATGCCGAAAGGGCCCGCAAATGATCCCGTATTAGTCGAGAAAAAGTCCCGAAATGAACCCGACGGGATGCCGGACGAATCCCAAAAACCATCCAGAAATGATGTCGGAAGGGACCCCAATGATACCGAAAAAGTCCCGCAATTATTCCGACGGGAATCTGAACGGATACATAAAACCATCCAGAAGTGATGCCGGAACGGTCTTCAAATGCTCACCAAATAGTCCCAAAATGGCCCTGAGGGCATCCCGGACAAATCCCGAAATCCATCCAGAAATGATCTTGGGAAGGTCCCAAAATGATCCCGAAATAGTCTCGGAAAAGTCCAGATATTACCCTGACGGGTTCCCGGACGAATCCTGAAAGCCATCCTTAAATGATCCCGAAAAAGCCCCGAAATGACCCTGACGGGATCCCGAAAGGATTCCAAAAACTATCCAGAAATGATGCCGGAAAGGTCCTCAAATGATCCCCTAATAGTTCCGAAATGACAGTGACGGGATCCCGAACGTATCCCGACAACTATCCAGAAATTATGCCGAAAGGGTCCGCAAATGATCCCGTATTAGTCGAGAAAAAGTCCCGAAATGACCCCGACGGGATCCCGGACGAATCCCAAAAACCATCCAGAAATGATGCCGGTAGGTATCCCAAATGATCCCGAAATAATCCCGAAATGACCTCGTCGGCATCCCGGACGGATACCGAAAATTATCCAGAAATGATGCCGGAAAGGTCCGCACAAATGATCCCCTAATAGTCCCGAAATGACCCCGACGGGATCCCGGACGAATCCCGAAAACCATCCAGAAATGATGCCGAAAGGATTCCCAAATGATCCCGTATTAGTCGCGAAAAAGTCCCGAAATGACCCCGACGGGATCCCGGACGGATCCCGAAAACCATCCAGAAATGATGCCGGATGAGCCCCCAAATGATCGCGAAATAGTCACGAAATGATTCCGGAATAGTCCCGAAAATGCTCCAAAATAACCCCGACGGGTCCCGGACGGATCCCGTAAACTATACAGAAATGATCCCGGAAGGGTCCCAAAATCATCCCGAAATAGTCCCGAAAAGTCCCGAAATTACCCCGGCGTAATCCCCGACCGATCCCGAAAACCATCCAGAAATGATCCCGGAAGGGTCTCGATATGACCCTTACGGGATTACAAGTAAGGTGAAGCTAATTATAAAACCGTGTTAATAAGGCAGCAGGCGCATTGGAGCGAATAAAAAGTTAGATAGAAACATACAGGTAAAGCTAATAAAAGCGTGCTAATAAAAACAATTGACGGAGGGCGGATGGCGGGAGTAGAGGAGAGGACCACTGATCGTTCCTCCAAAATTGTCTAGATCTCTTTCTGCATGTACCAGATACCAAAAACTATTGATTTAGGAGAAAATTTAGATTGATTTATAACAATTTATGGATTTTACACCAGAGGGGGATAAAGGGGGCGGGCGGAGGGTGTCACTGCTTACTTTGTAAGCCCTCTACTTATTTGACCCCTTGAGTCTGTGATATTGGTGAAGGCCAGTATACGTAAAGTTATAATGTGTAAAAATTATGAAAAATAATTTCTCGAAGGGGTCGTGGGACCCCCACCCCTCTTTCCATGTTCGAAAAAAATTTCGCTAGTAGACTACTGTCTGTGTACGAAATTTCATCAAAATCCGTGTAGCCATTCTGGCGTGATTCAGTCGCAAAGACGAAAAAATATAATAATTAAATTATAACTGTTCCTAGGGGGCGGGGACCACGTCCCTTTTGAAAAATATATAGCTAGTAGATCCTTCTAGACTATTTGCTATATGTGTGCAAAATTTCAACCAAATCGGACCAGCCTTTCTTACGTTATTGAGTCACAAAGACAAACGTCTGGACAAACATCCAAACATCAAAACATCCAAACATCTTAACATCCAAACTTTCCCATTTATAATATATATTAGATTAGATTAGATATTAGATAGGGTACTGATGCGTATACGTAATATTTTTTATACCCAGCTGTACTTGTACACAGGGTATTATAACTTTGATTGGATAACGGTTGGTTGTACAGTTCTAAAGGAATCGAGATAGATATAGACTTCCATATATCAAAATCATCACTATCGAAAACAAATTTTATTGAGCCATGTCCGTCCATCCGTCTGCCCGTTAAAAAAATAACTAGAGTAAATATTGAGATATCTTCACCAAATTTGGTACACGAGCTCATCTGGACCCAGAATAGATTGGTATTGAAAATGAGCGACATCGGATGATAACCACTTTTTATATATATAACATTTTGGAAAACACAAAAAACCTGATTATTTAGTTGTTATGGTCCACTTGGGAGCTTCACCCTTTGAACGTACTAGCTGGTCAGGATTCATCTCACTCATGTCTGCCTGGGGTGGTTAAAACGATTTTTTTATACTCAGTTGAGCAGAGCTCACAGAGGATATTAACTTTGATTGGATAACGGTTGGTTGTACAGGTATAAAGGAATCAAAATCATCAGTATCGAAAAAAAATTTGTTTGTGCCATGTCCGTCCTTCCGTCCGTCCGTCCGTCAGTTAACACGATAACTTGAGTAAATTTTGAGTTATCTTGATGAAATTTGGCATGTAGATTCCTGAGCACTCATCCCAGATCGCTATTTAAAATGAACGAAATCGGACTACAAACAATATCTTTACAGTATATAAGAGTAAATTATGTCAACATTCAACTCCAGTAATGATATGGTGCAACAAAATATAAAAATAAAAGAAATTTTCAAAATGGGCGTGGCTCCGCCCTTTTTCGTTTAATTTGTCTAGGATATTTTAATGCCATAAGTCGAAAAAAAATTTACCAATTCTTGTGAAATTTTGGTAGGGGCTTAGATTCTGGGACGGTAACTTATTTCTGTGAAAATGGCGAAATCGGTTGAAGCCAAGCCCAGTTTTTATACACAGTCCACCGTCTGTCCTTCCGCTCGGCCCCCAACACGATAACTTGAGCAAAAATCGATAAATCTTTACTAAACTCACTTCACGTAATTATCTGAACTCACTTTGTATTGGTATAAAAAACGGCCGAAATCCTCACACTTTTTAGATATCGAATATTACGAAAAATTAAAACAAATGCCATAATTCTTACCAAATACGAAAAAAGGGATGAAACATGGTAACTGGATAGGTTTATTGACGCAAAATATAACTTTAGAAAAAAACTTTGTAAAATGGGTGTGACACCAACCATATTAAGTAGAATGAAATGAAAAAGTTCTGCAGGGCGAAATAAAAAACCCATGAAATCTTTGCAAGAATACTGTTCGTGGTATTACATATATAAATAAATTAACGGTATTCAAAAATGATGTACTGGGTCACCCTGTTCCACATTTTGGTCAATATCTGGAAAACGCCTTCACATATACAACTACTACCACTCCCTTTTAAAACCCTCACTAATACCTTTAATTTGATACCGATATCGTACAAACAAATTCTAGAGTCACCCCTGGTCCACCTTTATTGCAATATCTCGAAAAGGCGTCCACCTATAGAACTAAGGCCCACTCCCTTTTAAAATACTCATTAACACCTTTCATTTGATACCCATATCGTACAAACAAATTTTAGAGTCACCCCTGGTCCACCTTTATGGCGATATCTCGAAAAGGCGTCCACTTATAGAACTAAGGTCCACGCCCTTTTAAAATACCCATTAACAACTTTCATTTGATGCCCATATCGTAAAAACAAATTCTAGAGTCAGCCCTGGTCCACCTTTATGGCCCTCTTAAAATACTCTTTAATACCATCCATTTGTCTCCACAGCTCTCAACTGAGTATGTAATGTTCGGTTACACCCGAACTTAGCCTTACTTACTTGTACCAATTTGAACCTTTTCCTATTTATCTTATATATAAATAGACAAGATGAAAAAATGTGGCACCGTTTTCTGCTAAACTATAATTCTAAGGTATACAAATTATATATGTTTTGATAGGAAAATTTGAGCTGCGCTGTTACTCATAAGTAAAAAAAAATTGAAAAATCATTTTAATATATAAAATTTAACATAAAAGTCACACCACTACATATGCACTTATTCATACTCTAGACACGCTGTGTGTGTACTTTCTTTTTGTGTACTATTCTGAATCGTAAGCATATCCGAGGACTTGCTTTGTACACAATAAAAATTAAACAAAAATACATAGCTGATCATGCACCAAGTCTATTTTTTTCTTTCCTTTGCTTTCCTTGCTTTTCCATTCTATTCTTTTATTTTCCTTTCCTTTGTTTTATTTTCTTTGCTTTCCTTTCTTTTCCTTTCCTTTCCTTTCCTTTCCTTTCCTTTCCTTTCCTTACATTTTCTTTATTTTCCTTTCTTTTCCTTTCATTTAATTTTCTTTTTATTTCCTTTCTTTTACTTTCATTTCTCTTCCATTCATATTTCTTCCTTTCCTTTCCTTCCTTTCTTTTCCTTTCCTTTCCTTTCCTTTCCATTCCTTTCCTTTCCATTCCTCTACTTTTCTTTTCTTTCATTTCTTTTATTTTCATTTCCATTCCATTGATTTTCCTTCCTTTCCTTTCCTTTCCTTTCCTTTCCTTTCCTTTCCTTTCCTTTCCTTTCCTTTCCTTTCCTTTCCCTTCATTTCCTTTCCCTACGTTTCCTTTTCCTACCTTTTGTTTACGAGAAGCAGATTGATTAAATCATACCCTTCCTGTCAGAGCAATATAAAATTTCCCTATTTTGAGATTACTTATTCATTATATTACACATCTTATGTTCCTATTATTATATTAAAATGACAAATAATATTTCTTTTATTTTCATTTCCCTTCCATTAATTTTCCTTCCTTTTCTCTCCTTTCCTTTCCTTTCCTTTCCTTTCCTTTCCATTCTTGTCCTTTCCTTTCCTGTGGTTGAATTTCAACCACTGGGCGAACTATTGCTGTAATAAATCCACTTGGGAAATGAAATACCATTGATATAAAGCTATTTTTTGCAAAGATATAGCTTATTTTATTCGTCCACGACCTTTTTAAAATCGCTTATATAAAATTGGGCGTGATCCTTAACCAATTTTGTTAAATTTTCTTCAAATCATTACTTATAGTAAAGGCAACCGCTCTGCGGAATTTTGTTACGATAGGTTTAACGATTTTTGATTTATGATTAATAATATTTGTAAAATTTATTTTACCATAAGTGGGCGATGCCACGCCCGTTTTGAAGAATTTTTCCAAAATATAAACAAGAGTCTCAATATCAGTCCACACGTCAAATTTCAACATTCTAGGTGTATTATTTACTTAATTATAAGGTTTTTTGTGTTTTCCAAAATTTTATATATATAAAGTGGGCGTGGTTATCATTCGATTTCGCTCATTTTCAGTAACAATCTTCTGGGTCCAAATAAGCTAGTGTACCAAATTTGGTGAAGATATCTGAATATTTACTCAAGTTATCGTGCTAATGGTCGGACGGACGGACGGTAGGGCGGGTCGATTTAAAAATCGTTCATTGCTCTGTGAAAATCGTATTCCAGGGATCAAAATAAATGTTTGTATGGTGAACCCACAGGGGGGTTCCAGGGGGTGTGCCACTGGAATCGGTAGCTCGGGCCTCCAAAGTTAGTGGGGGTGGGTCATACCTTTGGACTCGATTGGAGCACTCTAAATGGTTCAAAGTGGGATTTTTCAAAATTTGCCCCTACCCAAAAGTTCGACCCAAAAAAAAAAAAGGGGGGGGGGGGGGGGTGCGACATCAGAATTCGTTTTAGAGATATGTTTTCTTCGGCAAAGTTTTTTATTTTGATCCCTAGAATATGATTTTCACCGAGCAATGGGCGATTTTTTGCCTCCCCACAAATCGACCCACCCTACTGTACAAGCAACCGTTATCCAATCAAAGTTAATATACTCTATGTGCAAAGCAAGCTGAGTATAAAAAGAATGGAAAATAAATAAATGCAAAGATGAGTAAAGGAAAAATAGATAAAACAAGTAAGGAAGGTTAAGTTCGGGTGTAACCGGACATTACATACTCAGTTGAGAGCTATGGTGGAAACATAAGGGAAAATGAATCGAGGTAACCCTGGAATGTGTTTGTATGACATGTGTATCAAATGAAAGGTATTAAAGAGTATTTTAAGAGGGAGTGGGCCATAGTTCTATAGGTGGACACCATTTAGGGATATCGCCATAAATGTGGATCAGGGTGGACTCTAGAATTTGTTTGTACGATATGGGAATCAAATGAAAGGTGTTAATGAGTATTTCAAAAGGGCGTGGGGCTTAGTTCTACAGGTGGACGCCTTTTCGAGATATCGCCATAAAGGTGGACCAGGGGTGACTCTAGAATGTGTTTGTACGATATGGGTATCAAGTTAAAGGGGTTATTGAGCATTTTAAAAGGGAGTGGACCTTAGTTCAATAGGTGATCGCCTTTTCGAGATATCGCCATAAAGGTGGACCAGGGGTGACTCTAGAATGCGTTTATACAATATGGGTATCAAACGAAAGGTGTTATTGAGTATTTGAAGAGGGCGTGGAGCTTAGTTCTACAGGTGGATGCATTTTCGAGATATCGCCATAAAGGTGGACCAGGGGTGACTCTCGAATGCGTTTGTTCAGTATGGGTTTCAAATGAAAGGTGTTAATGAGTATTTAAGAAGGGAGTGATCCTTAGTTCCATAGGTGGCCGCCGTTTCGAGATATCGCCATAAAAGTGGACCAGGGGTGACCCTAGAATTTGTTTGAATGATATGGGTATCAAATTAAAAGGGGTTAATGGACATTTTGAAAGGGAGTGGGCCTTAGTTCTATAGGCGGACGCCTTTTCGAGATATCGCCAAAAAGGTGGACCAGGGGTGACTCTAGAATGTGTTTGTACGATATGGGTATCAAATTAAAGGTATTAATGAGGGATTTTAAAGGGAGTGGTGGTAGTTGTATAGGTGGTTGCCTTTTCGATGATATCGGCATAAAGGTGGACCAGGGCTGACTCTAGAATTTGTTTGTACGATATGGGTATCAAGTTAAAGGGGTTAATGAGCATTTTAAAAGGGAGTGCACCTTAGTTCTATAGGTGATCGCCTTTTCGAGATATCGCCATAAAGGTGAACCAGGGGTGACTCTAGAATGCGTTTATACCATATGGGTATCAAATTAAAGGTATTAATGAGGGATTTTAAAGGGAGTGGTGGTAGTTGTATAGGTGGTTGCCTTTTCGATGATATCGGCATAAAGGTGGACCAGGGGTGACTCTAGAATTTGTTTGTACGATATGGGTATCAAGTTAAAGGGGTTAATGAGCATTTTAAAAGGGAGTGGACCTTAGTTCTATAGGTGATCGCCTTTTCGCGATATCGCCATAAAGGTGGACCAGGGGTGACTCTAGAATGCGTTTATACAATATGGGTATCAAACTAAAGGTGTTAATGAATATTTCAAAAGGGCGTGGGGCTTAGTTCTACAGCTAGATGCCTTTTCGAGATATCGCCATAAAGGTGGACCAGGGGTAACTCTAGAATGCGTTTGTACAATATGGGTATCAAATGAAAGGTGTTAATTAGTATTTAAAGAGGGCGTGGAGCTTAGTTCTATAGGTGGATGCCTTTTAGAGATATCGCCATAAAGGTGGACCAAGGGTGAATCTAGAATGCGTTTGTACAGTATGGGTTTCAAATGAAAGGTGTTAATGAGTATTTAAGAAGGGAGTGATCCTTAGTTCCATAGGTGGACGCCTTTTCGAGATATCGCCATAAAGGTGGACCAAGGGTGACCCTAGAATGTGTTTGTACGATATATTAATGAGGCTTTTAAAAGGGAGTGGTGGTAGTTGTATATGTGAATGGGTTTTCCAGATATCGACCAAAATGTGGAACAGGGTGACCCAGTACATCATTTTTGAATACCGTTAATTTATTTATATATGTAATACCACGAACAGTATTCTTGCAAAGATTTCATGGGTTTTTTATTTCGCCCTGCAGAACTTTTTCATTTCATTCTACTTAATATGGTTGGTGTCACACCCATTTTACAAAGTTTTTTTCTAAAGTTATATTTTGCGTCAATAAACTAATCCAAATACCATATTCCATTCCTTTTTTCGTATTTGGTACAGAATTATGGCATTTTTTTCGTTTTTCGTAATTTTCGCTATCGAAAAAGTGGGCGTTGTCATAGTCCAATTTCGGTCATTTTTACAGCAACACAAAGTGAGTTCAGATTAGTACGTGAACTGAGTTTAATTAAGATATATCGATTTTTGCTCAAGTTATCGTGTTAAGGGCCGAGCGGAAGGACAGACGGTCGACTGTGTATAAAAACTGGGCGTGGCTTCAACCGATTTCGCCCTTTTTCACAGAAAATAGTTATCTTCCTAGAATGTATGCCCCTATCAAATTTCACAAGAATTGATACATTTTATGTTCGACTTATGGCATTATAAGTATCGTAGACAAATTAAATGAAAAAGGGCGGAGCCACGCCCATTTTGAAATTTTCTTTTATTTTGCATTTTGTTACACCATATCATTACTGGAGTTGAATGTTGCCATAATTTACTTATATACTGTATAGATATTAAATTTTTTGTTAAAATTTGACTTTAAAAAAATTTGTTTTCTCCGATTTTGCTAATTTTTATTAAGCATACATACAGTAAAATGAGAAACGTTCCTGCCAAATTTCATCATGATATATTCAACGACTGCCAAATTACAGCTTGCAAAAATTTTAAATTACCTTCTTTTAAAAGTGGGCGGTACCATGTCCATTGTCCAAAATTTTACTAATTTTCTATTTTGTGTCATAAGTTCAACTCACCTACCAAGTTTCATCGCTTTGTTCGTCTTTGGTAATGAATTATCGCACTTTTTCCATTTTCGAAATATTCGATATCGAAAAAGTGGGCGGGGTTATAGTCCGATATTGTTCATTTCATATATCGATCTGAGATGAGTGCTCAGGAACCTACGTACCAAATTTCAACAAGATACCTCAAAATTTACACAAGTTATCGTGTTAACGGACGGACGGACGGACGGACGAACATGGCTCAATCAAATTTATTTCGATCCTGATGATTTTGATATATGGAAGTCTATATCTATCTCGATTCCTTTATACCTGTACAACCAACCGTTATTCAATCAAAGTTAATATACTCTGTGGGCTCTGCTCAACTGAGTATAAAAATAAAGGAAATGGTAATGGATAGCAAAGGTGTAATATAACTTTTTTAGTGGTTGATTTTCAACCAATGGGCGACATCTAATATAAAGAATATTTGTTTACCATTAATGTAAGCAATATATAACGACCTCAGAAGAAAAGATGTAATAAAAGGATCATTTTTGCGTGGGTACATGCCTTAGAACCAATTTCAAATTCAAAATATCAATTTAAGCGATTGCTGTGGTTGCATTTAATATAAAATATTACATCACGCAGTAAACAATAAGTAATAAAAGAAATTACAAAAACAAAATTCAATATGATTGAGGGAAACCGCGTAGTAACATTGCAAAAATAGTATAAACAAATATAAATAAATACTATATAGATTCCGTTACAATGTAATGTTAAATTTAATGGAACTCGTTGGTTAAGCTTTTAATTAATTTCTGCTTTTTGAGAATGTTTGAGAGCCACGGGCGCAGTGAAAAAAAAAAATAAAGCAATTAAAAAGAAAATGTATTGCACCATTTTTTTTTTTATTAATGCGAATTTATCCACTGACATAGGCTGGAAATTTCGAAGTAAATTTCAAAATGATAAATTTTCATTTTAACTAAATACCTAAATTTTATATTTCATTAGCTTACTAGTTGGAGAAAAGCAACTTCAAGTTTGAGTCAAAGTCCCACCCATCCATATGAAATGCCCCATTATTCAATCAAACGTGCAAAATTTCAAAAACAAAAAAAATGTATATATGGTGCGATTTGCTTTAAATTAAGTACAGGTGTTCCTCTTTGGCTTAATATTCAGGAACCCTTATATCCAAAAAGTTTGTCAGAAGTGTGCGATTTTGAAGGAATTTATTGATATAGCAGCTTTTTGCATAGGTTACATACTTAATTAATTGTCGCTTAACTATTTAAACGGTTATGGCAGTCCAACAAGGCGCGCCAGTCGTCATCGCTACCGCGTAGAGGTCCATAAATCTCTCGAAGAACATTTGTCTCGAACACTCCCAGAGCCGCTTAATCTCATGTTATCATGGTCCATGCTTCTGCAACATAAAGCAGGGCGGGTACGATGTGTGACTTGTAGAGCATGATTTTCGTTTGCCGATGATTTTTAATTGGCTACCTAATAAAAAGAAGCATTTATTGGAAATAGCGATTCTTCGTTGGATTTCAGAGCTGATGTTGTTGCTAGTGCTGATTCTGGTTTCCAAATGAACGAAGTAATTTTCAGTTTCGAAATTATGGCTGCCAACAGTAGCGTGGTTGCCAAAGCGCATATCGGCTGACTCGTTGCTCGATAACAGCACATAATTCGTTTTGTCCTCATTCACCATCAAATTCATTTTTACCGCAACTTTTTCTAGTTTGAAATAAACAGAACCTAAACTGATATATAAAAGCCAATGCAAAATCTGTTGGTAACTTTACAGCTCAAGACCGAATGAGCCAACAAGATGGTTTGTGAATGGGTCGATCCATATGTAGGCCAATTTCTGAGATATAGACCGTAATTTGATCCCAGAATGTGTTTTTATAATATGGGTAACAAAATCGGTGGCCTCACCATTAACAAGGGGTGGCGGTTAAGAAGAGGGGTGAACGAAAGGAGGAGCTATACAAAAAGCCATAGAAAGTTGGAGTGGGAAATGGAGATAAAAATTGGGGAAGATAGAAGAAGAGGTATCTTTAGAAGGGAAGGATATGAAGAAAAATAATTTGGGAGACAGGAATCGAGTAAGGAGGGGCAAGTACTAACATTTTTTGCAGAAACTTCAGTACAGACAAAGTACAAACATCACACTATCTATCCTACTGTCAATAACACTGCTACTTCCATTCCCACTATTGCTTCCACTCCCATTCCCAACCTTCTCTCTCACTCTCTCTTCTCCCTCACCTCAATTTCGTTTTATATTGAATACCTGCTTCACCTGATCGGGCGATTTCTATACCTCTATTTCCATAAACCGCTCAGAAACAAAAAGACACTTATTATTAAAACCGCATTCATCTTTACATAGATAGAAATCGCTCGATCATGTGAAGCAGGTATTCCATATAAAATGAAATTGAGGTGAGATAGGAAGAGAGTGGAACTGACAATGGGAGTGGAAATAGGAGTGTTACTTAGCCAGAACTTTAGTTGGAGTGGGAATTGGTTCGAGGGGTGGAAGAAAGATAAATGGAACCAGGGATGGAATGAATAAAAAAGAAAATGGAAGTTAAAGTAGATCACCTAAGGATTTCAGGCCAATCAGTTTCTCGTCGTTTCTTCTTAAGACGTTTGAGCGGCTGATTGACCTGTACCTACGGGAAAGGATACCTGGGGTTGGGATTCTGGTTGAATTTATTAGCAAACTTCATATGCGTGATATGGGTTATATGCTTTCTGATTTCGGACACTCTAGCCTTCTTACTAGTTTCGACTTTATCCCGCTCCCTAAACAACCTTCACCCCAGTCATTCCCCCGAGGGAGGAGTGGAGAAGAGGAATTATCTGGGGCATGGGACCGGTTAACTTGTTCACGGATGGGTCGAAGTTGGACGGAAAGGTGGGCGGGGGGGGGGGGGGGGGTCTTTTGTCAAGAGCTAAATGTAAGCCGCAGGTTTAAGTTGGCTGATCACTGCAGTGTATTCCAAGCGGAAGTTGCTGCGATTAAGGATGCGGTGGATAAAATGCTATCCAGCGCTACTACGGTTAGGGAATTTAACATCTACTCTGATAGCCAAGCGGCTATAAAGGCCTTGAGCTCAACTAGAGTCCGATCGAGGGTGGTCTGGGAGTGCCTGACCTCACTTGCGATTGCATCGAATTATTATACAATTAAGATTATCTGGGTCCCGGGCCATAGTGATATTCCGGGTAACTGTCAAGCGGATCTCTTAGCCCGAATCGGTACAACTGAACCGGATGAATATTGCTGTAGGGATTTCGGGATTCCGCTAGCCACCTGTGGATTGCTCTTCCATAGCTGGGCCTCGAGTCAGCTCAGCAAACGTTGGGCGGACACTGCGTCTTGCAGGATATCAAGGTCTTTGTGGCCGAAAGTGGATGGCAGGAGGTCTGCTGAAATAATTGGGTTCACTAAGGCTCACCTATCAATGGTCATTGGGGTTTTGACAGGGCACTGTCCCATGGGTATCCATGCGGTACGTCTCAATATATTGGAAAATCAATCCTGCTGCAGCTGTATGGAGGATGATGAGGTGGAATCACCAAATCACTTTATGCTTGACTGCCCAGCTTTTGCCAGAAATAGGCGAAAGTATTTCGGTCGTGACTGACTTGGATCTCCCGAGGAGCTATCCAAGGTTGAGATCGGGATCATTCGGAACTTTATCGTTGCTACCCAACGATTCTCTAAGTAGTTATATCTACGTCACCGTTAGTTTAGTTTATTATATGTGGTATCACAACGGACCGTCATGTTGTCCAAGTGAGCTTCCCCTATCTGGGAAGCTACCACCCAACCTAACCTAACCTAACTAAAAGTAGAAGAAAATGGGAGAGATGGTCTAGATGTGGGCAAGGCTCATTTCTTAAATGTAGGAAAACCCACTTCCGGGGAGAAAAAACTCTGCCTGGTACTCTAATTTATATGTATTAAAATTTCACATAAGCTCAACTGATAAATAGTATAAAATAAAAACATTTATGAAAGTTATCAACACTTTATCATACACTTAAGTGCAGTTCTTCAAAGCAAAGCTGAAATGTATTATCATATGTGCCCCAAAAAAAAAGTATGTATAATATAAAACCTTTTCCATCAAAAAAGAAAATATATACACATACTCATATAAAACACACGCAAAATTTTATCTCAAATACTTTGTTGTAACTTCATAACTGCTTAATAAATTTATGCATTCCCAATTTGTGAGCTTTTTTTCCAACTTTTCTTATGCACAATCACTCAGTCATCATTCACTAACCAAGTGCAGCGTTGCTGAGAACTGCAGCTCCACCGTCTGGTTGAGGCTTATCAGCTTGAGCGCGACAAACACTCATCAGTACTTAGTTCAGCAAGTTGATATGAGTGAGTGCATGAACAGTTAAATTTGCGTAAGTGTAGCAACAAATCCGACTTATTCTTCAGCGGATTTAAAAAAACTTATTAATGTAACACACACATACAGACACATATAAAAATGAGTGCACATAAATGTAAATACCACACACTACCGCGCTATGTGTTATTTATTTGGAACAAAAATCTTGCTATGAACAAATATTTTGGCTAGACCAGCAAATCAAGATGCGCTTTAAAGCATAAATATTTCTTAATATGACAGAGCTGACTATTAAAGAACAATTGGTTTTTGGTTAAAAACCACATTTCTTACATACTTGGATGCAACCGTCTGCGGAAAGAAATGGGAACTTAAAAAAAAAAAACTAAAAATGTAAGGCGCGATAACATCCGAAGAGATCTAAGGCCTAGCTTCTCTTACAATTTGCGTCGTGCGTCTCTTGATTTTCCCTACAAATTGGTCGAACGGGACCTACATGTTTTATGCCCACTCCGAACGGCATCCGCAAGGTATATGAGTTTTTACTGAGAGCCTTCCATGGCAGAAATACACTCGCAGCGCTTACTGCCGAGGGGCGACCCCGCTTAGAAAAATTTTGATGTTTCTTTGCCCGGGGTGCGAACACAGGGCATACGATGTAGTAGGCGGAGCACGCTACCATCACTCCACGGTGGCCGCAGTGAATGGGAAATTACTATGTTGAAATTTATTAACCATACCACGCGGATTTTTAAAAATTTAACAAAACTTCTTTTTCGATTTATAGCGTCAAATCACGTATAAAATTTTATCACTTAGTCGGTCTTCGGTAATGAATTGTCGCATTTTTCGAAAAAAAAAACAGACATTAGGACGTGCCAACAAAATTTACCACAAAAATTCGGCGACAGATGGATGGTTTTAAGTCCAGGAAAAACTCATGTAACAACAGAAACAGCGATATTGTAAACGATGAGCAGAGAGTAATAAGATTATGAAGGAAACACTCCTCTGCACTCCTAAATTAAGAGAATGCATGCTACAGTTTTTTTTTTCAATCTAAGTGTTCTTTGCCCAGTTTTAGGAAGAGGATCCTGCAAACTGCGCAAAATATCCGAGAAATAGCCTTCGGAATATCGCATATAAAGTCCTGTTAATCGTATTGTGGAAACGATTGAAGCCACGAAGAACCGGCTGATTAGAACTTATTGCACCAAATGCAATCACATTTTAACTAAGCGCTAAGTCTAGGAAAAAATCCGCCAACAAAAAATTTTACACACACACATCGCCTCTTCATCGATTTTAAAGCCGCCTTCGACAGCACAAAAAGTAGAACCACCATCAGCTCAGTCAGAATTTGGAATTACCTCTCCCGGCCATACGAAACTAAGCGAGGTTTCATACAGGGTGACCCCCTATTGTACGAGTTTTTGAATTTTATTCTGGAGGAAATGATAC
Source organism: Eurosta solidaginis (assembly GCF_040869045.1). NCBI lineage: Eukaryota > Metazoa > Arthropoda > Insecta > Diptera > Tephritidae > Eurosta > Eurosta solidaginis. Next base: position 550,988 of record NW_027136914.1, on the reverse strand, counting down.
TAGCTGTAAAATGTAACCGCTCCGGAACAATATTCCATAAAAGCGTGCAATCACTGGCTTATTCTGACGATCTTGATTTCATCGGCCTGAGCATATAAGTCGTAAGTTTCGCTTACTTTCAACTGAAAAAAGTCCAAAGGAAAGATTTTCTGGCGAGTGATGATAAACGAAGTACCTGATGTAATCAAGCAATGCGTCAGTACATTTGTGCCTTGGCAACCACATCACTGTTAGTTTCGATAGTTTCGAAATACTGAAAGACTTGATTAATTGTGGGACCAGTATGAAAACAAACAAAAAAATCAGTACTGGTCTTAAATACATTAAAAAACAAGTAAGGAGGGCTAAGTTCGGGTGTAATCGAACATTACATTTTCAGTTGAGAGCTGTGGAGACAAAGTAAGGGAAATCACCATGTTGTAAAAGGAATCTAGGGTAACCCTGGAATGTGTTTGTATGACATGTGTATCAAATGGAAGGTAATAAAGAGTATTTTAAGAGGAAGTGGGCCATAGATCTATAGATGGGCGCCAATTAGGGATATCGCCATAAAGGTGGACCAGGCCTGCCGCGAGAATTTGTTTGTACTATATGGGTATCAAATGAAAGGTGTTAATGAGTATTTTAAAAGGGAGTGGGCCTTAGTTATATAGGTGGACGCCTTTTCGGAATATCGTTATAAAGGTGGACCTGGGTTGACTCTAGAATGCGTTTGTACAATATGGGTGTCAAATGAAAGGTGTTAATGAGTATTTTAAAAGGGTGTAGGCCTTACTTCTATAGGTGGACGCCTTTTCGAGATATCGCCATAAAGGTGGACCAGGGGTGACTCTAGAATTTGTTTGTATGATACGGGTATCAAATGAAAGGTGTTAATGAGTATTTTAAAAGGGAGTGGGCCTTAGTTCTATAGGTGGATGCCTTTTCGAGATATCGCCATAAAGGTGGGCCAGGGGTGACTCTAGAATTTTTTTGTACGATATGGGTATCAAATGAAAGGTGCTAATGACTATTTTAAAAGGGAGTGGGCCTTAGTTCTATAGGTGGATGCCTTTTCGAGATATCGCCATAAAGGTGGGACAGGGGTGACTCTAGAATTTGTTTATACGATATGGGTATCAAATGAAAGGTGTTAATGAGTATTTTAAAAGGGAGTGGGCCTTAGTTCTATAGGTGGATGCCTTTTCGAGATATCGCCATAAAGGTGGACCAGGAGTGACTCTAGAATTTGTTTATACGATATGGGTATCAAATGAAAGGTGTTAATGAGTATTTTAAAAGGGAGTGGGCCTTAGTTTTATAGGTGTATGCCTTTTCGAGATATCGCCATAAAGGTGGACCAGGGGTGACTCTAGAATTTGTTTATACGATATGGGTATCAAATGAAAGGTGTTAATGGGTATTTTAAAAGGGAGTGGGCCTTAGTTCTATAGGTGGATGCCTTTTCGAGATATCCCCATAAAGGTGGGCCAGGGGTGGCTCTAGAATTTTTTTGTATGAAATGGGTATCAAATGAAAGGTGTTAATGAGTATTTTAAAAAGGAGTGGGCCTTAGTTCTATAACGCCTTTTCGAGATATCGCCATAAACGTGGACCAGGGGTGACTCTAGAATGTGTTTGTACGATATGGGTATCAAATTAATGATAATAATGAGGTTGTAAAAGGGAGTGGCCCTTGGTTTTATATGTGAAGGCGTTTTCGAGATATCTACCAAAATGTCGGGTACCGCTAGTTTATTTATATACGTAATACCACGTACAGTATTCCTTCCAAGATTCCAAGGGCTTTTGATTTCGCCCTGCAAAACTTTATCATTTTCTTCTACTTAATATGGTAGGTGTCACACCCATTTTACCAAGTTTTTTTCTAAAGTTATATTTTGCGTCAATAGACCAATACATTTACCATGTTTCATCCATTTTTTCGTATTTGGTATATAATTATGGCATTTTTTTCATTTTTCGTAATTTTCGATATCGAAAAAGGGGGCGTGGTCATAGTCGGATTTCGGCCATTTTTTATACCAATACAAAGTGAGCTCAGATAAGTACGTGAATTGAGTTTAGCAAAGATATATAAATTTTTGCTCAACTTATCGTGTTAACGGCCGAGCGGAAGGACAGGCGGTCGACTGTGTATAAAAACTGGGCGTGGCTTCAACCGATTTCGCAATTTTTCACAGAAAACAGTTACCGTCCTAGAAGCTAAGCCTCTACCAAATTTCACAACGATTGGTTAATTTTTGTTCGACTTATGGCATTACAAGCATCCTGGACAAATTAAACGAAAAAGGGCGGAGCCACGCCCATTTTGAAATTTTCTTTTATTTTTGTCTTTTGTTGCACCATATCATTGCTGGAGTTGAATGTTGGCATAATTTACTTATATGATGTAAAGATATTAACTTTTCTTTTAAAATTTGAATTTAAAAAATTTTTTTTTTAAAAAGTGGGCGTGGTCGTTCTCCGATTTTGTTAAGTTTTATTAAGCAGACATAAAATAATAAGAGGAGCGTTCCTGACAAATTTCATCATGATATCTTCAACGACTGCCAAATTACAGCTTGCAAAACTTCTAAATTACCTTCATTTAAAAGTGGGCGATGCCACGCCCATTGTCCAAAATTTTACTAGTTTTCTATTCTGCGTCATAAGCTCAACTCATCTACCAAGTTTCATCGCTAATGGTAATGAATTATCGCACTTTTTCGATTTTTCGAAATTTTCGATATCGAAAAAGTGGGCGTGGTTATTGTCCGATATCGTTCATTTTAAATAGCGATCTGTGATGAGTGCCCAGGAACCTACGTACCAAATTTCATCAAGATACCTCCAAATTTACTCAAGTTATCGTGTTAAGGGACAGACGGACGGACGGACATGGCTCAATCGAATTTTTTTTCGATCCTGATGATCTTGATATATGGAATTCTATATCTATCTCGATTCCTTTATACCTGTACAACCAACCGTTATGCAATCAAAGTTAATATACTCTGTGAGCTCTGCTCAACTGAGTATAATATAAGTACAAGTTCTAGAATAAGTTCTAGAGACCTTCTTTTATTTGCCAAAAGGACGAAGTTATTTTTTGCATATATAGGACCTGTTTCTTGAAAAAGCTGTTCTCTTGGTCATTGCAAATTTTTGTTTATTTTAGAAACTCATTCACTCTATGCGAGGTCCTCATGGATCGCGCGTTTCTCGATATTCAATCTTATTGCTACTTTGCAGTATTGTGAAGAACTTACGATTTATTTTCAAACGCAACTGAAAAATTCCATAAATACACAAGTAAAAAAAACCAAGTAATTTGAAACGCATTAATATTGCTATTAACTCAGAAAGACGGAATGTCGAGAAGCTTGCGAGCTTTACGAGTATTTCGGGATTCGAAAATTTCACGACAAGCAGAGGTCCCGGTTTTCACTGAAAAATTACAGTATGATGCGAGATGCTAACTTTTCTGTTAGTCGATTCTCGAAATTCTCGCTTGTATTTTAGAAGAATTCGTAAGCTCAAGTTTGTACAAATATTTATGGGTGCGTGTCTATTTACCCAAATCCAAGCAAAATTGCAAAAACTATAAAAAAGTATGTACCAACACAACTCACGCATTCCAGCGTACATACTTTTGTGTGCTTATATATCTTCCATTCATCGAATTGAAATTAATCATGCCCAAAAGACAAAAAAGTTTGTTACAAACACAAAAGATTGAGCAAATATTTGTGTTCGCTGTCAGTTAAAAAGATGAAAAATTCGCCGGTCACGTTGCGCTGCATGGTCATAAATCCAAGTCCGGCTACGCGAAATGATATCGCCGCCTATACAATTCAGTGAAAATTGCAATTTAAAAGACAAAAGAAGACATATTAAAAGCAAAATATTACGTTATTGTTGTATATCATTTATGTACAATAGGGTGGTTCGATTTGTATGAACGAAAGTTAACCGTTATCGCACCATCGATTTTTCGATAGGATTTGGGCTCAGGAAATAACAGGTCTACTACGCATACCCAAAAAAAAAATAATTTTCGAGTCTGGGAAATTTCATTTTAAAAATTCTTCTAAATCTCCATAACAGATTTTTTTTTTGCAAAAAACTGCATTTACCATCGTCTTTAGCGCATGAATTCACTTGGGACTACGGCAACTGACACGAAAAAAAAAATATATATAAAAAATTATTTGGAGCCTTGAAAATGAAAAAAATGCATAAACAATCAAAAAAATCGATGAAATTTCGTAGGCTCGAAAATTATTTTTTTGGGTATCCGTAGTGGCACTTTTTTTTCCTGCACCCAAATCCTTTCGAAAAATCGATGGCGCAATATCGTTTAATAAATCGACCCAGTCTAATGTACATACTACGTTATATCGAACATTTATTAAGCGCATTGTATGGGATATGCATATTGTGATGAAAAATGTATGGCAGATGTTACCAGCTACATATACATACATACGTACGTGTCACGTGAAATTATAGTGGCAATTTGAAATCCAATAATGTTATGTATGTATGTATGTGAACCCACGAATACTATATTGATGAATTTCATTGGATATAAAACAACAAACGATTAACAATTGCCTTAATTAAAATTGACTACAAATGTGAAAAATGTATGCGAACATTGTTTTTTGTTTCCAAACCAATAATTATTTATGAATTGATATGATAAGAGTGTTATGTTTTGTAGTAATTGTAACAAGTAAACTGACTGTTTACTAATCAAAAATTGGAAGACTATATCGGTCCATGAACCAATGACTTAAGAACGCGCAATGCCACAACCGTATATTTGTAATTTGATTTAGGAAAAAACTGTCAAATGACGTAACGCTTTTGAATTTCTTAGGTTTCTTCTTTATTATACTCAGCTGAGCAGAACTCACAGAGTATATTAACTTTGTTCGCATAACGGTAATCGGTAACGGCATAAACTAATCGAGATAGATATAGACTTCTATATATCAAAATGATCTGCGTGAAAAAAGAAATTCATTTAGCCATGTCCGTCCGTCCGTCTGTCCGTCTGTCATTCCGTCTGTAAATACGATAACTTGAGTAAATTTTGAAATGTCTTGATGAAATTTGTTATGCAGGTTCCTGGGCGCTCATCTCAGATCGGCATTTAAAATGACCGAAATCGGACTACAACCACGCCCACTTTTTCGATATCGAAAATTTCGAAAAACCTAAAAAGTGCACTAATTCATTAGCACAGACGGATAAAGCGACGAAACTTGGTAGGTGCGTTGACCTTATGACGCAAAATAGAAAATTAGAAAAATGTTGGACAATGGCTGTGGCACCGCCCACTTTTAAAAGAAGGCAATTTAAAAGTTTTGCAAGCTGTAATTTGGCAGTCGTTGAAGATATCATGATGAAATTTGGTAGGCACGTTACCCTTGTTACTATATGTGTGCTAAATAAAAATTTGCGAAATCGGATGACGAACACGACCACTTTTAAAAAAAATTGTTTTTTAAAGTCAAATTTTAACAAAAAATTTTATATATTTACAGTTATATGTAAATTATGTCAACATTCGACTCCAGTAATGATAAAAAAAAAATAAAAAATGTATTTAAGGCGCGATAACCTCCGAAGAGATCTAAGGCCGAGCTTCTCTTCCAATTTGTGTCGTGCTCCTATTGATTTTCCCTACAAATCGGCCGGACGGGACCTACAAGTTTTATGCCGACTCCGAACGGAATCTGCAAGGCAGGTGAGTTTTCACTGAGAGCTTTTCATAGCAGAAATATACCCGGAGCGCTTGCCAAACATTGCCGAGGGGCGAACCCGCTTAGAAAAATTTTCTTCTAATTGAAAAATCTTATTTCTAAAATTTTTATGTTGCTTTGCCCGGGGTGTGAACCCAGTGCATACGGTGCGGTAGGCGGAGCACGCTACCATCACACCACGGTGGCCGCCAGTAATGATATGGTGCAACAAAATACAAAGATAAAAGAAAATTTCAAAATGGGCGTGACTCCGCCCTTTTTCATTTAATTTGTCTACGATAGTTATAATGCCATAAGTCGAACAAAAATCTTCCAGTCCTTGTGAAATTTGGTAGGGACATAGACTCTATGACAATAACTGTTTTCTGTGAGAATGGGTGAAATCGGTTGAAGCCACGCCCAGTTTTTATACACAGTCGACCGTCTGTCCTTCCGCTGGGCCGTTAACGTGATAAATTGCGCAAAAAACGTTATATCTTAACTAAACTTAGTTCACGTAATTACCTGAAGTAACTTTATCTTGGTATAAAATATGGCCGAAATCCGACTATGACCACGCCCACTTTTCCGATATCGAAAATTACGAAAAATGAAAAAAATGCCACAATTCTGTACCAAATATGAAAAAAGGGATGAAACATGGTAATTGGATTGGTTTTTTGACGCAAAATATAACTTCAGAAAAAACTTTGTAAACTGGGTGTGACACCTACCATATTAAGTAGAAGAAAATGAAAAAGTTCTGCAGGGCGAAATCAAAAGCCCTTGGAATCTTGGCAGGAATACTGTTCGTGGTATTACATATAAAAATAAATTAGCGGTACCCGACAGATGATGTGCTGGGTCACCCTGGTCCACATTTTGGTCGATTTCTCGAAAATGCCTTCACATATACAACTAAGTGCTACTCCCTTTTAAAACCCTCATTATTAATTTTAATTTGATACCCATATCGTACAAACACATTCTAGAGTCAGCCCTGGTCCACCCTTATTGCCATATCTCGAAAAGGATTTGACCTATAAAACTAAGGCCCACTCCCTCATAAAATACTCTTTAATACCTTTCATATGATACACATGCCATAAAAACACATTCCAGGGTTACCCTAGGTTCATTTTGCTAAATGGTGATTTTCCCTTATTTTGTCTCCAAAGCTCTCAGCTGAGTATGTAATGTTCGGTTACACCCGAACTTAGCTTTCCTTACTTGTTTGTCTTTAAATTTTCATCGACTATTTTTCTTAACGAGCACAAATTTTAATTTCGTAAAAGTTACATTTTTCCCTTGCGATTGTTTATTATTTTCAATCTAGTTCTAAGACAAGTGCTTTTGATCGTTTGTGGTAATGCATAGTATTCGGTCCAGTTCAGGAACCTAACACCAAAACCAAGAAGATTTAATTAAGGGATGCCGCAGGGCATGTTCCATCCCCACTATTGTGTAATTTTTACATACCGAAGCTGCCTTTCCCGCCCGAAGCACATACCATAGTTTCCATGGCAATGGTTACACGATACTTGCAGCAGGTCCTGCTCTTTCATCTATGCACTTTGTTGTAAAATTTACAACTATCGTGCTGGAGTTTCGTGTTTTTTCGCCTTATGGTATTTGGCATTATCACCGGCCCATACTTCAGCGACCATCCATATTCAGCACGTGAACCAAAAAAGCGTCGGAAATGTCCTAGCCGATAAATGCCAGGCGAACCCCGTTCTCAGAGTCCAATATCCGAAGCTCACAGTTGAAGAAAGCCAAATCCCTAGAAAGTCACTCTGTCACAACTTCCAGCTGAATATCGTATAGGTTAAACCCTTATCTATCCAGAATCAACCCCAATATGAATAATATATGTCCTGTATGTACGATACCAACCACCTTTTCAGTTTCAATGTGGAACCAACGCCTTTAAACTTCTTTGGAACAAAATTGTTGAAACACCAAGTTTCAGTGGAATTCCGTTAGAGGATATTGATGGTAATTTCTGAGTGGTCGCAAAAAATACTTCTACAACAACAAACAAACGGAAATGTACGACATTTAAGGCACTCTATCTTGATCTCCCTCTTTGTCACGATGCCAAAAATATATTTTGAATCAGTTTTGAATTATGGAGCTCACAGCTGGGTGAATAATAAAGGACACTGTGTGGATTATGCTCCTCGTGGTTTTTCTTTCAGATTAATGTAGAACTGCGTAAATCTTTGTATGCTATCTGATGGAATGTCTGGGTTTTCACAATTTAACACTCTTTGTCATTGAGCACTTTTAGCGCCACTACATGAATGATATTAAGGAGTCATAAGGAGTTATTCCTACGCAGCTATGACTGCAGTATTCTAACAGGCATGCAATCTTATCCGTTGAATTTAAATCAAGTCAAGTGGCTGGCCAATTGCCTTGAAAACAATGCTTCTTTATCATCCCCCAAGCTCTGGCAGCAAGCAACTTAAGGATTTTATTGCGCCTTATACTACGTTTCAACCAAACCCAAACTCCGTGTTTGCCAGTTTCGTAAGACTGTTAAAACATGTCTAAAAATATCTCGAAAGCTATCGAAAAACGCGTTTTAACTTCGGTATCAATAATGCGAAAGCAAAAATCAAAAGATGCATTTCTGCAAAGAGATATTTTGCATAAAAGAGTTGGCAAACACGGAGTTTGGGTTTGATGAAAACGTAGCATTAGAAATGTGGAGGAAAGAACAATAACCACTGACAATTTTTCGCGGGGTTCCATGGCTAATGTCTAAAAATAAAGTCCTGTGTAGTTTTTATTTAAGTTTCTTATAAATTAATAATTTGAATTTAGTTTTTCCTATAGAAATTTTAAGAATTATCAATCAAATAGTTTTCTGTAAATAATTAGGGGGATTAGTAGAAGAAGCAGCGAAAGAGGAGAAGCAAGATTAAACGCCTTCAAAAGTGTGCATAAAAAGGTTACTTTTTAGCGCATTGCCTAGATTTATTTCAACGATAGTTTAGTAGGAAGTAAGAAACTTTTTGGAAACAAATTTGTGAAATCCCTGCAAATTTTTTTAGAAGAAGCAACGATAAGCTGGAAAGTGGAAAAGGGGAAAAGTGGCAAGGGAGACGAAGAGCAATATTGCGGAAAAGTAAAAATGAGAAAAAACTAGAGCGGAAGAACAGTATTCAGGAGCGGCTTAAAACTTTAAAATTTCCCTCGTCCGAGTGTAGGCATTTCCATGGCCATTTTTCAACATTTTATCACATTTATATTTTTTTTTTTTCATAAAGTCAACTCAGTTATCAAATTTCGTCACTTCATTGGTTCTTGCTTATGCATTTTCGAGTTTTTTTTTTCATTTTTCGAAATTTCAATATCGCAAAAGTGGGCGCTGTTATCGTTCTATTTCGCCCATTTTCAATACCAATCTATTTAGGGCTCAGGAAATTCGTTTAGATATTTAAACTTTTACTGAAGTTATCCTGTTATCGAATGGACAGACATGGTTCAATCAAAAATTTTTTTATACCGATAATTTTCACATAAGGAAGTTTATATATATTTCGATTCCTCTAAGCCATTATGAACTACCGTTATCCAATCAAAGTTATAATACCCATGAGTATAAGTGCACGCTGGGTTTAAAAGGAAGAGTATAACTGAACGTTATGGTTCCGCCTCCTAGGGATTATATAAAAAAGCAAGCTAAGTAGATCTTGCGGTGAATGAGCACAAGACGAAGTATTTGCTGTCATTTAAGAAAGAATTGGCACATTCACGTCTTAGCAGCCACTTCACTGTTGACGGATATGAATATAATACTTTGAAGGCATTTGTCCAATTGGGAGCCAGCATTAAGAGCAAAAATTATTTCAGCTAAGAAATCAAACGAAGAATAACTTTTGACTATAAATATTTCTTCGAACTCACAAGGCTAAAGAAAAGTAAAGTTCTCTCTGGACAAATAAATATCACGCCCTATCTGTCCTGACGTATGGCTAGGAATGTTAGACGGTGTCGAGAGAGGATGATATGGACCTTGAAGTGTACGGGAGAAAAGTTCTCCGGTCCTGTCCGTGATTCCCATGGCGAGTATCGAACGTGGTTTAATAGAGGGCTGTATGGGCTTAACCCAGATATGATGATAGTAACCCAAAAGTTTTGCTGGCTAGGTCATGTTTTGCGAATGGACGAAGACGCTCCGGCCAAAAAACTACTTCAGTCGGCATTGCAGTTTAGAAGCAGAGGAAGCAAAGACCTAAACTGAGTTGTTAGAGGCAAATGGAGGAAGACGTGACCTCCCTTGTTTCTCCCAGTTGGCGTCAGTTATCAAGAAATAAGAATAGTTGGCATGACTTGTGACTGCCGTTTTCGTATTCGGAATTCAATTTATCAATTGCAGAACGGAAAGCTAAAGAATAATTTAATAGTAGCTCCCCGGGCCCTTTCCGCAATGGATATATTTTAAAGTTTCGAGAGTAATGATGCAGAATAGCTAACCAGCACGCACAATTGTTTGGAGCGAAGAAAAACTGGCAATCTCAGACCGCTCGTGCAACACTCTGAAATTATAATGGGATTAAGTGAAAATGAGTTAACAAAAATTGTGAAAATATTCTCCCAAACTGATGATTAGTTTAGTATATAAACATAAATTTTTATTCATGCCTTGGAAATTTTCTCAAATTTAAGGAACAGGAAACAATAGGAAATGGTGTCATTATAATAAGTATGGATATTTTTGTGAGTGTACATATAACAAACACAATTTTATTATTAGGTTAGGTTAGCTTAGGTGGCCACAGGTGAGAGCACCAGTGCAGTTAGGCCCAGAAAGGTCCCATTGTGATACCACGTGTATTTCTCCCCTACTCAAACCAACAGGTTGATACAGCAAACGTCAGGAGTTTCTTAGGTTCCAACTTAGCCAGATCACAAAGATCGTCAAAGAAGGGAGATGACAGAAATTTCTTCCTCCTGTGCCAAAGTGCGGGACAATCGCACAGAAAACGTTTGACTGTTTCTATCTCTTCTTCGCATTTGCAGCTCCTGCAGTAATCATTATAGGGGGCACCTAGCCATTGTGCGTGCCTCCCGATTTCTCTGGGGCCGGCTATAAGCCCAACCACCAGAGATATCCCCCCCCACTCCCCTACCAAGAAAAAGGAGACTTTTTGTGCGTCTCGCGTCCCATTCATAGTGGTAGCAGGATTCAAGATTGCTCCATCTCACACCCGCTTCCCTAAGGAAAATCCCTTTCAAAATGAGCTTACAGGTAGCGAACGGCATGCTCAATCCCTTCCAGGACGACGAAAGCGGTACGGATGTGCCCCTCTTACAAGTTCGTCAGCCATCTCTTTACCCGGTATATCGGAGTGTCCAGGCACCCATACCAGACTAAGGGAAGTTTGCTCAGCTATCTCGTAAAGAGATTTTCGGCATTTCTCTACTGTCCTGGATTTACATGTGACCGATGAAAGTGCTTTTAGTGCAGCCTGGCTGTCAGAGAAAATACAAATTTGGTTATAACCGTGAGCAGCCTTCCCCAGGTGATCAGCGGCATCCTTTATAGCAGCCACCTCCGCCTGAAAGACGCTGCAATGATCGGGTATACTAAATGATAGATGCCACCCTAGTTTATGTGCAAAAACACCGCTACCCACCTTATTATCCAGTTTGGAGCCATCAGTATATATCTGCAACCTATCGCTCAGGTACGGCGGCTCCTTCAACTAATAATCCCTACCCGTGAGAATAACCTCGTATTTCTTATTGAAAAATAAAGTCCTAGTGCAATATTCCGACGAAGGCGAATCCAGATACTTAAGGATGGCTGCATGGCCATCCACATTATCTCTCCATCCGGATAACTCTCGCAGCCGCAGATCAGAAATGGCCGCACATTGCTTGGCCATTAAATCTATTGACAACACATTAAAAATAGTGTCCAGCGCCTCCGCAGGGATGGTGCGAAGAGCACCCAATGCAGATTAGAGCACCTGTACCTTCTGGAATACTCGTAGGTTTGGTTTAGTATCTAAGCTCGTCCACCAGACCACTGCCCCGTATAAAAGAATTGGTCTGACCACATCGGTGTAGAGCCACAAGGTAATATCCGATGATGTTGCGATGGTTCTTTGCCGGATACAGATCCGGTACGCTCCGGTAATACAGATACATTAACGTGCTAGTCCGACCAACTCGGGAACGATTTATATGGCCTCATTAAACCTGCAGGCAATCCATACCTCCACAACCCCAAGTTCTATGAGGAGCTTGGGGTCGCCAGAGCCTCGTCTGTTAGTGAAACGGGATTCGCCGCTCTAAGGTGAAGTTGACAATTGGGTTTGGAGAAGCTATGTATTGCGCTGGCAACCTGAAAAGTTGCTCTACACAACCCCTGAATCTGGTATTTTAGTCGCCACTTACGACAGGCATACCTACCGCGGGTATATTCTATCCCCTAACCCGCTGGGGGTTTATATCCGGTGATAATCCCCATCTTCGCGCAACGGCTCCCCTACAGCAGTACAGTGCCGCCGTTGCTTTTTTCACACGCTCCTGAGCGTTTTCACTCCAGGATTGTTTCCTATCCAAAACTACTCCCAGGTATTTGGCAGAGTCCCTCAGCGTCAAGGCCATACTCGCTAACACAGGCAGCTCCAGCGCAGGTATCATGTATTTCCTGTTGAACAGAACCAGTTCAGTTTTGGCTGAATTGACCGATGGACATTTACTCACGGTCCAGTTCTCCACCAGTCTCAGCTTTGTTTGCATTATATCGCATAACGTCTGCGGCAATTTCCCGCTACAAAACAGCTGATGACCTTGCATATGCGATTACCTTGCCAAAACCGTCCTTCTCAAGAAGAATCAAGAGCTCATTAAGTGTGGCAACCCATAGAAATGGAGAAAGTACCCCACCGTGTGGGGTGCCTCTCCGTATGTGTTTGACCACCGTAGAACCTGCCAGGTTAGCATGAACCGTTCTTCGCAACAGTAACTGCTGAACAAGTTTCACTAGCCCGGATCGGCCCAAGCCGATTAGTGCATCAGTTATCGAAGAGGGCGTAACATTGTTGAAAGCTCCCTAAATGTCGAGAAAAGCTATTAGTGTGAAGTCCTTGCATGCCAAGGATTTCTCGATCTGGGAGACAACTGCATGCAATGTCGTCTCCGTGGACTTCCCTTTCATATACACATGCTAGGATGTCGATAACTTCCCCTCCAAGGACTCACTTAGTGTAGAGTCCAATATCCTCTCGAGTGTCTTCAGCTGGAAAGATGTCAGACAAATCGGTCTGAAATCTTTAGGGGTCACGTGACACGTCCTTCCACCTTTTGGTATAATGGTAACCCTTGAATCGTTCCAACCCCGTGGAATATGGTTAAGAGTACAAACTCCTTTGAAAATGTTATACAACCACAAGGAACTCAGCTCAGTTGTTTGCTGGAGTTGTACCGGATCCATCCAATCCGGCCCTCGTGATTTGAAGGGCTTGAACGACGTTAGACGACGTTTAATTTTACCCATAGTAATGAACTCCTCCTCACACGGCTCATCGGAGTAAGTCTCCCTCCAGTTAATTTCTTCATTACCTGCACCCGGATAGTGCGCACTCAGGAGCAGGCAAAGGGTACTCTCTGCCGAATCCGTCCATATCTCATCAGATCCTTGCAAGCCTCCCGGGACACATTTTGGAGCACCAGAGAGCAGCTTTCTGAGCCTAGATCTCTAAGACACCGTCTCCAGTTCGCTACAAAACTTCCGCCAGAAGGTCCTTTTCGTTGACCTTAGCAGTTTCTTATAGTTCCCTAGGATCATCTTGTATGCATCCCATTTTTCATCCACATTTTATTATTACTATCACTCAATTGAAAATAGCACATACAGCTTCCACCCATACTGCAGTCTAAAATTCAAATTTTACATTTAAATTAATGAATGTCAAAAAGTTGTTTGTACAATATTTCATTGTTGCATTCTTTAATTGATTTACTGTATTATAATAATACATACAAAAGTATTTACCCAATATCGTGCTGTGAATTAAGTTTTTTCAATAAATTTTGCCAACATGAACCACTACTCCAACTTTCTTTGTTTTAAAATTCGGTTAAAAACTTTCCCTTTTTCCAATTTCCAACAAAATTATTGAGTTTTCTGACCTTTTTGAGTGCTACTTAACTTGCCAAAAAATTGGCAACCCTACAGGCAGCGAGCAGAATTTCAACTCCGTGTTATGTTTTGTTGTTGTGCTAAAGTTTTCACTTGAAAATAGCAATTGTTCTTCGTTTAGTATGATATAGTTATCCTGCGGAAGCTCTATATAGAAAGTACAATGTAAATTTTCTGTAAAACTTTTGCTTCGTTCGATTTTAATTCAGAAAATTGTAAAGTAATTGGAAATTAGTGATTGCAAATGGTACCTTACCTAAAAGTTTGACTAATAAAGGCACTGTAACGATTTGTATGCAGAGGATGTATATAAAGTATTTATTTTGAAATAATTTTATTTTTAAATGAGAGGTGAAAAGGTTATGGATGTTGTGCCGGAGTTTTGAAAGTAGCTTTTTCACTGCAAAGTATAACGGTACAAAATTTAGTTATTGCTTGTTTAAGAATATTCTAAAATTACAGGAAGTAAAATGTTCAGAATAATTTAGTCAAAATGCATTAAAATGAGCTTAATTTAAATGATGTGACAAATGTAGTTTTATGAACACAAGAGCTAACCAAGTGATTAAAATTCAACTATTTTTTTATTTTACTTAATTTTATTTTATCTAATTTGCCTTCATTTCCTTTCCTTTCCTTTCCTTTCCTTGCCTTTCCTTTCCTTTCCTTTCATATATCTTCCTTTCCTTTCTTTAGTTTTGCCTTTCTTTCCTCTAAATTTGATTACCTTTTCTTCACTTAACTTTGATTGGATAACGGTTGTTTGTACAGGTATAAAGGAATCGAGATAGATATAGACTTCAATATATCAAAATCGTCAGTGTCGAAAAAAAAAAATTATTGAGCCATACCCGTCCGTCCGCCCGTCTGTCCGTTAACACGATAACTTGATTAAATATTTAGATATCTTCACCAAATTTGGTACACGATCTTATCTGGACCCACAATAGATTGGTGTTGAAAATCAGCGAAATCGGATGATAACCACGCCCACTTTTTATATATATAACATTTTGGAAAACACAAAAAACCTGATTATTTAGTAAATAATACACGTAGAACGTTGAAATTTGACATGTGGGCTGATATTGAAACTCTTGATAAAAATATTAAAAACATTTTTAAAATGGGCATGGCACCGCCCACTTGTGATCAAATATATTTTAAAATTATTATTAATCATAAATCAAAAATCGTTAAACCTATCGTAACAAAATCCGGCAGAGAGGTTGTCATTACTTTAAGGAATGCTTTAAAGAAAAATTGACGAAATCGGTTATAGACCACACCCACTTTTGTATAAAATATTTTTAAAAGGGTCGTGGACGAATAAATTAAGCTATATCTTTGCAAAAAAGAGTTGTATATCAATGGTATTTCATTTCCAAAGGGATTTGTAACAATGAATAGAAAAAAATTCAAATTTTAAAAAATTGGCGTGGCATCGCCCCTTTTATGACTACACAGTTTTCTATATTTCGGGATATATAACTCGAAGAAAAATTAACAGATCTTAATAAAATTGGGTACACAGACTTTCCCTATAGCGGGAAATATTACTGGAAAAAACGGACGAGATCGGTTAAAGACCACGCCCACTTTTATATAAAAGATTTTTAAAAAGGTCGTAGACGAAAATAGTAAGCTATATCTTAGCGAAAAAGAGCTTTGTATCAATAGAATTCTAGTTGGGGAAAACTAATATTTTTGAAAATGGGTGTTGCACCGCCCCTTTTTATGATTAAGCAATTTTCTATGTTTCGGGAGCCATAACTCGAAGAAAAATTAACGGATGGTAATAAAATTGGGTACAAAAATTTTCCCTATAGTAGAAAATATTTCTAGTGATTGACGGGATCGATTAAAGACCACGGCAACTTAGATATAACACAAGTTTAAAAAGGGTCGTAGACTAGAATAATAAGCTATAACTTAGCAAAAATAGTTTTGAATCAATGATATTTCACTTATCAAGTTTTGTCGTAAGAGGAAATGGGGAGACATTTTTTTTAAGAGGAAATGGGGAGACATTTTTTTTAAACGGGCGGTACCACGTGTTATATAGGAAAGTAATTTATTTGAAATGAAATATTCAATTGAAGCTCACGCTGAGTATACAATACTCGGTTACACCCGAAATTAGACACTTTTACTTGTTTCCTCTAATTATAATTTCTGGGTTAATTTTTTTTTAGTTTGTTTTTATTATCTATTTCACTTTACTCTATTCATTTTATTTTAATTTTATTTTTTACTTTATTTTATTTTTTTTATTTATTTTATTTAATTACTTTTTAAATATAAACGAGCTCTAGGCCAAATATTTATATATTCTTAATAAAACACTTTACGTGAATTTTTGATATACAATTATATTATTTAATTTGTCGATATTTCGACTTCAGTCTGAAGTCATCATCATCATATTTGGCCTAGAGCTCGTTTATATTTAAAAAGTTATAATTCAAAGGCCGTAAACAACAAAAATAATTTTATTTTATATTAAGTCTTTTAATTTTATCTTATTTTGTTTTTTTTTTACTTTATTTTATTTTGTTTTATTTATTTTATTTTATTTTATTTTTTTATATTATTTTATTCTTTTATATTTAGTCATTTAATCTTATCTTATTTTGTTTTATTTTATTTTATGATATTTTATTTTGGTTTATATAAGTAATTTTATTATTTTTTTATTTACTTTATTTAAAAAAATTTTGTTTTATTTTAAGTCACTTTATTTTGTTATTTTTTTATTTTTGTTTATTTTTATTATATTTTATTTCACTTTATTTTATTTCATTTTATTTTATTATATTTTCTTTCTTTTTATTTTATTTTATTTTATTTTGTTTTATTTTATATTAAGTCACTTAATTTTATCATATTTTGTTTTATTTCATTTTATGCTATTTTGTTTTGTTTTATTTTATTTTATTTAATATTAAGTCATTTAATTTTATCTTATTTTGTTTTTATTATCTATTTCATTTTATTTTATTTATTTGATTTTTATTATATTTTTTTGCTTTTTTTTATTATTTTAGTTTATGATACTTTGTTTTGATTTATTTTAAGTAATTTCATTATTTCTTTATTTACTTTATTTAAATATATTTTCTTTTATTTTGAGTCACTTAATTTTTTTCATTTTTTTATTTTTATTTATTTCATTTTATTTTATTAATATATTTAATTTCATTTTACTTTATTTTATTTTATTTTATTTTATTTTATTTTATTTTATTTTATTTTATGTTGTTTTATTTTATATTTTATTTTATTTTATTTTAATTTATTTCATTTTGTTTTATTTTATTTTATAGTAAGTCGCTTAATTCTATGTTATTTTGTTCTATTTTATTTTATGATATTTTGTTTTGTTTTATTTTAAAACATTTTACTTTATTTAACTATATTAAATTTTATTTTAAGAAATTTTATTTTATTTTATTTCATTTTAATTTATTTTATAATATTTTATTTGACTTTATTTTATTTAATTTTATTTTATTTTGCTTTATTTTATTTTTTTTTTTATTTTTTTTATTTTATTTTAATTTATTTTATTTTATGTTAGTTTATTATATTTTATTTTATTTTATTTTATGTTATTTTTTTGATGATCTTTGATCTAGTCACTACTCATTTATTACATTCGTACCTTTAATGAGTGTGAGACTTATTCACCGTAGTTTGTCTCAATAAATTATTGTGTTTTTATTATGATGGAAAACCTGAAATGAATTAAATATACTGACTGATATTGTATCTTTTTCGAACGTGCCAAAGGTCTCTTCAGATAAGTTTGTGGTTTAAATTTTTTGCCATACATCGTCAAATATTCTCAGTACAGGCAGTTCGAGCTTGCTTAATCTGTGTAGATTTTTTCGGAAGTATATTATGCGGGTAAATATTGAGTGAGTTATAAGTAGACCTATCCGTGAAGTCGCCTCAAAGCTCACGAATTACTTTCCTGGTCCACTTTCCTACACGGTTGTTACCAGCGCGGTCGATTCATCTCGCGCATGTATGTCAACAGAAGCTCTACTTGCTTACGATTCGCTGCCGTATATTGTTCTTTTTACCTCAGCAAGAAGATATGTAGGTATAGTTCCCGCAACGCCCAGAACAGCTTGATACGTGATTATAGTGACCCGAAGCTTTTGCAGCGCCCATCTGCGCTGGACCGGTTCTTATGATATTTCATTGTGTCCCCGTGTTCCGTACAAGAGTATAGAATCCGAGGCTGATGTTAGCAGCTCTCTTGTACATGGATTTGGATCACTTGTTGTTTCCTGTTTATTACAGACTCAGGCATAAAGCTTATCTTCTTGTTTCAAAGGAATATCTTTGCGATCATTCCTTCAGGTCGTGTATATATTTGTATGTAATTGTATAAGTTTTGCACAACACTTTCATGGATAAAACCCAGCAGGCTTATAAACGAATGTTATTTAGAAAGCTCATGCCTACTCCATATCGACTTGTACTTACATATGAAGCAAATACGATTTTATTCGTTTTGTGGTATAACAAGACTGTATGTGGCAGCTTAAATTCATAGCCCCGAGGGGCAGAAACACAAAAATGACTCTCTTAATTTACAACCAGTTACCCAGGCAGTAAATAGCAAGTACAGAAATGTCACTTAACAGCACTTGAGGGGAAATTCCAAAATCTAGGTAGTGAACTAACAAACTCACTATTCCAATTTAAATCAACAATTAAATAGTAATTTAAGGTAAATAGATTAAATTACGTAATTGTTACCAAATTTTGAGGGAATTTTATTTTTAATAACCAGATACGTAGAATATTATAAATTTACAGTGGTGCTTTAAGGTAGTGAAAAACCATGGGTTTACTTCTCAGTATGTTTGCACAAGTTAATTTATTCAAAAATCTACCCTCCCTAACCTTTTTCATTTGGAATCGGAAAAGAGTAAGAAATGAGTCCTTATTCCGATCGTTTATGCTCATTATGAGTCCGGATTGAATGCATTTCCCTTCTTTCTTGCAATGGTCGCTCGATATGAACCTTATTTTATAAACCTTATGAATCTCAATAGGAGTCATATGTGACACCTAGTGGCCTCATAAACAGATCATTTTCTACACTTATCGGACTCCGAAAATACTATTTTAAGTCGGCTTTCAGAGTTGTATATGAATCTTCCAAACCTTACACGCTGTAGGTTAATGACATTTATTAAACATTGGAATATCTAATAATTCATGGACCTTTTCGCAAACGGAATAGTTGGAAGGACTTAAAAATAAAGAGCCCAATATCACATACCTTATATTTGCTATTAGAAGTAGTAGAATCTATTAGTTTATGCTGTTTCTAAAACGTCAGCCAGGTCTGGCGCCACAATATTTTTACACGGAATGTTTGTCAGCAGTGATAGAAAATTTTCTGGTTAAAATTCACTCGTAATTCAAATTGAATATGAAAGTTAAGGCCCTTAGTTCTCTCATGTTTCGCCTCTTCATTTTTCTACAACCAAAATTTTTTTACTGATTTCATGTGCTTTCCATTCGCCAACAGCTGAGCGAGAGGAATCTTTTTATACTCAGCTGAGCAGAGCTCACAGAGTATACTAACTTTGTTCGCATAACGGTAATCCGTAACGGAGCAAACTAATCGAGATAGATATAGACTTCTATATATCAAAATGATCTGGGCGAAAAAAAATTCATTTAGCCATGTCCGTCCGTCCGTAAACACGATAACTTGAGTAAATTTAGAGGTATCTTGATAAAATTTGGTATGTAGGTTTCTGGGCACTCATCTCAGACCGCTATTTAAAATGAACGAAATCGGACAATAACCACGTCGATATCGAAAATTTCGAAAAACCGAAAAAGTGCGATAATTCCTTACTAAAGAAGGCTAAAGCAATGAAACTTGGTAGGTGTGTTGACCTCATTGCGCTGAATAGAAAATTAGTGCAATCTTGGACAATGGGCGTGGCACGACCCACTTTTAAAAGAAAGTAATTTGAAAGTTTTGCAAGCTGTAATTTCGCAGTGGTTGAAGATATCATAATGAAGTTTGGCAGGCACGTTACTGTTATTACTGTGATAAAAATTAGCAAAATCGGATGACGAACACGCCGACTTAAAAAAAAAATTTTTTTTAAAGCCAAATTTTAACAAAAAATTTAAAATCTTTACAGTATATAAGTAAGCTATGTCGACTTTCAACTCCAGATATGTCGCAACAAAATACAAAAATAAACCAAAATTTCCAAATGGGCGTGGCTCCGCCCTTTTTCATTTAATTCGTCTAGAATACTTTTAAGGCCATAAGGCGAACAAAAATTTACCCATCCTTGTGAAATTTGGTAGGTGCATAGACTATGACGACAACTGTTTTCTGTGAAAATGGGCGAAATAGGTTGAAGCCACTCGCAGTTTTTATACACAGTAGTCCGCCTGTCCTTCCGCTCTGCCGTTAACACGATAACTTGAGCAAAAATCGGCATATCTTTACTAAACTTAGTTCACGTACTTAACTGAACTCACTTTATCTTGGTGTAAAAAATGGCCGAAATCTGACTATGACCACGCCCACTTTTTCGATATCAAAAATTACGAAAAATGAAAAAAATGCAATAATTCTATACCAAATACTAAAAAAGGGATGAAACATGGTAATTGGATTGGTCTATTGACGCAAAATATAACTTTTGAAAAAACTTTGTAAAATGGGTGTGACACCTATCATATTAAGTAGAATGAAATGAAAAAGTTCTGCAGGGCGAAATCAAAAGCCCTTGTAATTTTGGCAGGAATACTGTTCGAGGTATGGCATATATAAATAAATTAGCGGTACCCGACAGAAGATGTTCTGGGTCACCCTGGTCCACATTTGGTCGATATCTCGAAAACGCCTTCACATATACAACTATGGGCTAAACCCTTTTAAAACCCTCATTAATACTTTTAATTTGATACATGTATCGTACAAACACATTCTAGAGTCACCCTGGTTCACTGGAAAGTTTTCTGAAAATACTACTGTGACCATATCACTTTGAGTTCTAGCAGTCAGAATCTCTAAGTCTTACAGAATCATTTAGTCTGATTGAAGAGGTTGCAACTCCCATGGGCTCTAGAAGTCATCTCAGCAAACAACGTGAGGAAATATAGCACCCGAGAATACAGCCGTATGTAGAAGAAAAACACAAGTAGGTCGTCAGTGATATAACACCAAACCCCATTATAAAAGCTAAATACCTTGAGCTCGGAGAAGGGAAGAGCTTTCTCCCTAGTGAGACGTGCGTCATTCCAGCACAACTTCGATCTGAATACTGTAATAAGTTAAACCTTGTACTTACGTTAGAGGATAATGATAAACATTTTTGAGTGATTGCACCTATTGGATGCACTTCTACAACAACTACAACAAAGTCTTACCGCCGAAAAGGTGGCGGTTTCACTTATGTCAAGGTTTAGAGAAACTGGTTTAGGAGCACATTCAGAGCGTCATTTGGACACTACCCTAGTGTATCTGTTAGCACTTCGAAGGCTGCGCGTTGCCTCTATATATTTTTTAATATTGTAATGTTTATTCATGGCCGTCCACCATTCCATAATTTCATATGTTAGTATAGATTTGATGCCGGCCGTATATGGCCACATCATCAGTTTGTGTTTTAGACACCAGTTTCTGGGGACACTTTTACATGAGAAGAAGGCTATTTTAGTCTTTTCCAGCTTAGCTTTTTGTTTATGTAAGTGCCCAGATATTTCAATTACAAAGGCAGCCTAAACTGTGTTTTTTGATTTGTTTTTATTTTTTAGTTTTTTTTGTATTTGTTTAGTTAATAGGGTCAGTTCTGGCTTAGTTGGGTTTACCTAAAGACTACTTTTGGTTGCCCAGACATAAAGCCTCCAAAGCACCCCTTCTAGTAATTCACTTAAAGTCGAGAAGGATACATATGAAACATCGATTTTGATATCGTCTGCATATGCGACTACCTTCACATGAATTTTATTGAGCTCCCGTGAAATTTCGTTCAGCGCTATGACCCCCGGAAACAGTGGGAAAACTTCTCCCTGGGGAGTTCCTCTTCCCACAAGTCAGGTAGTGGTTACCAAATCCATGTGGGCTTTAATCACCCAGTTCTCCATTGATTTTTTCTATTGGCAGATGATTCTGACTATGGCAGCCTAGTCGGGGGCTAGTGAACGGCGCTGCTTTCTATATTGGTAAAGGCTATCTTTTTATCTAAAGAAATCTACTCAATTGTCCTTCAGTGTTTGTAATGCATTGGCTAAGGCTAACTCCGGAAAAAACCAACAGTGATTAGAAAGCTCATGAAATGTATTAATTTCGCGAAAGCATAGTATACAGCAGACCTAGAACCTTCCATTACTTTGACTCCAGGAGCCCCATCGAAATTCCCGTACGGGATCAAGTAGTCTATTTGGCTTATATTTGATGACACTATGGCTGTATTTATGGTCTACTCTCAAGCTAAAGCGAGACATTGGAACGACTTAGAATAAAAAAGTTACTATTAGCATTTAAAAAAGAACACTGTAGACTTGGGACGAGTATTCTGACTGCACCCTTCCTTCTGCCGTCACGTGCTTTTAAATTACGCTTAATCAGTGATAGCAGATATCGAAGTATGTGTTGGAGGATGAAACGATCGAGCAAGTTTTGTGCCCGTGCCCTGCGCTTGCCAGGCTACGACTCTCAGTTATTCGAAGGGATATGTTAGGTTACGTTAGGTTAAAAGGGCGTGCGTGCGTATAACCCATTCCCGTATTTTTGTCTATTGTGAGTGCCCTCAATAAGTGCAGGGTGGCGGCACATTCGTTTAACTCTATCACCTGCTAGTGGTCCTCAACGAGCCACTTGCTTTCCCTGATGAACCCAAAAAGAAGCGAGATATCCACTTTCCCAACCTCTGCCAGGCTGTCGAAGAACCGTGAGCCCAGAAATCTGAGCGTTCTTCTTTAAAATGCCGGACATTGGCAGAGAAAGTGGTAGCTCGACTCCTCTTCCTCCTCATCCTGACAGCTTCTGCAGGGGGAGCTTGTCGGTATTCGCCACCATCGGAGCATTGTTGCGATAGCACAATGACCTGTGATGACACCCGTAAGTTCTCTCACCGCAGATTTGTTCAGTTTAAGAAGGAAGCTAGTGCATTTCCTATCCAAGCATCGCCATTAGGAACTTGAGACTTCACAGTCAACCATTTTAGTCCAAAGCAAGTCCGTTGCCCTGTTCTCATATTCCTCGATTCTCCCCAGGAGAAAACTCAGCGGTGGTTGGACGGAGCTGTCCACCTCACCTATGTCCCAATCGGAACTTTTCCTAGCTATCTCATAAGTTAGTTGATTCCTTTCAATATCGCTATGCCCAGTGGCCCAGCAAAGGGAGACATTGAGATGACTTATAAAAGCCAGAGAGGCTGTACACTTCCGAACGATACCCGATTTTATCATGTTGAAACCTAATACCCTTAAGGTGGCTTGGCTATCAACAAAGATTGTAACGTCGGTGTCGGAGACCATACTATTTTGAAGTAGTTTTGCTGCTCTGTCTATGACGTAGATCTCAGCCTGGAATACCCTGTATGCGTAAGGAAGTCGGAATGATTGGCTTAACTGTATATGTTTTGAGTACATCCCAACTCCAGTTACCTTTTCCATTTTCGAGCCCTCGGTGTAAATTGTAATGACCTGTCATTGTCTAGGCCTACTTCCCATTACTCTCTTGAAGGATATCGTATGTTCTAAAACTGGGAGTCCAAAACCGCCATGATGTGGTGGTTTTTAGATGTTAAGTCGGTTGTTATTCCGATTAGTTATCCCTTCGCCATATCGTCCTGAATCGTCGCGTGTCCGTGCTATTCGGAAGGATACTGTTATTAGATATTGACAGCAATGCGTATAGGTCCTAGAAAGCTTCTAGTATTTGCCAAGAGTACGAAGTTATTTTGTAGATTGTATCCTGGTTTTTAGTAAGGACTTCTGTGTGGTCATTGAAGAAACTTCTGCTAACATTATTGTCCCATTAAACCAGTATGAGGTCTTCACGGATCGGCCAGTTCAAGCTTTCCTAACGTAAAGCTTTTACGTTTGTAGGTCCTGGAAAAATATGCGAATTCGAAAAGTAAGGCATACCCTAATGGTTATATTTATATACTTCCACCGGCTATCTGTGGTGCCACATACGCATCGGATGCTACCGTAAAGAAGAAAATTGAATTTGAAAGCTTTTCGCCAGATTTTATGTTACATTTTCCTTTTCCACACGTACATAAATAATTCTGCCTATTGCATAAACAATTTGAGTGAATATGACCAAATACACTGAGAAAGCAGGAAAACTCTTAGTACTCTGCTTCGGTTTTGTAAAAGTTGCGATGCAGCTAAAGCAGGTGAGGTTGCATCAACGGAAGTACTTACACGTATGAGTGCATACATCAATTTGAGGTACTTACTTCCATTTTCCTGAACAAAACTCCAAATAAATTTATAAATATGCGCGAATTCGTTTGAAGCCTTTATGTGTTCTCATTATTTTATGAAGCAAAGAACGAAATGTTCAGAAGTTATGCCAGATGTGTGTTTGCGAATCACTTGGGTGAGAAGTTAAAAGGAAAATTGTGAGAACGAAGAAAAATTTAGAGTTCATATTTTTTTAAATCTATCAGAGAGATTTATCAAAAATGTAAGCTCTTGAATCTCGAAAGTTCCAAAAAGTTTTAATTATACGTACCTGGTTAACCGAGCATAGCTAGGTGTGATTTAGCTTTGCCGCTGAAGTTCACGAGTTCCGATATTCAGCAGCGTACTGGAAAATGGCGTTGGCAATTTAAAACTCATTTCGTGAAATAAATTATTCTGTTTATTTTTTTTTTCTGTTAATTTTCCTAGCTTTTAAGAAAAACTTCTATGAATTCTCAAAACAATCTGAAATGCTGAGAACACTTAATGAAAATTACGAATTTTTTTTTATACTTCTCTGAATTTTTATCAGTAGGAAGTTTTCTAGCCCCATCAATTTAAGTCTGGGGAGTACTAGTCTCGTTCTCTTATAACTTGCATAGATTTTCGATAATTTTCTTTCAGAAAGCTATTTAGATTTTCCTCCATACGTGGAGGAAAAAGGTACTTTGTTTTGCCCTTAATCACAATCAAACCCATATTGTAATTACGTAATTGCACGCTTATATATCGGGACTGGACGCAGGAACAAAAAAAGTATAGAACGCGACACAACGGTTCCAAGTGGTGTGGTTTTTAGTCCACGAGCACACGGGCATAAAATATCCCTCCGCACGGCTTTAGCATAATTGCCGCAGTTTCTCTACCGAACAGTGTTTGTCATTTAATGCGTTTGATTCTTTCTCTCTTTTTTTTTTCTCCCATAAAATAAAAAATTCAAATAAAATGAGTTGTGAGCCGATTACATTTGTTGAAGTGTTCTCAAATGGTTAGTGAAGTATTCTGAAGACATAGTTAAATTTTTTATCCCAAAGCGGGGTTTTTCAAAGCAAACTAAGGTGGCTCAACCCGCAGCAAATATCTTAGAGCCCCCAGTGCTTGCCCCCAATAAATACATAAAAGGTGTAACAGGTACATATCGACCTCTCTCTAAAAATAATATCATAACATACAGTCCACAAAAGTAACAAATAATACAATTCTATAAAAAAAAACAAAAAACCCATTCGCCCGTCGAATCACAAAAACTTAACCACCTTTTCTTTTCACAATGTGTATATATTGAATTAATATTGCGGGATATCGATTATTTCGCACTTTCTGCTAATGTTCAAATCGCTACACTGTCGAATAAATAATTCCGGTATTCAGTATTGCAAACTGGTCTTTATTTATATTACTTTGGGCGTAGTTCACTATTATACTTCACTTCACAACTAATAGCGTGTTTAAATCAAACTGATTACTGATTCCTCAGCTTGCGCTGCTTTTATACCATCGGTTTTCTCGTTCACCCATTTCTCCTAAGGTCAAGTCATTTTGCGAAAATGTCTTCTAGAACAGTTGTATCTCATGCTTGGTTACCAGCTATATACATGTATATTTGTAGTTTATGCTTTTCTACTAGCCATATGCGTCTGCATGTGTGAGTATCAACTTCTGCTCTTAGCTGATGACTAAAAATGTGTATGTAAGATATTCTTCGTCGCTTTCTTTGTAAGTTTGGCTGCTTTCTGTTTTGTTGTTGTGATTATTTACTAACAGCAAAGTGATGCTAATATTCCTCACAATATCGTCGGACTCGATGTAGACAAACACGCTGTTCTTGTTCGCGTGGAAGACTTACACAGTTCATTAAGCAAAGCTTATTTTTTAGATTAGCAGGGTCGTGCGAATATTTTTTGCAAAGCTATGCATATGTTGGTATATATTTTAGTCAACATCTTGAAAACCATATTTGTTATAATAAAAGTTTAATTCGTCATATAATTTTCTAACTTGGTAATTTTTTTTATTGCGGGCAATGTTGAGCCCTATTTCAAAGTTTATTATGTTGAATTGAAGACAATTTCGAGTACGTAAAAAATATTTTGGTTTACTTTGAAAAAAAAATTACTAATGTTAGATTAGGTTGAACTGGCCGCTAAACAAACACCTCACATATACTGAATGTGTCCATAGTATTACCAGAATTTGTTTGACGTCAAAACGGAAGAACTCCAATCAGGTGTCCGGACATTTGTTATATAATAACTCCGACCTCTTTGCAAATGCTAGCAATTTTCTAGGACCAAGTTTAATTGCTACCTCGAGATCTGCCAACTCCTCAGCCCCTGGCTGGAGCCTTAACCTGACGAGCGCAGGTTCTTCCTGCAGCTCGCAATTCCTGCAATTGCTGTTACTGACGAGGTCTAACTTATAAGCATGTGACGCCAGAAGGCAGTTTCCAGTCAGTATGCCCATCGTTAGCCTTTAGTCTTCTCTCTTCAGAGATATGAGCCAATTTGTGGGTCTAATATCGTAGGCTTTGTACATGATCTTAGAAATTTTGCAGCCCCGTGCTTTTTTCCACGCTTTTCCTGCTTGATGGATCATACACAACTCCTGTTTCCTTTATCCCAAACGAATTGGGGCGTCTGCCGTCGACTCAGCGTGTGTTGCACCCTCCTTTGCCAACTCGTCGGCCTCTTGTTGTTGTTTTTGCTGCAGCGATAGTTACTCCCTGAAGGCTTTTGGGAGTGTTATCGAAGTGATGGTCCTTTGCCGGATACAGATTCGGTACGCTCTGGAAACACAGCACCATTAAAATGCTAGCCAGACCATCTCGGGAACGATTTATATGGCCACATTAAACCTTCAGGCCATCCCTCCCTTCCCACCCCCAAGTTACACGAGAAGCTTGGGGTCACCAGAGCCTCTTCTGAAACGGGATTCGCCACTGATAAGTGAGGTTGACAATTGGGTTTGAAGAAGCTATATATTGCGCTGGCAACCTGAAAGGGTTGCGCTACACAACCCCCTGAATATGGTATTTTAGTCGCCTCTTACGACAAGCATACATTCCGCGGGTATATCTTGATCCCCTAACCCGCTGGGGGATCATCGGCCTTTTCGTTACCTTCTATCCCTTTATGACCGGGAACCCAGTAAAAATGTATGATCCAGCCTGGGCGAAGTTTTTCCAATGCTTCTTTGCATTTCAGAACACTTCTTGAGAGATTATTGCCTTACTCGCATTCCGACTATCAATATACATATTGACGCGACTACAGCTGAAGCACGCTTACTCCAAAATATCTGCTGCTTACTTCACTGCTATAATTACCGCCTGAAAAGCACAGTAAACAGCAGACCTAACCTCATTCATTTATTTCGAACTATCCGTATGCACGAGTATAGTATGTTCTGCGTCCCCAAGATCACTTTCGAAGCTCAGGTACGGGATTATATGTTCCGTTTGATCGATATTAGATGGCGCTATACTGCTGTGACCATAAATCCTGCACTCTAACTGCCCCGAGGCCTGCACTCAAACTAATATGCCTGTAGTATTTCCGGTGCAGATGACTGGATTTTCCCGCTTTGAGTATGAAGACTACTCGAGCCGTTCTCCAAGATTGCGGGACGTGATTCAGCTTTATGCAAATGATTATTCTTAGCCATTATCCCTTCATTAGGCACGTGGTCTACAATCGTAGACCACGTCTTTTCAAAGTCGTGCAACTCCTTAAATTTTTCCCTTAAATTACGTAAATTTTATAATCGCTGTTTAAAATTAATCTCTACATATGTAGACCACGTGACTAACGACGTTAATTTTTCTTGCTGCAATATTATTTCATTTCTGTCTATATTTTTTCACAAAAGTGTGGTAATATCATTAGTTTCAGATAATATTAAATCTGATTCCAAAAAAACACGAACGGAAATGAGCAAAAATCCTAAAGTATGGAAAAGATGGCTCTCCGAACTATCAAGTAGTGAAGAAAGCGCTATGCATGAAGTAGAGAAGACGGAGGTTAGATAAGCAAACAAATTATGAAAAAAAAAAAAAAAACAATTACGATAACCGATTATAATCACACAAAAATTGGTGTAGATCTAATGGACCAATTATGTCTGAAATATAATATTGCAGGGAGTACGTGTCGTTGTTGGCCAATGGTAATATTTTACAATTTACTAAATATATCTGGTATAAGCGCTCTTTGTGTTTATAAATCAAATTATCCCCAAAAGAATATAAAACGCAGTAACTTTCTTGAAAACTTCGCTTGGGAGCTCATTCGACCACAAACTGAAGTTAGATCAAAGGATCCTCGACTACCCAGGGAAATGAGGCAGCGAGTCCAAACCTTCTTGGCATCTCAAGTATTGCACCACAACCCACTCAGCCACCTAGTAACTATGTCAGACGTTGTCATATTTGCCCTCGAAATATAAACAAATAATCCCCAAAGTCGTGTGCTAAATGAGGCAGATTTTCTTGCCAAAATCGTATGAGAGAATATCTCAGTGAGGAAATATAAGCAGTTTTCAGGAAACCCCAACACATAAGGTTTGTACTGAACTTTTATTTTTTATTTAAAGAAGTAAATTTTACATATTTTTGTTTTAAGTTCTACGACCAATAAAAGCATTCTAGTAAATCGTCCAATAGTTATAACAAAAATCAATTATGAATGCAATAAATGTTAAAATCACATACATTATTGAATTTACAGAACATACACAAATATTTTGGTCAAAATAATAGTTTGTATGCCTTATATTGAATCACAGAATATACTTATGAAGTATTATCAAAAAACAAAAATGAATAACACTTTTAGTCATCACATTAAAATGGTCTACGACCACGTGCCTAACCACTTAACAGAAAACCACGTGCCTAACGAAGGGATAACGCTTCCACCGGTCATCTGCAGCATAGCAGGGAATATCCTATATGGGCCCGATATGTTTCCGAGATGTTGACTTAAATTGACAACATGTTTTTTTGCATAAATTAGCAAAAAAATATTCGCACAACCTTGCAGATCTGAAAAAAAGCTTTCCTTAATGAACTATGTCAGTCTTGAATGCGGAAGCTGAATGTATTAGTCTGTCATGCGAGAAGCCGAAACGTTTTAGTTTTACGCCCGAACAACTAATTGTGCTAGTCTTACATGGGATTTGAAACATGTTAGTCTTCCACTGAGCTGACAATGTAATAGTTAGGACAATGAAAGAAGCATCTCTCGATATGATATCTTCAACAGGCTTTAATTTCCGGCTTAAAAACTTTTAAATTTTATTTCTCTAAATGCGGACAGTGCTGATTTTTTAAAAATAATGTTGTAGTCATAAAGTCATCGAATATATCAAGTTCTACCACCTTATGTATCATTGGTAATGAATTAGCGCATTGTTCCCAAATTTCGGGATTTCGATATTGGTTTTTTTAAGTGGGCATGACGTGTTATTGTTCATTGTTCATTAAGTTAATGTAGACAAGTACGGGCAACCTGCCTGCCAAATTTCACCTTGATCTTTTCAGGATGTATATATGACTAGAAGACCCGGCAGACGTTGTTCTGCCTTAAATTTGGCCTATATGCATACATTTTAATAAGCTTTTTTCGTCCGACTCTGCCCTCCCTCCTCTTCACTTTTTCCTAATCCTTTTATTCACCCCTCCCTCCGTATTTTTCACTTCATCTATCTCCATCTTCGTCTCAATCTATCTCTTTCTCAATCTCCTTCTCCTTCTCTCTTTTCTCTTCTCTCAATTCCTTCTCATTCTTCTGCATCCTTATTGCCTGTCCAAGAGGGTGGTATGTATTTTATTCCAGTCCCAGTCTCGGTCCCACTCCGAGTCTCAGTCCCAGTCCCACTCCGAGTGTCAGTCCCAGGCCTAGTCCTAATCCCAGTCCCAGTCCGTCTCTGGATAATATATTACTCTGTACCAAAGCACTCATCAACAGCTTTCATTTGATATCCATATTGTATAAACACTGTCTAGGCATTCACTGGCCCACGGTTTGGCCTATATCTCGAGACTCTGTACCAGAAGTAACCACCGCGTGAGGTTTACGCAACTTGTGTGAAAGTTTGAACAAAATCGACCGACGCATCTCTTCAAACACCGGCGACCAACTAACACACATTTTAGCCTTTCTTTTTATATATATAGATTTTATTTTTCACACTTCACTATAATATTAAAAAGAAATGCAGATTTTCGTTGCTTTTGAAATTCGGCTTAAAAATTGCACATGGAACAACTAAAGACTCTCCTGTAATAAAAAATGTCATAGTACCTCTAAATCGCGGGCCCCCTCAGAAATGAGTGCCACTGCGTATACGTAACATTTTAATATTACGTATAAACAAATGAAAAAAAATTGCAATAAAATAATATTTCGACTATAAACTGAGATATAACCTATCCTATATTTCAAGTTAGATCAAACTACACACGGGATGCAAATCAAATTCAAAATCGGTGCAGTAGTTTAGGTGTCCATTGGCCTCAAACTTGTGACACGTTTTTTTTATATATTATGAAGAAGAAGACTTTCAAAAATTATTTTTTCTAACTGTGGGCGGTGCTACGCCCTTTTACACAATTTATCGACCCTTCTTTTTGTTATCATAATTTCAACCCACTTATGTAGTTTCATCAGCATATCTTTCTTTAGTAATGAGTTATCACGTTTTTTGGAAATATCTATTCGATTTCTTAAAGCCTGTACGTACTACCGATATCCAATCAAAGTTTAAATATCCTTGCGTACAAGTACACGTTGTAGAAGCGCTACTATGAATAAAATGATGAAGAAATTGAAGACAAAATGAGACTAAAAAGATTTGGCACAGTAAGTCGACACAGCAATTTTCCTCGCGAAACAAGAACCTTCGCCATAGACCATATTTACAATTTGCAGCAAGAAGCTGAAAAAACCATCGACAAAAATGTTTGACAGAATCCCAATAGAAATCAATAAAGAAGCTGCAAACATGTGCCCTAGGATCATGATTTCTATGTGTACAAAATTCCTAGCGACTTCGAAAAATCCGTACTAGTAATTGTGCAAACTCGACACACCCGTAACGCTTTGAAAAGCATTCTTAACATCATAGTGTAGACGCCATATATCAAAACATAGAAGGAAACATGGTTTGGGACTGGAAATAGCACTTTTCAAGAGAGGAACACAAATGATTTCAAATCCCATGATGCCATTGAGGACATTGCCGCCGTCAGCTCAAAATACATGGAGCAGCTAGAATTGCAAGATCTTCAATTGGCAGCCGAAAAAAAGAATCCATACTCTTAACAAAAAGCACATACAGCTAGAAGTAGGCTTTGAATTCTACGCTGGAAACATAATCGGAAAAACCTTAAGCCAAACATTTGCGTAAAACTAGACTGCCCACTAACATTATGGACGCAAATGCAACATGCGACAAAGAAAGTGTTTGCAAAAATCACCTCATCAAAACGGTGCCGAACTATGGGCAAGCAGCCTTAAGAAAAATATCATTTTTAAGTTCCTAGTTTATGTACAGCGAACAAGCTCTGAGAATATCCTCAGCTTTGTGTGCAGTATCACGACCAATTGAACAAACAATCGCCAGAACAAACTCTGCCGAAGAATATTATACGAAGCACATTATGAGATTATCAAAAGCGCATGAAAGTCATTAGCTTAGCTCTTATAATAAAAATAAATGCAAGGTGCGATAACCTCTCTTCCAATTTGTGTCGTGCTCTTTTTAGTTTTTCCTACAAATAGACGGTACGGGATATAAATTTTTTATGCAGACACCGAACGGCAGCTGCAAGGCAAATGAGCTTTCACTGAGAAGCAGAAATACACTCGAAACGTAAACCAAATCACTGCACCAACACCCCGCCTTCTAATTGGAAAATTTTGTTTATATATTTTTCATGTTGCTTTGCTCGCGGCTTGAACCCAGGACCTTCGGTGTCTTATGTGGAGCACGCTACCGCCACACAAAGTCGGCATATGGACAGCAAAAATTATCAGAGATTTTTAAGCATGGAGCACCAAACTGTTTGATGTGTAAACTACCATGCGACGTAAATGCTCTCTGAACATGTGTGCTTCCAAACATTATATATACAGAATAAACAAGTAAGGAAGGCTAAGTTCGGGTGTAACATTACATACTCAGCTGTCAAATTACAGCTTGCAAAACTTTTAAATCTGTATCTTCTTTTAAAAGTGGGCGGTGCCACGACCATTGTCCAACATTTTACAAATTTTCTATTCTGCGTCATAAGGTCAACCCACCTACCATGTTTCATCGTTTTATTCGATATCGAAGAAGTGGACGTGGTTATAGTCCGATTTCGTTCATTTTAAATAGCGATATGAGATGAGTACCCACGAATTTACATACCATATTTCATTAAGATATCTCAAAATTTACTCAAGTGTATCGCGTTTACGGACAGACGGGCGGACATGGCTAAATGAATGTCTTTTTTCGCCCAGATCATTTTTATACGTAGAAGTCTATATCTATCTCGATTAGTTTATGCCGTTACGGGGTACCGTTATGTGGACAAAATTAATATACACTGTGAGCTCTGCTCAGCTGAGTATAAGAAGCCAATGATCCTAAAACAATAATGACACATAAAGTTATACTTACACTCTTGGAAATTGATATATATCGAATATAAACTGTAGGTTTAATGAATAAAAGTGTCCAAACCGTAGGGACGTATTTGGTTTAATTCTTTAAATTGCTCATAAATTGCACACAAAGTGTCATCAGAAGCCTTAGCAACTGAAATAATTTCAATTTCGTTTCATTCTTTAATGTATCTTTTCTTCTTCGTTTTTTTTATAGCCTAAAGCAAATTTATAATTGACACACAGATTGCGTATGCGTAGGACAAAAAAAGCATTAAGTGAAAAAAACGCGAAGCCGTACCCAACACAAACATATATGCTGGCGTATATCCACCAACTTAAAAAAACCAAATCAAACAAGTAAGGAAGGTTAAGTTCGGGTGTAACCGAACATTACATACTCAGCTGAGAGCTATGGTGACAACATAAGGGAAAATAACAATGTAGGAAAATGAACCGAGGGTAATCCCGGAATGTGTTTGTATGACATGTGTATCAAATGAAAGGTATTAAAGAGTATTTTATGAGGGAGTAGACCATAGTTCCATAGGTGGACGCCGTTTCGAGATACCGCCATTAAGGTGGACCAGAGGTGACTCTAGGATTTGTTTGTACGATATGGATATCAAATTAAAGGTATTAATGAGGGTTTTAAAAGTGAGTGGTGGTAGTTGTATAGGTGGTCGCCTTTTCAAGATATCGCCATAAAGGTGGACCAGGGGTGAATCTAGAATGCGTTTGTAAAATATGGGTATCAAATTAGCAATTGTTTTGGTTGGTATCAAATTAGAGGTATTAATGAGGGTTTTAAAAGCGAGTGGTGGTAGTTGTATAGGTGGTCGCCTTTTCGAGATATCGCCATAAAGGTGGACCAGGGGTGACTCTAGAATGCGTTTGTACAATATGGGTATCAAACGAAAGGTGTTAGTGAGTATTTTAAAAGGGAGTTGGCCTTATTTCTATAGGTGGACGCCTTTTCGAGATATCGCCATAAAGGTGGACCAGGGGTGACTCTAGAATACGTTTGTACAATATGGGTATCAAACGAAAGGTGTTAATGAGTATTTTAAAAGGGAGTTGGCCTTAGTTCTATAGGTGGACGCCTTTTCGAGATATCGCCATAAAGGTGGACCAGGGGTGACTCTAGGATGTGTTTGTACGATATGGGTAACAAATTAAAGGTATTAATGAGTATTTTAAAAGGGAGTTGGCCTTAGTTCTATAGGTGGACGCCTTTTCGAGATATCGCCATAAAGGTGGACCAGGGGTGACTCTAGAATGTGTTTGTACAATATGGGTATCAAACGAAAGGTGTTAATGAGTATTTTAAAAGGGAGTTGGCCTTAGTTCTATAGGTGGACGCCTTTTCGAGATATCGCCATAAAGGTGGACCAGGGGTGACTCTAGGATTTGTTTGTACGATATGGGTATCAAATTAAAGGTATTAATGAGTATTTTAAAAGGGAGTTGGCCTTAGTTCTATAGGTGGACGCCTTTTCGAAATATCGCCATAAAGGTGGACCAGGGGTGACTCTAGAATACGTTTGTACAATATGGGTATCAAACGAAAGGTGTTAATGAGTATTTTAAAAGGGAGTTGGCCTTAGTTCTATAGGTGGACGCCTTTTCGAGATATCGCCATAAAGGTGGACCAGGGGTGACTCTAGGATGTGTTTGTACGATATGGGTAACAAATTAAAGGTATTAATGAGTATTTTAAAAGGGAGTTGGCCTTAGTTCTATAGGTGGACGCCTTTTCGAGATATCGCCATAAAGGTGGACCAGGGGTGACTCTAGAATGTGTTTGTGCGATATCGGTATAAAACGAAAGGTCTTAATGAGTATTTTAAAAGGGAGTTGGCCTTAGTTCTATCGGTGGACGCCTTTTCGAGATATCGCCATAAAGGTGGACCAGGGGTGACTCTAGAATGCGTTTGTACAATATGGGTATCAAACGAAAGGTGTTAATGAGTATTTTAAAAGGGAGTTGGCCTTAGTTCTATAGGTGGACGCCTTTTCGAGATATCGCCATAAAGGTGGACCAGGGGTGACTCTAGAATGCGTTTGTACAATATGGGTATCAAACGAAAGGTGTTAATGAGTATTTTAAAAGGGAGTTGGCCTTATTTCTATAGGTGGACGCCTTTTCGAGATATCGCCATAAAGGTGGACCAGGGGTGACTCTAGAATACGTTTGTACAATATGGGTATCAAACGAAAGGTGTTAATGAGTATTTTAAAAGGGAGTTGGCCTTATTTCTATAGGTGGACGCCTTTTCGAGATATCGCCATAAAGGTGGACCAGGGGTGACTCTAGAATACGTTTGTACAATATGGGTATCAAACGAAAGGTGTTAATGAGTATTTTAAAAGGGAGTTGGCC
Organism: Eurosta solidaginis; assembly: GCF_040869045.1. NCBI lineage: Eukaryota > Metazoa > Arthropoda > Insecta > Diptera > Tephritidae > Eurosta > Eurosta solidaginis. Next base: position 515,573 of record NW_027136914.1, on the reverse strand, counting down.
TTAGTTCTATAGGTGGACGCCTTTTCGAGATATCGCCATAAAGGTGGACCAGGGGTGACTCTAGGATGTGTTTGTACGATATGGGTAACAAATTAAAGGTATTAATGAGTATTTTAAAAGGGAGTTGGCCTTAGTTCTATAGGTGGACGCCTTTTCGAGATATCGCCATAAAGGTGGACCAGGGGTGACTCTAGAATGCGTTTGTACAATATGGGTATCAAACGAAAGGTGTTAATGAGTATTTTAAAAGGGAGTTGGCCTTAGTTCTATAGGTGGACGCCTTTTCGAGATATCTCCATAAAGGTGGACCAGGGGTGACTCTAGAATGTGTTTATGCGATATCGGTATAAAACGAAAGGTCTTAATGAGTATTTTAAAAGGGAGTTGGCCTTAGTTCTATAGGTGGACGCCTTTTCGAGATATCGCCATAAAGGTGGACCAGAGGTGACTCTAGGATGTGTTTGTACGATATGGGTATCAAATTAAAGGTATTAATGAGTATTTTAAAAGGGAGTTGGCCTTAGTTCTATAGATGGACGCCTTTTCGAGATATCGCCATAAAGGTGGACCAGGGGTGACTCTAGAATGCGTTTGTACAATATGGGTATCAAACGAAAGGTGTTAATGAGTATTTTAAAAGGGAGTTGGCCTTAGTTCTATAGGTGGACGCCTTTTCGAGATATCGCCATAAAGGTGGACCAGGGGTGACTCTAGAATGTGTTTGTACAATATGGGTATCAAACGAAAGGTGTTAATGAGTATTTTAAAAGGGAGTTGGCCTTAGTTCTATAGGTGGACGCCTTTTCGAGATATCGCCATAAAGGTGGACCAGGGGTGACTCTAGGATTTGTTTGTACGATATGGGTATCAAATTAAAGGTATTAATGAGTATTTTAAAAGGGAGTTGGCCTTAGTTCTATAGGTGGACGCCTTTTCGAAATATCGCCATAAAGGTGGACCAGGGGTGACTCTAGAATGCGTTTGCACAATATGGGTATCAAACGAAAGGTGTTAATGAGTATTTTCAAAGGGAGTTGGCCTTAGTTCTATAGGTGGACGCCTTTTCGAGATATCGCCATAAAGGTGGACCAGGGGTGACTCTAGAATACGTTTGTACAATATGGGTATCAAACGAAAGGTGTTAATGAGTATTTTAAAAGGGAGTTGGCCTTAGTTCTATAGGTGGACGCCTTTTCGAGATATCGCCATAAAGGTGGACCAGGGGTGACTCTAGGATGTGTTTGTACGATATGGGTATCAAACTAAAGGTGTTAATGAGTATTTTAAAAGGGAGTTGGCCTTAGTTCTATAGGTGGACGCCTTTTCGAGATATCGCCATAAAGGTGGACCAGGGGTGACTCTAGAATGTGTTTGTGCGATATCGGTATAAAACGAAAGGTCTTAATGAGTATTTTAAAAGGGAGTTGGCCTTAGTTCTATCGGTGGACGCCTTTTCGAGATATCGCCATAAAGGTGGACCAGTGGTGACTCTAGAATGCGTTTGTACAATATGGGTATCAAACGAAAGGTGTTAATGAGTATTTTAAAAGGGAGTTGGCCTTAGTTCTATAAGTGGACGCCTTTTCGGGATATCGCCATAAAGGTGGACCAGGGGTGACTCTAGAATGTGTTTGTACAATATGGGTATCAAACGAAAGGTGTTAATGAGTATTTTAAAAGGGAGTTGGCCTTAGTTCTATAGGTGGACGCCTTTTCGAGATATCGCCATAAAGGTGAACCAGGGGTGACTCTAGGATGTGTTTGTACGATATGGGTATCAAATTAAAGGTATTAATGAGTATTTTAAAAGGGAGTTGGCCTTAGTTCTATAGGTGGACGCCTTTTCGAGATATCGCCATAAAGGTGGACCAGGGGTGACTCTAGAATGCGTTTGTACAATATGGGTATCAAACGAAAGGTGTTAATGAGTATTTTAAAAGGGAGTTGGCCTTAGTTCTATAGGTGGACGCCTTTTCGAGATATCGCCATAAAGGTGGACCAGGGGTGACTCTAGAATACGTTTGTACAATATGGGTATCAAACGAAAGGTGTTAATGAGTATTTTAAATGGGAGTGGACCTTAGTTCTATAGGTGGACGCCTTTCCGAGATATCTCCATAAAGGTGGACCAGGGGTGACTCTAGAATGCGTTTGTACAATATGGGTATCAAACTAAAGGTGTTAATGAGTATTTTAAAAGGAGTGGGACTCTATAGGTGGACGCCTTCTCGAGATATAGCCATAATGGTGGACCAGGGGTGACTCTAAAATATGTTTGAACGATATGGGTATCAAATGAAAGGGGTTAATGAGCATTTTAAAAGGGAGTGGGCCTTAGTTCTATAGGTGGACGCCTTTTCCAGATATCGCCATAAAGGTTGACCAGGGGTGACTCTAGAATGTGTTTGTACGATATCGGTCGCAAATTAGCAATTGTTTTGGTTGGTATCAAATTAGAGGTATTAACGAGGGTTTTAAAAGAGAGTGGTGGTAGTTGTATAGGTGGTCGCCTTTTCGAGATATCGCCATAAAGGTGGACCAGGGGTGACTCTAGAATTTGTTTTTACGATATGGGTATCAAACGAAAGGTATTAATAAGTATTTTAAAAGGAGTGGAACTCTATAGGTGGGCGCCTTCTCGAGGTATAGCCATAAAGGTGGACCAGGGGTGACCCTAGAATACGTTTGTACGATATGGGTATCAAATGAAAGGCGCTAATGGGTATTTTACAAGGGCGTGGGGCTTAGTTCTATAGGTGAACGCCTTTTCGAAATATCGCCATAAAGGTGGACCAGGGGTGACTCCAGAATGTGTTTGTACGATATTGGTATCAAATTAAAGGTATTAATGAGAGTTTTAAAAGGGAGTGGTGGTAGTTGTATATGTGAAGGCGTTTTCGAAATATCGACCAAAATGTGGACCAGGGTGACCCAGAACATCATCTGTTGGATACCGCAAATTTATTTATATATATAATACCACGAGCAGTATTCCTGCCAAGATTTCAAGGGTTTTTTATTTCGCCCTGCAGAATTTTTTCATTTCATTCTATTTAATATAATAGGTGTCACACCCATTTTACAAAGTTTTTTCTAAAGTTATATTTTGCGTCAATAAACTAATCCAAATACCATGTTTCATCCCTCTTTTCGTATTTGGTATAGGATTTTGGCATTTTTTCGTTTTTCTTAATTTTCGATATCGAAAAAGTGGGCGTGGTCATAGTCGGATTTCGGCCATTTTTTACAATAATACAAAGTGAGTGCAGATAAGTACGTGAACTGAATTTAGTAAGATAAAAGATATATCGATTTTTGCTCAAGTTATCCTGTTAACGGCCCAGCGGAAGGACAGGCCGTCGACTTTGTATAAAAACTGGGCGTGGCTTCAACCGATTTCGCTCTTTTTCACAGAAAAGAGTTACCGTCCAAGAATCTAATCCTCTACCAAATTTCACACGGATTGGCAAATTTTTGTTCGACTTATGGCATTAAAAGTATCCTAGACAAATTAAATGAAAAAAGGCGGAGCCACGCCCATTTTGAAATTTTCTTTTATTTTTGTATTTTGTTGTACCATATAATTACTGGAGTTGAATGTTGATATAATTTATTTATATACTGTAAATATATTAACTTTTCTTTTAAAATTTTAATTAAAAAAAATTTTTTTTAAAAAGTGGGCGTAGTCGATCTCCGATTTTGCTAATTTCTATGAAGCAGACATATAGTAATAAGAGTAACGTTCCTGCCAAATTTCATCATAGTATCTTCAACGACTGCCAAATTACAGCTTGCAAAACTTCTAAATTAGCTTCTTTTAAAAGTGGGCGGTGCCACGCCCATTGTTCAAAATTTTAATAGTCTTCTATTCTGCGTAATAAGTTCAACTTACCTACCAAGTTTCATAGTTTAATCCGTATTTGATAATGAATTATCGCACTTTTTCGATTTTTCGAAATTCTCGATATCGAAAAAGTTGTCCGATATCGTTCATTTTAAAAAGCGATCTGAGATGAGTGCCCAGGAATCCACATGCCAAATTTCATGAAGATACCTCAAAATTTACTCAAGTTATCGTGCTAACGGAGAGACGGATGGACGGACATGGCTCAATCGAATTTTTTTTCGATACTGATGATTTTGATATATGGAAGTCTATATCTATCTCGATTCCTTTATACCTGTACAACCAACAGTTATCCAATCAAAGGTAATATACTCTGTGAGCTCTGCTCAACTGAGTATACAAATAACTTACTCCTAAAAATAAGAGGAGGTATGTAGGCTATCAATGATTGGCTTAAAGGGAGTCCCCTTAAAGCAACGTCTCAATGCTTACGTGCAGCCTGAGCGCAGACAATACTACGATTGTAATATAGCCGCACCAAATATTATACGGAGAGGGTACCAAGTCGCCTGGCTGCGCTTCGAATGATCTTTTAGAGCCACTGTAGAGGTGTGAAGTTGACGCAAGGGCGCTCAAAAAGACACAGAATACATTATTATCGAATGTGATGCCGTCGCAGGAAGAAGACTAAGGATCCTTGGGTCGGAATAAAATAAAGCCGAGCCCAAGCCTGTATTTCCTCATGGAACTTGACTTGGATTAATTGGCGTAAAGAGAATGAAGGCACAATAGGTCTATATGTCACAGTGCAATACCTCACACCAATCTATCTATTTATCTAATGAATGTTATAAAATAGCTTTGATTGAACTGGCGGGTCAACAAAGATCTCGCATAGGCTGAATTTTTCCATAGTGTAAACAGAATTTGTTTCACGACCAAACGGGAAAACCCAATCTGGTACCAGGACATAAGTTATAGAATAATTCCGTCCTCTTCGCAAACACTTGCAGCTTCCTAGGACCCAGCTTAATTGCTGCCTCGAGTTCAGGCAACTCTGCCGCCCCTAATAGCTGGAGCCTGGGACTGACGAGCAAAGAACACGAACATAGAACGTGTTCAACCGTTTCTTACTGCAGCTCACACTTCCTACACTTGCTCTTACTGACGAGGCCTAACTTATAAGCATATGACACCATAAGGCAGTGTCCGGTCAGTATGCCCATCGTGAGCCTTAAGTCTTTTCTCTTCAGAGATATGAGTTAATTTTTGAGAGACGACAACAGACACGCAACTACCATCCAGAACTTAAACGCAAAATACGCCCGTTTAGAATCAACCCAAATACAAACCCATATCACATCCGACACAACAAACTTTACCTACAACGCAACAGACGTAAACATACCCAACGACGTAGTACTTCTAATGGGCTTAGGACCTAAGTTTGGCTTACCAACAACGCCAAAAGAATTACCATCCAAAGAAATCGTAGCCGAAGTAGAGTATATCATACAGAACTGCATAGAACCACAAGACAGAAATGAAATCAGACAGACAGTAGCACAAACAATATCGTATTCAAAAACAACGTCAAAAGCATCTAGTCTGGAAAAATTTCTAATACAAAAGCAAAAAAGCTGCATAAATTTTTTCAAAAATAATCCCGAAATAATTTGTACTAGGTCAGACAAAGGCAACAAAGCAGTTTTTATGAACAAAAATGAACTTTTAAACGTTGCTAATGAAATGCTCAACGATGCTAATACATATCAAGTAATACCCGATCCAACAAACAATATTCAAAAGAAAAACAACAATTTTGTAAATACGCTGTTCGTGAAAGGAAAGATAGACGTACTAACAAAACGCAATGTCACAAAGCGAGTTTATAGAAATGATATCCATCTGTACAAAGAACGCCTACTTCCAATTCGACGGGAAATTTTATTCCCAAAAGCAATGTTGTCCAATGGGCTCACCCATAAGCTGTATATTGGTAGAAATTCTAATGGATAACGTTTTGCAGCGAGCCATTAAAAAAGTAAATGAACAACTAGGCTTTAACATAACCATTATAAAAAAATACGTAGACGACTTATACTTGGTAATACCAGAAGGCATCCTCCCGTCGGTATTTGGAATTTTTAACGATACAGAGAAGGGAATCGAGTTCACATATGAACAGGAACATGATAACATACTACCGTTCCTTGATATGACCATTTATAGGAATACTGAAGACGGAAGTTTTAATACGGACTGGTATCGAAAACCAGTATCTTCGGGTCGCATATTAAATTATATGTCTATCCACCCACTGTCACAAAAAATTAGCACCGCCAAAGGGTTAATAAACAGAATATATAGCATCAGCGATCCAAAATATCATTGCAAAAACAAAAAGATAATTGTAGATATTCTAAAAGGTAATGATTACCCAAAGAAATTGATATACAGGCTACTCAATAAGTATCAAGCACAAAACAACAACACTAATACGTCAAATACCCAAATCAGTACCAACAACCAACAACAAAAAACAGACATAAAAACTTTTTCAATATCATATTACCAAAACATAACCCAGAAGATAACTAAAAAACTCAAAGCGTACACAAACAACATACGGTTTGCCTTCAAGAAGAGAAACAACGTAGGGAAGCTATACAAAACAATAAAAGATAACATCCCAACAAAAAAACAAAAGAACATTGTATACAAAATTGACTGCGTTGACTGCCAACGTAAGAAAAGCTATATAGGCACCACATCACAACAACTATACAAACGATTGGGACAACACAGCAAAGATGTTGAAAACAAACGAACAGAAACAAGCGCTCTTGCTCACCATGCCATTACTTTTGGGCACAAATTTGATTTTGATAATGCCAAAGTAATAGCAAGAGAAACAAACTGGCAAAAGAGAATGCTTCTGGAAGAAATACACATAAAAGCAGACAAACAATGTGTAAACAAAAGAAGTATAGAAGCAAGAAATATTAGCGACATCTATGCGTGTATACTAAAATGAAACTGCAATAACCCATCAAGCATGAATTCGCCGGTGATCAACAAACGTCAAATATATATACATATGTACTTACATACAAATTAGAGTTTGAAGTATAAATTGTGGTTTGTGTATTGAAAATAGTAATTTTAAATTGTAAAATAATTTCCGTTCCCTTTAATTGAGTATTAAAGTGACTATGTTTTATTTCGAAACACATATATATAAAGAAAACCTGACGGAGAAGAACGCAGAGATTTTTAAGTAAGAATTGTTTGTCAATCGAATGTCCATATATATATGTAAATTTAATTCTATAGAACTGCGAAACTAAATTGAGTTATTTTAATTTCTTTAAAATTGTAACTAGGCCCTGAAGAAGACCACAATAAACGGTCGAAACGTCGGCAATAAAATAATAAAGGCGTTTTTCTGATTATTTTGACTGGAAACCCGATTAAAGAAAATTATACATAAAAACAAAACAGTCGGTAGTATCAAAATGAAAGTTAATTTTTGAGTCTAATATCTTAGACTTTGGACATGATCTTAGAAATTTTGCAGCCCGCGCTTTTGTCCACGCCTTTTCTGCTTGATGGATCATATGAAATAGATAACGCTGACATTTGAAAATCAAGTGGATAACACATCTGTAACTCATTCTTAGCAAGCAGATAGCAAACCAATAAGAGGGAGGAAATTTCGGCGGAGGTGAAAGCATGGAAAAAAACTTAGCCAGCAGCACAGTATGTAATTTGTTTTCACAGCTGATAGCGCGTTCCAGAATCATAAAGGTAGCTGTGTGGAATTACGCTTTGAAATTCTACTACCTTTTGCTTTGGTGATTCATTTTGTACACATCTTCACATATTCTGTCCTATTTTTTTTTCACATGCTATTTTTATATGTGTTTGGGTAATATGAAAATGTACCTATGAAAGATGTGTTGGTATGTGTCTGACATTTGTAGGTCATTATTCACATTCATCATATTTGTTTTACACGTACGCATGTGCGTTATTAACAGCATCTTCACTGACGTGGGTTTAATACAAATAATATGACGCAAATTTGATTGAAATATTTTCTTTTGGTCTTAGTCTTTATTATAAATTTACTTACTAAAAATTAGCGCAATATATATGAGTTACGAAAAGGAAAATAATTTAAAAATATAACTTTACAAAGACGATGCAGATGCTGAACTACGCAAAATAAAAAAGCAAATCGGGAAACCTCTTAGGTCTTTTCCGTAAAGAGTAAACCTAAAGTGATTAAACCAAAAATTTATTGGTTTAGGTTGAGTTAAGGTGGTATGTATGGAAGTTTCCAACACTTCTAATCGGAGACATTATTTTTCATTGTGAGCGCCTTCAGTGGTGGCAGCAAATTTGCCAAGCGAGACTACTTTCTGGTGGTCATCAATAAACCATTTGCTTTATCTGATTATCCTAAGTAGGAGTGAAAGATCTACTTTCACAACCTCTGCAAGACTAACGAAAAACCGCCTAGAAGACTGAGTCGTCTTGCTTGTTGTCCTGAACATAGGCAGAGAAAGTGATGTATTGACTCCTCTTCAATAGCACAATGACTGTGATGACAGCCGTAAATATTCTCACTGCATATTTGTTAAGCTTGAGAAGGATGATAATTTCTTTCGTATTCATTCGTGGTTAAAACGACTTTGAAACCTCGCCAGAAACTGGTTGACCTACAGAAACTCCGTTGCCCTAATCTCAAACTCGTCGATTTTTCTCAAGGCGTAAACCAGCTTCGGTTATTCAGCTCTCTCCACCGCGCTTGTATTCATTTCTGAACCATTCCTGGCCATATAATATCCAAATTAATTCCGATTATGTACCCAACAAAAGAAGACATGAGTATATTCCAATTCCGTTTTCCTTTTACATTGTCTCTGAAACGTCTTTTAATGTCATAATTTTGCTGAAAAATTCCATATTAATACAAATTTTAACTGTACCAGGTCTGATGAAGTTTAAAATTTTTCTGACCACCTTTCCACATAAGCAGCATAGCCGTTGTGGGATCCAATGTTCTGAGTGTTCTTAATCTATGCTAACTATTACTATTAGTAGTCCCAGTAAGTGCTGCTCTGCTCTTATTTTTGTTTTTTTGTTGTCACTCTCGCTCAATCTCCCCACCCGATCCCTCTCTCTAATCTTCTTCACTCCTTCTATATTTGTTTCTATCTCACTATCTCCCTTCCGTTCCATAGGAAAAACAACTCAAAAATTGTCAAAATCATCTGAAGAGATTCCAAAGGAACTAGCAGTTCCAACAGGATTGTGCCATATGGATGTTCAACATTTGAACCATTGGTTCAACATTACAGTTGAAAGATGATTGGTGTCATGTGGAGATACACCGCATTTACTACGTATTGTAACGAATTTACTGCAATTCCGCTTATTTCAAATCTTCTACTAAGGTCCGAATCACTAAACTGTTGAATAAATTACTCCACTTTTCAATAATGCAAAATGGCCTTTATTAAAGTACAATAACACTACTATTGCCCGACAGATAGCGTACTTAATTCAAACTGATTGTAGACCCTCTTCTGTAGCTGCCTTTTATACTCTTTGATTTCCTCGTTGCATCTTCTAAGCGCTTCTGTTCTAGAATTTAGTAGTTGGTTATCTGCTATAATTATAACTACAGATGTACGTGTATAGCTCTCATATGCGCGTGTGTTTGTGAGCGACACTTCCACAATTATAATTGCATATCTCAGATAAGATATCTGCATGTGTTTGTGCGTTGCTTCTCCGCTGCGTGTACATACATATGTGTAGAAATAATGATTGAATTATTGATGTGCATACAGTCACTGCTTAGCATCGGCTTAGAGATGTGAATACCCCTTAGGGTTGCTAATATTCGTAATAGTATGTATGAATGGATTGATTCTGAACAAGTAAAATTTTAACTAGGTAAAGTATTTAAAACGAAGGAGGGCCAGAGTGACTCATCTCTCCCTTGGTGGTCTGCTTTCTCCTTCTGCAAGGGTTAGATACTGTATATTGATAACGGGTTCACCGTCGCGCCAGGGGTTTACCTATTCCTTTTAAATTAGGCTTAGGGTCTCCTTAAGATTATCTGAATCAAAGAGCTGGGTAGGCGGGAATCGGATCTCATTAAAGTGCATCCGTTTTATTTCTTTATCCCTTTTGGGGGATAGATCAAGCATTTGTTTTTTTGAGTGTCCAGGTTTTTGGAATAGAAAAAATACTTTAGGATATTGCAATTTGGGAGGTAAGCGCCTTGAAGGTGAGAAGAGCGATAGGATAACACCAGATAGGTGTGACACCCCCAATTTAATTTTTCTAGGTTTTGAGAGTTTGTTCCCTAATTTTGCCGACGCTTCACAACTATTCAGATAATTTATAAACTATTTTTATAGGCAAGGAAAAAGGGTTGAATTTTCAATGTCTTGGACTTGGTTGACTTTGTCAAAAGATTTTGACAGCTAGTAGCGCCCTATGATGGCGTTTTTGCTTATTTAGTTCATAATTTATCTAGGTGTTTATGGAGTAAAGCGCGGTAGTGCCATGCATTCTGCGGAAGTTGAAGAACGGTTTCCAAGGAATTTGCTACTGGCGAGAGTATATCTGTCGATATGGCTCACCTTAGTAAGCTGGTCTTCCAGGCTTTAGTATTGGAACAATCCTTTTAATTTTCCATTTTTGGGAAATGACAAGGGACTTCAACGGCAAATTGAAAACTGACGTCGGATAACTTACTCTGCTTATTTCTTTATTTCACCACCTCTATCGCCCCCATCAGCCTTCTTCTTCGTTATGACCCTCATTTCTTGCCCAAAATGTTCCTCTCCCGTCACACCATCCTTCTTCTTTCATCCCTATCCAACCTCTGTTTCTGCTCTCCTGCTTCTTCGCTCTTCCTCTCTATCTCTTTCAGTCGAAAACATCTATCTAAGATTTATTTTCAAAAACACAAAATTTTTTACTAACCGTCCTGCTGAGATACGAGTTTTTGAAATAAATGCTGATAAGGGCTATTCTTGTACCGAATTAGATAGGCTGTTGTGGAATAAATTCACAGGCAGGGAGCTGGCGAAAAAAACTTAGGCTAGTGTGTTCTTCAAAAAATTACACTCAGCCGTCGGTATGCTTGTCTGGGCAAGAAGCAAACTAAAATTAAAACTCTACTCGATTTCTTAGTCATTTGCCGAAAAAAAGGCCTTGTTAGTAATAGCAGATGTAGGAAGTGCGGATTGGAGGAGGAATCAATCATGTGCAAAGCCTACTATAATATCTCAAGTGGTTCATATCTCTGAAGAGAGAAGATTTAAAGCTCACGGTGGCCATACTTACTGGACACTGCCTTCTGGCGTCACATGCTTACAAGTTAGGCCTCGTCAATAGCGGCAAGTGTAGGAAGTGTGAGCGGCAGGAAGAAACGGTTGGGCACGTTCTGTGTTCATGTCCTGCGCTCGCCTGGCCAAGGCTCCAGCTATTAGGGCCGGCAGAGTTGCCAGATCTTGGGGCAGCAATTAAGCAGGGTTCTATAAAACTGCTCGTATTTGCCAAGAGGACGGAGTTATTCATTCAAGGGGTTGTGTAGCGCAACCCTCTGAAGGGGTTGTGCAGCGCAATATATAGCTTCTCCAACAAAATTGTCAACCTCACCTACCCGCGGCGAATCCTGTTTCATTAACAGACGAGGCTCTGGCGACCCCAAGCTCCTCATGGAACTAGTGGGTGGGGAGGTAGGATTAGCCTGAAGGTTTAATGTGGTCATATAAATCGTTTCCGAGATGGTCGGACTAGTACCTTAATGGTGCTTTGTTACCGTAGCGTGCCGGATCTTTATCCGGCAAAGGACCATCAACATCGATAACTGTCACCAAAGCCTTGGGGGAGTGTCTTTTTCGTTAATACAACAACAACAACAACAGGACGGAGATATTCTATAACATATGTCCTGGTAGCTGATTGGGGTTCTTCCGTTTCGTCGTCAAATAAATACTGGTAACACTATGGACACATTCAGTCTATGTGAGGTTTTTGTTGACCGGCCAGTTCATCCTAATCTAACCTATGTAGTTTCTTTATTAGTACGCCACTGTTCATTGTGGCGACTTTATTACAAAAATAACCAAACGTTTAGTTTTTCATTTGTAAATATGTTTCATCTCATAAATAGTAAAGGCCGATAAGCGAGCCTTTTTTCTGCCCTTATACAAACGTACATAATGCTGTGGCGCTTTTTCAAGTATAAGAAATCAAAACGATGAAATCACAATCAACTCAAAATACAAAAAAGAAATATGATGGCCGTATACCGTGGTTTTTATTTTATTTTTTAACAGCAGCTCAATAGAGTCGGCAACGAACAGCTTACAGCTCATATTTAACGTCATTTAAATGACGCATTCACGCATATGTGATTCAAGAGATGTTACTGAAACGGTCAGGGCGAGAGCTTGCAGCGTGTTAGTCTAGAACTACAGATAGAAGCGACTTTAGCACAACATAACTGTGGAATATTTTTGCAAAAGAGAGAGCAATTATGTTTCGGCTTTTCTGTTCACTGAAGTAATTTGTAAAATTGTGCAGATGTTTTTGACCTAGTTACCGCTTTTCGGTGGTTACAACGGTTTTTTTTTTTTCTACCATAAAGTTTTGTTTTCTCACTCTCTATTTAGGCTGATAACTCTCTTTTCGCTCGCTCTCTCCTCTTCTTTTCTTAAGCACACTATGCAAAACGACACTTCGTTCAAGAGATTTAGGCCAAACGTGGAACATATTTTTATTTAGCACAAATTGCGTATATCAGCTTTGCATGTCACTCTCTTGCAGATTCAGCACATTTACTCTATTTTTATTTGACTCTTTAGTACAAATTCTTGGGGCTATATCAGCTCACTTATTTCTATACAAACATATGCGTTCCGGTTTTGTCTTACAATCTTTGTTTTGCTCAGTTCTTTTTTTTTTTTTTAATCATTACACACGAAGTGCTTCACCATTTGCGCTACATACCTCCATAAAAATATATCAGGTGATAAACGAAACCTATGCTGCTAAATATACATATGAATGTGCAGTTGTAGTAATCTCAATTTGTTCTTGAACACAGATTGTTTTCACAGCCACACTTGTTGCTATGCGTATGAGCACATACACACCAACACATATGCATGTGCGACGGATTTATGGTAATTATGTACTTATTAGTAAGCAATTTGAAAAATAAATTTTCCGTCTGGTTACAAAAAAATTAATCTTCTCCCTACGCGACCTTCATAATGATGTGTCAAATGTCTTTGATGTTGCGCTAAAATTGCTTCCAAGAAAATTTTTTTATGTGCAAAGATCTTTGCTCAGGGTATGAGGCATCCAGAGTGTAAACATTAGGTAAATGCAAGCGTAGTCTTTGGTTGTTGTTGTCAGGAGAATTAGTCTAGGTAGAAAGGGGTGTTTTCTCCGTCATTGTAATTGATAAGCGCAATAAAAAGCTTTATTACTTCAGAGCATCCGTAGCTTAATAGTGAACGCCACCTCCGCGAGGGGAACCCTGTGACAAATATTAATGCATCACACAAATATCAAGCAGGTAAGGCTCTTGCATTCCAAGTTCTTCATGGAATTAATTTTCATTTTCATTTCAAAATGAAAAAAAAAATGAAATTAAGGGGTGTAGGCGGGATGGCTCAGAAGGCTTAGTGTGGTCATATAATTGTCCCTGAGATGGTTGGGCTAGTACCTTAATGGTGCTTGTTACCGCAACATACTAGATATATACGGGGTATTCCATCCCATTTCGACCAATTTTGAACCCGACCCCTTTAGAATTGGCTGAAAGATGTTCTTCTTTTCCTAGCTTACGAAAGACGTTTTTCAGAATTTTTTCAAATTTTTTCATCCAACTCAAAAAAAGTTATGAATTTAAAAAAAAACACCGTTTTTCTTTTCAAAATGCTATAACTTTTTCACCAATTGACCGTTTGGGATCTTTTTTTTTTAAATTTGTTTTTAAATGTACTTTTCGGAAAAATACAAACAAATTTTTAAAGTTTTTTTTTTAATTTTTCAGTTTTTCGAGCTTTTTCGAATTTCGCCATTTTTTTTTTTTTTTTTTTATAAAAAACACCAATCAATTCTACAATCATCCCTACTAATCTCGGAGTGGGCCGATTTTTTTTTTATATTTCAAAAATAAAAATTTTTTGTATCAATTTTATTTATATAACAAAAAAATGTAAGAAAATGAGTTTTAAGTATACATTTTTAAGTACACATACGAATGTATGTGTATACCGGTCTAGTGCAGTTCCTGGACAGCAAAAGCGAGTCATTTTAATCATAGATTACCATAATATATAAAGAAAAGAATACTTAAAAATAAGTTTCTTACATTTTTTTGTTATATAAAAAAATTGATAAAAAAAAAAATTTTTATTTTTGAAAATTTTTTTTCAATTAAATAAAAAAAATATAAAAAAAATCGGCCCAATCCGGGGTTAGTGGGGATGATTGCAGAATTGATTGAAGTTTTTTATGAGAAAAAAAAAATGGCGAAATTCGAAAAATCCCGAATAACTGAAAAATTAAAAAAAAAACTTTAAAAATTTGTTTGTATCTTTTCCGAAAAGTACAATTAAAAACAAATTAAAAAAAAAAGATCCCAAACGGTAAATTTTTGAAAAAGTTATAGCATTTTGAAAACGAAAACGGTGTTTTTTTTTTAAATTCATAACTTTTTTTGAGTTGGATGAAAATATTTGAAAAAATTCTGAAAAACTTCTTTCGTAAGCTAGGAAAAGAAGAAAACTTTCAGCCAATTCTAAAGTGGTCGGGTCCAAAATTGATCGAAATGGGATGGAATACCCCATACATATTCAGCGAAGGACCATCAACATCGTTAACAGTATGCAAAACCTTCGGGGAGTGTCTTAATCGTTCATAACACAGCAGCTCCACATTGCAATTGAAAAGATGGTTTGTGTCATGTGGGCACACATTACAAGCGGGACAAACTTTGTGTATGTTGGGCTTGATTCTGTGGATGTTGCTTGCCTAAACTGTGAGTTCAAGGTATTTATCTGTGAGAACGGCGTTCTAGCACAGTAGCCTGACAACTTTTTTCAAATGTCTCTGATGGCCTTTTCATCCACCTATTCTTCATGATTGTTTCATACTGCTTACGAATAAGACTTCTTCAGTTGTTGAGAGGCGGGAACCCTTCCATCAGATGTCTGTTGGGATGCCGATATTTCTGGGTATTCGGCAGAAATTGTTTGTTCAGTATTTGATTTATATTTTCTATGGCAAGTACTATGGCCTCAATGTATAGGTGATATTCTGGAGATATAAGGTGGCATCACTAGACAGTTCTAAGCGCGATGTTTCGACAGACTTGCATTTTCCTCCGGCGTGTTTCTTTAAAGCTCGTTGACTATATTGGAAACGTAGTTATAAATGTTTCTTTATATTTACCTCAAGTGCTGCCGGCTAGAGACTTGAAGATTTTGTTACGGATCTGGACTTTTGTTACAATTGCAACTCCACGCTTGCCAAAATATAGGTTCTGATCGAACGTAACACCTAGACTTTTTGAATAAAAGACAGTCGGGTTTTGATTAAGAGCTCCCATAATGCTAAATGTTTATAGCCTGCATACCCTTTACACATTTTTGATGTAGGGTGTGGCTGTTCACCAAACAAAGTCTTCATAGAATAGAATGAGATTTACAACAAGATAAATAAGGCGTTATATGCACCCCAGCATTATTTACATATATAAAGTGAATGTCTTCTTCCCTTTCTCCTCCACGTTGAACTTTCATGACAACTTACTATCTAGAATGATTCCTAGTTATTTTCTGCAAGGTCTCCCTCGTAGAGTTGTCCCTCCCAGATGAGGCCTTATTGTATTTGGGAACTTACTCCTATTTGTTAAACAAGACACGACCGCAGATCTGTATATACCGAAGCAATCCACCAACCAAGGAGCTTATTGTTTGAAGGCACTCTCCACTTTTGACAATTGCAACGTCATCTGCGTACGCCGTACATTTTATGGGTTTCTCATCGAACCAACTGAGCCGTTGGTGGTTGATTACCAGCATCCAAAGGTGATAGTACTTCGCTTTGCTGTGCGCCCTTTTCCACTCCCATACAACCCCATGGTGATTTATTCTTTTTCCAATTCAACATGCAGCCGATACATGTGGTTATGACTAGATGTAGTTCAATGTAATTAAGACCGTATATCATCGTCCGTTTATAGAAAGTGACAAAATCTCCGGAAATGTCTACGAATATATGCTCATAACTACCCTATGCAATTCCATGTATACCGCCTTGCCCTTGTTGAATGCAAAGTGGTATAGTGATGAGTTGTAGAGTGAGTCAAATAACACTAAAAAAAGCATGAGGGAGAGAATAGTAAGGAAGAGGGAATAGTGGAAATTAGAATAAGGAAAGGAATATGATACCAAAGAGATGAATATGAGAGGCTGCAGAAAAGTAATACGGATAAGAAGAAATAAAAAATGGAGAACGCGATAGAGCTATTGGGTAAAATTTTGGATTGGGCGATGTTCAGGGAATGAGTGAGAATAGTTTTAAAAAAAGAAGATGAGAGTAAGAGTGATAGAAAATACTAAGCGTGCTAGTAAAAGTTAAAGAGGGAGATATTGAAGTGTGGACGCCTTTTCGAGATATCGTAATAAAGGTGGACCAGAGGTGACTCTAGAATATATTTGAACAATATGGGAATCAAATGAAAGGTGATAATGAGTATTTTAAAAGGGAGTGGGGCTTAGTTCTATAGGTGGACGCCGTTTCGAAATATCGTCAAAAAGGTGGACCAGGGGTGACTCTAGGATGTGTTTGTACGATACGGGTATCAAACTAAAGGTATTAATGGGGGTTTTAAAAGGGAGTGGTGGTAGTTGTGTAGGTGGTCGCCTTTTCGAGATGTCGCCATAAAGGTGGACCAGGGGTGACTCTAGCATACGTTTGTACAATATGGGTATCAAACGAAAGGTGTTAATGAGTATTTTAAAAGGGAGTGGGCCTTAGTTCTATAGCGCCTTTTCGATGTATCGCAATAAAGGTGGACCAGGGGTGACTCTAGACTTTGTTTGTACGATATGGGTATTAAACGAAAGGTGTTAATGAGTATTTTAAAAGGGAGTGGGCCTTACTTCTATAGGTGTGTTTGTACGATATGGGTATCAAATTAAAGGTATTAATGAGGGTTTTAAAAGGGAGTGGTGGTAGTTGTATAGGTGGTCGCTTTTTCGAGATATCGCCATAAAGGTGGACCAGGGGTGACTCTAGAATGCGTTTGTACAATATGGGTATCAAACGAAAGGTGTTAATGAGTATTTTAAAAGGGAGTGGTCCTTAGTTCTATAGGTGGCCACCGTTTCGAAATATCGCCATAAAGGTGGACCAGGGGTGAGTCTAGGATGTGTTAGTACGATATGGGTATCAAATTAAAGGTATTAATGAGGGTTTTAAAAGGGAGTGATGGTAGTTGTATAGGTGGTCGCTTTTTCGAGATATCGCCATAGAGGTGGATCAGGGGTGAATCTAGAATGCGTTTGTACAATATGGGTATCAAATGAAAGTTGCTAATGATTATTTTAAAAGGGAGTGCACCTTAGTTCTATAGGTGGAGGCCGTTTCGAAATATCGCCATAAAGGTGGACCAGGGGTGACTCTAGGATGTGTTTGTACGATATGGGTATCAAATTAAAGGTATTAATGAGGGTTTTAAAAGGGAGTGGTGGTAGTTGTATAGGTGGTCTCTTTTTCGAGATATCGCCATAAAGGTGGACCAGGGGTGACTCTAGAATGCGTTTGTACAATATGGGTATCAAACGAAAGGTGTTAATGAGTATTTTAAAAGGGAGTGGTCCTTAGTTCTATAGGTGGCCACCGTTTTGAAATATCGCCATAAAGGTGGACCAGGGGTGACTCTAGAATATGTTTGTACGATATGGGTATCAAATGAAAGGTGTTAATGAGTATTTTAAAAGGGCGTGGGGCTTAGTTCTATAGGTGGAATCCTTTTCGAGATATCGCCATAAAGGTGGACCAGGGGTGACCCTAAAATGTGTTTCTACGATATTGGTATCAAATTAAAGGTACTAATGAGAGTTTTAAAAGGGAGTGGTGGTAGTTGTATATGTGAAGGCGTTTTCCAGATATCGACCAAAATGTGGACCAGGGTGACCGAGAACTTCATCTGTTGGATACCGCTAATTTATTTATATATGTAATACCACGAATAGTATTCTTGCCAAGATTCAAAGGGCTTTTGGTTTCGCCCCGCAGAACTTTTTCATTTTCTTCTACTTAATATGGTAGGTGTCACAACCATTTTACAAAGTTTTTTCCAAAGTTATATTTCGCGTCAATAAACCAATCCGATTACCATGTTTCATCCCTTTTTTCGTATTTGGTATAGAATTATGGCATTTTTTTAATTTTTCGGAATTTTCGATATCGAAAAAGTGGGCGTGGTCATAGTCGGATCTCGTTCATTTTTTACACCAAGATAAAGTACGTTTAGATAAGTACGGGAACTAAGTTCAGTAAAGATAAGTCGATTTTTGCTGTAGTTATCGTGTTAAAGGCCATGCGGAAGGACAGACGGACGACCGTGTATAAAAACTGGGCGTGACTTCAACCGATTTCGCCCATTTTCACAGAAAGCAGTTAACGTCATAAAATCTATGCCCCTACCGAATTTCAAAAGGGTTGGTAAATTGTTGTTCGACTTATGGCATTAAAAGTATCCTAGACAAATTAAACGAAAAAGGGCGGAGCCACGTCCGTTTTGAAATTTTCTTTTATTTTTGTATTTTGTTGCACCATATCATTACTGGAGTTGAATGTTGACTTAATTTATTTATATACTGTAAAGATATTAAATTTTTTGTTAAAATTTTACTTTAAAAAAAAAATTTTTTTAAAAAGGGGCGTGGTCCTTCTCCGATTTTGCTAGTTTTTATTACGCGTACATATAGTAATAGGAGTAACGTTCCTGCAAAATTTCATCATGATATCTTCAACGACTGCCAAATTACAGCTTGCAAAATTTTAAATTACCTTCTTTTAAAAGTGGGCGGCGCCACGCCCATTATCCAATATTTTACTAATTTTCTATTCTGCGTCATAAGGTCAACCCACCTACCAAATGTCATCGCTTTATCGCATTTTTCGGTTTTTCGAAATTTTCGATATCGAAAAAGTGGGCGTGGTTATAGTCCGATTTCCTTCATTTTAAATAGCGATCTGAGATGAGTGCCCAGGAACCTACGTACCAAATTTCATCAAGATATTTAAAAATTTACTCAAGTTATCGTGTTAAGGGACGGACATGGCTAAATCAAATTTTTTTTCGATCCTGATGATTTTAATATATGGAAGTCTATATCTATCTCGATTCCTTTATACCTGTACAACCAACCGTTATGCAACCAAACTTAATATACTCTGTGAGCTCTGCTCAACTGAGTATAAAAAGGCGGAGCCACGTCCATATTGAAATTTTATTTTATCTTTGTATTTTGTTGCACCATATCATTTCTGGAGTTGAATGTTGACATAATTTATTTATATACTGTAAAAATATTAAATTTTTTGTTAAAATTTGACTTAAAAAAAATTTTTTTTTTAAATGGGCCTGTTCGTAGTCCGATTTTGCTAATTTTTATTTAGCACACATATAGTAATAGGGGTAACGTTCCTGCCAAATTTCATCATGATATCTTCAACGACTGCCAAATTACAGCTTGCTAAACTTTGAAATTACGTTCTTTTAAAAGTGGGCGGTGGCACGCCCATTGCCCAAAAATTTTACTAATTTTCTATTTCGCGTCATAGGGCAACGCATCTACCAAATTTCGTCGCTTTAGCTGTCTTTGGTAATGAATTATTGCACTTTTTCGGTTTTTCGAAATTTTCGATATCGAAAAAGTGGGCGTGGTTATAGTCCGATATCGTTCATTTTAAATAGCGATCTGAGATGAGTGCTCAGGAAACTACTCCTAAATTTCATCAAGATACCTCAAAATTTACTCAAGTTATCGTGTTAACGGACGGACATGGCTAAATCAAATTTTTTTTCGATATTGATGATTTTGATATATGAAAGTCTATATCTATCTCGATTCCTTTATACCTGTACAACCAACCGTTATGCAATCAAACTTAATATACTCCGTGAGCTCTGCTCAACTGAGTATAAAAAGGCGGAGCCACGCCCATTTTGAAATTTTCTTTTATCTTTGTATTTTGTTGCACCATATCATTACTGGAGTTGAATGTTGACATAACGTACTTATATAGTGTAAAGATATTAAATTTTTTGTTAAAATTTAACTTAAAAAAAATTTTTTTTTTTAAATGGGCCTGTTCGTAGTCCGATTTTGCTAATTTTTATTTAGCACACATATAGTAATAGGGGTAACGTTCCTGCCAAATTTCATCATGATATCTTCAACGACTACCAAATTACAGCTTGCTAAACTTTGAAATTACGTTCTTTTAAAAGTGGGCGGTGGAACGCCCATTGCCCAAAAACTTTAATAATTTTCTATTTCGCGTCATAAGGTCAACGCATCTACCAAGTTTCGTCGCTTTAGCTGTCTTTGGTAATGAATTATCGCGCTTTTTTGGTTTTCCGAAATTTTCGATATCGAAAAAGTGAGCGTGGTTATGGTCCGATTTTGTTTATTTTAAGTAGTGATCTGAGATGAGGGCCCAGGAAGCTACATATCAAACTTCATCAAGATACCTCAAAATTTACTTAAGTTATCGTGTTTACGGAAGGACGGACGGACATGGCTAAATGAATTTCTTTTTTCGCCCAGATCATTTTGATATATAGAAGTCTCGATTAGTTTATGCCGTTACGGATTACCGTTTGCGAACAAAATTAATATACTCTGCAAGCTTTGCTCAACTGAGTATAACAAAAAAAATATGACGTATACGCCCTATTTGCCCAATGCCCTATTTTTCATATGTGATTGTTTATTTTAAGGTTTTGTTTGAATAAGCGCGATTTGAAAGGTTTTCGTTATAGTTGGACAAGTATTTTTCTTTGTTTTTTCAACACGCTTTAGATAGCTGTATATGCTAAAACTAGTACCAATATCAAAAATAAAGGGCTATGTAAAACTCTAAATTATCACAAATAAGGTCGCAGTAGAAATTTCAGATTACTGCCTTAAAAGTTTCCTTTTTTCCTAAAATTATTATTGAAATAAAAATTAAAGACTACCGCATTATTACGCTCTACAAATTGTTGATAATAATTGTTATTAAATTTTCGTTTATAAAACCGTAAAACAAATATTAATAGTAAAAATTCACCTGGGTGACTTATACCCAAATGGAGGGTGAAATGATTAAAGCACATAAAAATACTAAGAAGAAGCATGACACACAAAAATGGTTTAGATATACAGGTGGATATCCATTTTTCTAGTATAACCTATTCGTATATTGGTTTAATTTAAATCTGTAATTTATTTACTATTGACTGCATTAAGATTTGATTCATTTTCTTTGAAATTTAGAAACATTATACGGTGTCTATGGAATAAATACAAAAATCCTAAGTAATTCAATTTGAAACAAAGGCACTGCTGCCAAAAAGGTAATGCCCAAATGGAATTTTCAACCTATATAAAAATTTATTTATCAAATAAACTTCCATTCCTATGTACTACAAGGCGTATGATGAACATGCCTACCATCTTTTAAGCATACATATGTATGTACATATGTATTGGGTTGGGTCGATTTGTATGGACGAAAGTTAACCTATATCGCGCACCGATTTTCCAATACGATTTGGGCTCAGGAAAAAAAGTTCCACTACGCATATCCAAAAAAATAGTTTTCGAGCCTGCGAAAAAAAAGTCGATTTTTCGACCAAAATTCTTCTAAATCTCCATAAGCGAATTTTTTTTAAAAAACTGCATTTACCAATTTTGCATTTGCCAATTGACACGAAAATAAAATAATTAAACAAAAAATTTTAAGTTAGATGGTTTTAAGATCGCGGGTTCGAATCGAGCTCAAGGCCTAACAATAATTTTTTATCATTATTATTGTTATGATAAATTTTTTCTTAATTGAAAAAATCAATTAAGAAAAAATTTATCATAACAATAATAATGATAAAAAATTATTGTTAGGCCTTGAGCTCGATTCGAACCCGCGATCTTAAAATCAGTAGGCCGATATAACAACAAAAATTGTAAATGGTTTTATTGAAAACAATAATTACATAAAGTAATAATAATACTAAAAGCTAGAAAATAATTAGGTAGGTCCTAGGTACTAGTCATCACACTCCTCATCAATCCAGATCAACGCCCTAGATCAGATAATTAAATAAAAGCGTTGGGCGCGTGAAATTTCTAAAAACGTGTGGCGTAGCATAACTTGGTTAAAGATCAATTGATCTTATATATCACTATAAATAGAAATGTGACACGTCCAACGCTTTTATTTAATTGTCTTATCAACGCCCTAGTTTGATGAGGAGTGCGATGACTA
The DNA here is from genome assembly GCF_040869045.1 of Eurosta solidaginis. Lineage (NCBI taxonomy): Eukaryota > Metazoa > Arthropoda > Insecta > Diptera > Tephritidae > Eurosta > Eurosta solidaginis. The sequence continues at coordinate 493,126 of NW_027136914.1, read as the reverse complement.
GTACCTAGGATCTACCTAATTATTTTCTAGCTTTTATTTTATTATTACTTCATGTAAGTATTATTTTCAATAAAACCGTTTAACTTAAATTTTTTTTTTTTTAATTATTTTATTTTCAAGTTTTTAGTCTTTATTTAATTGCCTATTATTTCTTATTCTATTTAGTTCATTTAGTGACTCACCAGGACTATTACAAGGACTCTTCCAGACAATTTGTTATAATATAAGTCCTCAACACATAATGCTTCCAAACACTTTATTCGATTCTGCGCCACGTATGCTTGTCCCTCCTCCAACTCCAAAATATTTTGATGTCACTTCTACCGGACTGTATGTAATATTTGTTCCAAATATGAGCCAAATCGGGCATCATAGGTCGCTTTCTATTCATGTATGTACTATGTGTTCCACACATGGACCAAATCGGACCACAAATACGATTTTTGTGAATATCTTGATCCTTGCGCCACCTAGCAGCGATTTTTTTTCATAGGTCGCGTTCTATTCTTATATGTTTATATGTTCCAAATATGCGCCAAATCGGACCACAAATATCATTCTTGTGAATATCTCGATCCCTTCGCCACCTAGCGCCGATTTTTTTCTTATTATTGCATTGTCATCGGGTTCTGAACTATATTCCAAGTTTCAACCTTGTCAAGTCAAGCTAAAAAAACCGTTTAATTAAAAATACATAAAAAATTATTTGGAGCCTTTATAATGAAAACAAGTAAGGAAGGTTAAGTTCGGGTGTAACCGAACATTACATACTCAGCTGACAGCTTTGGAGACAAAATAAGGGAAAATCAACATTTAGCAAAATGAACCTAGGGTAACCCTGTTAAGTGTTTGTATGGCATGTGTATCAAATGAAAGGTGTTAATGATTATTTAAAACGTAGTGGGCCTTAGTTCTATAGGTGGACGCCTTTTCGAGATATCGCAATAAGGGTGGACCAGGGGTGACTCTAGAATGTGTTTGTACGATATGGGTATCAAATTAAAAGTATTCATGAGGGTTTTGAAAGGGAGTAGCCCTTAGTTATACATGTGAAGGCGTTTTCGTGATATCGGCCAAAATGTGGACCAGGGTGACCAGAACATCTCCTGTCGGGTACCGCTAATTTATTTATATATTCCAGCCAAGATTCCAGGGGCTTTTGATTTCGCCCTTCAGAACTTTTTCATTTTCTTTTACTTAATATGGTAGGTGTCACACCCATTTTACAAAGTTTTTTTCTAAAGTTATATTTTGCGTCAATAAACAAATCCAATTACCATGTTTCATCTCTTTTTTCATATTTGGTACAGAATTATAGCATCTTTTTCATTGTGGGCGTGGTCATAGTCGGATTTCGGCCATATTTTATACCAAGATAAAGTGACTTCAGATAAGTACGTGAACTAAGTTTAGTTAGGATATATCGTTTTTTGCGCAAGTTATCGTGACAACGGCCGAACGGAAGGACAGACGGTCGACTGTGTATAAAAACTGCATGGCTTCAATCGATTTCGCCCACTTTCACAAAAAACAGTTATCGTCATAGGATCTATGTCCCTACCGAATTTCACAAGGATTGGTAAATATTTTTTTCGGCTTATGTCATTAAAGTATTCTAGACCAATTAAATGAAAAAGGGCGGAGTTACGACCATTTTGAAAATTCCTTTTATCTTTGTATTTTGTTGCACCATATCATTACTGGAGTCGAATGTTGAAATAATTTACTTTTATACTATAAAGATATTACAGAATATTTATGTATATTATTAAATAACTTTGTGTTGTTATTGTAAAAGTCTAACCCCACTTAATTTGTTGCGTCCCTGCCACAAATTTTCGTTAAAACACTTGTCGAGATAGATTGTGATGCCGAGAAACGGCAATTGATTATTAGCTCGGTCAGAATGAACGTGGCTTCAAGCAGCTGTTGTATATTTTCCACACAATGCTTAAGGCCGCGTTGTCTGAGAGGTTGGAAAGGACGTGATATCAGGCCATTCATCAAATTATTGGAGCCGTGGATATAGGTGTGAAGTTGAAAAGAACGTGATTGCGTATTAAAGGTAGTCAGTAGACTATATTTTATTAAGAATAGTGAATCACGCATGTCAGTTCCTTTGCAGCTCTGATTGAAATCAGTACACAGAAAACGAAGAGGTTCATTTATAGCGGAATTCGACATGCATGTACATATATAAAGGGAAAATTAAATAAATTGGCATCAAGCGGAAACGGACCATTTACCATTCTTGTAATAACTTTCACTAAAATAAACACACCTACCATCTCTCTATGACTTTGTCCCGCAGGAAGTTTAATAAGCTCTAAAAGGTAGGAGTAGGCAGGAAAAATCCTTGAGGGATCCCACGTTAATTCCCCTAGCATAAAAAGCAGAAATTGCTTTACTGATGATTTTGATTTATGGAACACTATGTCTATCTCGATTGCTTTATACCTGTAGAACCAACCGTTATGTTACCAAATTTAATATATTCTGTGTGCAAAGCACGTTGAGTATAAAAATAGCTCCGTAGCACTAATTGGAATAAAAACTTCGCCTAATGTTCTTAAAAGATCTATGTTGTTCCATTATTATCATTTTTATTATTTTTAAAATCATGAATCCTTTTTATGTTAAGGACAACAGCTCTGGTCACAGAATCACCTTATTGTGCGCGTAAGTTTGTTTGTCATCAGTTATTGGATTAGGCTAAATCTTGCTTCTTAGGGTTTTGTACGAAGTTTTTCTTAATACACAAAATAATGAAAAGAAATTCCAAAATTTCTATGCTATCAACGGATATCAGAAAAATAATGCACAAAAGGTCACCAAATACAGAAGAGTTCAAACATTTTTGTTTATTTTATTTATTTTTTCTCGAGCTGGTATTGTAGAAAAATAAAACCTACGATAGTGGAATATAGGCTACTAGTATTTTAGGCTCTTCTAGTATATTAGTGGCTTTGTTTTTTACTTCACTAACTGCTTTTAATTTATTTTAACCATTTCGTAGCCAATTTTTTTTATTGTTTCTTTAAATAAGCTACGTAAGTTTCAACCTAGTCCCAACTGTACCAAAAAGGGAGTAGGGGGTATCAATTACACCCTAGTGCAGACAAAAAAGATTAATTGTAGACCACTCTTTAGGAGATTAATCGCATTATTTTTTTAGGTGTGTAACTAACGCTATTACATACACTCAAGTAATATCCTGCAATAAAGTGACTAGTCTAGGATGAATCCGGAATTAGCCGCTAAGGATTAAGTGACTATAGCTAGTTCTGATCTTTTTTATGGGTTGGAGTGGTCCCTTTTGTTTTGGCATGTCCTATGGAGAGGCCAATTATACCTGTTTATGCCTGAACGGGTAGTGTCGGACTGGTCCTCTTTATACCCCCACGCATATTGTTGGACAGATCTTTTCTCCACTGTTCGACACTTCCTCTTTGTACCCTATGGAAGTGTTCGGCAGGCCCTTTTTGTATCCATACGAGTAGTGGCGGACATATTCTCTTCATGCCCTCTTAGGGATTTATAATTTTTTGAACTCACAATATAATACAATATTCTTAATTTTTCTTTCGGATTGGTGTTGTAGAATTTTTATAAAATTTGATAGCCTTAAATGTTGCAATTTATTAGATTTGTTGAGCTGAAAGGCCGCGGTATTAAATAAAACTTCCTTTTGGTTTTTTTATATTCATAAACTTAAATTTTGGTCGATATTTCGACTTCAATCTGAATTCATCATCAGGGCTGAAGACAAAACAATAACAATAGTTAATGGCACAGAACATGTTGTAGACTAATAACAAGTAAAAAAGGCTATGTTCGGGTGTAACCGAACATTACATACTCAACTGAGAGCTATGGAGACAAAATAAGGGAAAATGAACCTAGGGTAGCCCTGGAATGTGTTTGTATGACATGTGTATCAAATTGAAGGTATTAAAGAGCATTTTAATAGGGAGTGGGCCATAGTTCTATAGTTGGACGCCATTTCGGGATATCGCCATAAAAGTGGACCAGGGGTGACTCTAGAATGTGTTTGCACGATATGGGTATCAAATTAAAATTATTAATGAGGGTTTTTAAAGGGAGTCGTGGTAGTTGTATATGTGAAGGCGTTTTCGAGATATCGACCAAAATGTGGACCAGGGTGACCCAGAACATCATCCGTCGGGTACCGCTAATTTATTTATATATGTAATACCACGAACAGTATTCCTGCCAAAATTCAAAGGGCTTTTGATTTCGCCCCGCAGAACTTTTTCGTTTTCTTCTACTTAATATGGGAGACGTCACACCCATTTTACAAAGTTTTTTTCTAAAGTTTTATTTTGCGTCAATAAACCAATCCAATTACCATGTTTCATTCCTTTTTTCGTATTTGGTATAGAATAATGGCATTTTTTTCATTTTTAGTAATTTTCGATATCGAAAAAGTAAGCGTGGTCATAGTCGGATTTCGACCATTTTTTATACCAATACAAAGTGAGGTCAGATAAATACGTGAACTGAGTTTTGTAAAGATATATCGATTTTTGCTCAAGATATCGTGTTAACGGCCGAGCGGAAGGACAGACGGTCAACTGTATATAAAAACGGGGCGTGGCTTCAACCGTTATCGTCCTAAAATCTAAGGCCTTACCAAATTGCACAATGATTAGTAAGTTTGTGTTCGACTTATAGCATTAAAAGTATCCTAGACAAATTAAACGAAAAAAGGCGGAGCCACGCCCATTTTGAAATTTTCTTTTATTTTTGTATTTTGTTGCACCATATCATTACTGGAGTTGAATGTTGACATAATTTACGTATGTACTGTAAAGATATAAAATTTTTTGTTAAAATTTGACTAAAAAAATTTTTTATTTTTAAAGTGCGCGTGGTCTCTCTCTCGGATTTTGCTAATTTTAATTAAGCATATATATAGTAATAGGAGTAACGTTCCTGCCAAATTTCATCATGATATCTGAAACAACTGCCAAATTACAGCTTGCAAAACTTTTAAATAACCTTCTTTTAAAAGTGGGAGGTGCTACGCCCATTGTCCAAAATTTTACTAATTTTCTATTCTGCGTCATAAGTTCAACTCAACTACCAAGTTGCATTGCTTTGTCCGTCTTTGATAATAAATTATCGCACTTTTGTGGTTTTTCGAAATTTTCGATATCGGAAAAGTGGGCGTGGTTATAGTCTGATATCGGCCATTTTAAATAGCGATCTGAGATGAGTGCCCAGGAACCTACATACGAAACTTCATCAAGATACCTCAAAATTTACTCAAGTTATCGTGTTAACGGTTGGACGGACGGACGGACGAACATGGCTCAATTAAATTTTCTTTCGATACTGATGATTTTGATATATGGAAGTATATATCTATCTCGATTCCTTTATACCTGTACAACCAACCCTTATCCAATCAAAGTTAATATACTCTGTGAGCTCTGCTCAACTGGGTATAAAAATAAAATAAATATTACGTTAATGGAATATATGGTCCTCCTATTTTAGGTTTTTCTTGAATAATGCTATTGAATCACATTTAATCTTTTTATTTTATTAATTTCGTTGCTGTTTGTTTTTTATTGTTCTTTTCAATTGGCTGCATAAATTTCAAACTGACTGATGCCAAATATAACCAAAAGGGACTATAGGGAATCAAATATACCCCATTTTGGACAAAAGAGATCAACCGCAGACCGCTCCTTCTATGGATATATCGCACGATGTTTTGCGGGGATATTTACTGGTACATTATCGAGAAACGTAAACATGTATATATATATATATTAGAACGGGTCAAATTTTTTTCCCGTTAGGAGTATAGCAAAAACGTAATCTACAGATGATTCTAAGAAAAATTGCTGAAAACACTAGCTCTAAGTCCGATTTCGAGGTCCCCACTTTTCGAAATAAATATTTTGCATTTGAATGTAGGGTTGAATGTAGCTTCTGATAGAATTATAGGAAAAATATTATATTGGGCTTACTTTAAAGGTATTTTACGTATATTTCAGAATATGTATTAATAGTTATTTACAGTGTTTTTGAATTTTAGTAGAGATATCAGGCTTTAATTATGAGAATTTAGCATAAAATGAAATTTAACTAAAATATTATCATTTTTAACAAATTTCTTATGGAAAAAATTGTTTTTCTTTACAGCTGAAATAAGTTTAGAACATTACCAACAACTTTCATTCAGACAGTTTTTCTTTTTTCGCATTCATTTTAGTAGAAAAAATATTTGCTAATTACTTGAAGATATAGATTTTTTCTGAAAATTTGTTTTTACTAAAACGAATTCGAAAAAAAGAAGAATTATTTGAACGCACGTTGTTGGAAATGTTCTGAACTAATTTTAACTGCAAAGAAAAAAACTTTTCCATAAGAAATTTGTTAAAAATGATATATAGTATTTAAAAGTTCATTTTAGGCTAATTTCTCATAATTTAAGCCTGATATCTCTACTAAAATTCAAAAACACTATAGATATTAACCCATTTTCTACAGCTGTTTTGTTTCAAGTTTTTATACAAGAAAACATGAAATTTATATGTTTGTCAAACTTCTGGCTATTCAGTCTTTGTTTTCTATTTAAAATCAGCTGTTAAAAGTAGGCGTTGCGAAAACGCCACGCTGGCTAAAATGATGCATTTGACATTTAGCGTTTTATGACATTTTATTTGGCGCGAAAATAGATGTTTATATCCATTTTATATAAGATTAGCCTATTGTGCAAAGGAAAATTTAAGGAAAGACACTTCGGAGAACTTTTTCATCGTTTTTGGTAAATATTGTGGGTATTTAGTTTTTTTTTTTTGCTTGTATTTTGGTTAGCTTTTTAATATATTTATTAGAAAACAATGAATCGTCAGCGTTTTTTAACAATTGTGCAAACTGAATCCTATATTAATACATCAGTGAGGATGAAGGTGAAGAAACAGCGGTTTCTGCCAAACGAAGGAAAATTGGTAAAGTTGTTTCGAAAAAAATAACTTCCGTTGTTTACATAGACAGGGCACTGTGCCATGGGTATCCATGCGGTACGTCTCAATATACTGGAAACTCCATCCTATTGCAGCTGTATGGGGGATGATGAGTGGAATCACCAAATCACTTTATGCTTGACTGCCCAGCTTTTGCCAGAACTAGGCGAAAGTACTTCGGTCGCGACTCACGAGGATTTATCCAAAGTTGAGATCGGTATCATTCGACGATTCTCTAAGTAGCTAGATCTAAATCACCGTTATTTTTGGTGTATGTGGTATCGCAGCGGACCTTCGTGTTGTCCAAGTGAGCTATCCTTATCAGGGCAGCTACCACCCAACCTAACCTAACCTAAACACACATTCCACCAGCAGATGTTGGTACAGTGAGTGATAAAGAACTTATTGAGCTGAGAGTTGTATGACGGATGTATGTGGAGAGCTAGAAGTCGAGGTTGAATCAGATGTGGAAGATTTTGGGTCACCGCCACCATATTTATCTGAAACACCTGATGACGGACCATCCTGTTCTGGATAAAACATCACGCATACTGCAGAAATAGATTTCAGTGCACCCAAATGGAAGAAAACCAAACGTATTGAATTTAATTTCAGATGGTACCATATGACAAGAAAGTAGGTTTAGGAGCATCTGTCGTACTATCATTGCTGGAAAATGTTACAAATCCAAATCATCATGCTATTAATTTTGATAATTTCTTTTCGTCATATTATTTGTTTTGTTTATTGAACGAAATACGTTTTAGAGCGATTGGAACTGTCCTCAAACTTCAAACCTCAAGAAACAAGAATTTGACTACTGTTACGAAATAAATAACAAGATTTTGTAGATCCATGGCAAGATAATGCTGAAGTAACAGTAATCTCTAACTTCAGAACTGTTGATCCTGTAACAGAATCACATCGTTGGTCTAAAATTGAGAAAAAAATTTTACTGTTAAAAAATATGGACTTATAATGACTATAATCAACATATGGGAGGAGTAGATCTCCATGATAATCCAGTAGCTAACTGCCGTGTTGGCATTCGTGGAAAAAATGATGGTGGCCCCTATGGACCAATTCAGTGAACAGTAAAACTGTTAATACATGGTTAGTAAATCAGAAAGAACTCGTCCTATGTCTCAAATTGCTTTTAAAATGAAAATAGCATTATCTCTGCTTTTATATTGCGAAGAAGAAGTTTATCGAGAAAGTAGTGATCCATCAGACATTGAAGAAGCAGAGAGACCACTTCATCTTCCTCGAACTAACGTCCGTGATTATGTAGTATGGGAACCTTCAGGCAACAAACGTAAAAGATGTACCATGTGCCATTCGCAAAATGCAATTTGAGATTACACCCAAAATGATGTGATGAATATCTTACAAAATTGGACAGTAAGAAAAAGCTATGTTAATTATAATAAGGTTAATTTTTACAAAATACAAATATTTTTAACTTTATAAAATAAACTTCTTCAACTAAAAACATTTTCAAAATCATTATTGACCTGACTTCGGAATTTTTTTGTTTATTTAAGTGCACCACATTTTACAGCGTTTCTCCCAACGTTGCATTTTCGCAACAGTCTCTCATGTCGCAACCAGGAGACCTATCAGCCTGAAAACTTGTAATAGCGTTCAGTAGTCCTATAATAGCAACCACACAACATTTCATGCGATTTCCTTTACGGAATCTAGTATCGGGAGAAAATGGGTTAATACAGATTCTGAAACGTACGTAAAATACCTTTAAATATAGCCCAATAAGATATTTTTCCTATAAGTCTCTCAGAAGCTATGAAGATGTTTTGGCCAAATCCTACATTCAAATGCAAAATATTTATTTTGCAAAAGTGGTGACCTAGAAATCGGACTTAGAGCTATGGTTTCTTCAGCAATTTTTCTAAGAATCATTTGTAGATTACGTTTTTACTCTTGATGGGAAAAATCCATCCATACAATTTGACCCGCTCTAATATTTGAATTTGACATTTATTTTCATGTATTTTATTTGCGAGGGCCGCTATTCGGTTTGGGATATAAAATTTTCTAACAAAATTATGGAGGGTCGACATTCATTTCAGACCAATGGTCCCATGGACAATATTACTCAGTATGACCCATAGATTCAGAAACTGGATGTGCACCTGAAGTTTTTTTCCCCATGCAATTTGACCCGCCCTAATATATGTATATTCGACGTATTTCTACAAAAAAAAAAAAAATTGTATGTAAACAAAAAAGGCAAAATCTTATTAGAGACGGTAAAATAGGTTTCCTGTGCTATATTTATCTAGAAACCCCATTTAGGTACATACTATATATTTATTTATATACCACAAATAAGATATATTTGTTTGTATGTTAATATGTTTTAACAAAATTCCCTTTTTATTTAAATAAAAACCACATAGACACAATAAAATGTCACTTCAACACTTATCACACTTCTACATTGGAGCAATGAAAAGAATTTAAAATTTCAACTTACTCAATAAAGCTACCTTCATAATCTGTAATATAAAATTATCCCAAATATATGTACTCTCTTAACCTTTTCAAATCAATACATCTTTACATTTCAATTGTTATACAAACTTTGTTTTGCAAATTTATTTATTTTTTTTTTTTTTTTTTTTAGATATATTTAAAAATCCCTTTTTGGTGTCATACTCAAGTGGCACTTTAAAGCGTTAAAGCCCTAGGGTCGTACAAAAAAGTAAACTTTTGCACACATAAATATATATCAATATATCTACTCACATGAATGTTTAGATTTTTGCATTATGCTACACCTTTCATTATTGAATTTGTCATGGAGATATATTAAATTAGTAAGAAAAGGGTTATAAGTCCTATGACCTATTCTGATGCAGAGATAAATTGAGATTCTAAATTGTATGACGAGCAATATGGCGTGCTTCAAACATGGACTTTTTAGAAGCGTGATGTTATTTACCCTGTTAAATATTTCAATCAGTCCCAATTTTTAAAAGAGGCTGGGTAAGATTATAAAATAATTCCGTGCTCTTGGCAAATACTTAAAGGTTTCTAGAAGCTATGCCTCTTCTTGCTACTCGATCTGGCAACTGTACTACTCCATATAGTTGAAATTGTAGCATGGCCAGCGCAGAGCACGTGCACAAAACCTACTCGATCGTTTCCTTTTCCAACCCGCGCTTCAAACATCTGCTTTCACGGACTGAGCCTCATTAAAAGCAATTGAGGTGAGAAGGCAGTGCCCATTCAGAATACCCATCAACAGGGTACAATCTTTTTTTTTTAATGATAAAAATAACTTTGTTCGCCTAAGATTGTAAGACCAGCACATGATCTTCGACACTTTGCAGCCGCACAGGTTTTCTGCTTGGCCAATCTTGTGCAATTCTTGTCCTCTCTTAATCATTCCCAAGTTGGTTGGTTGGTTGGACGCAAACAGCTCCACAGGAGGTATTGTTTTCTAATCCCATTCGTGCTGCATGTGCCCCAATTTTCCAATGCCCCGTGAGCAATGCCCAAGCTGATAAAGACGTCTACGGAAACTCGAAGGATACCTTTTTGCTAGCTCGTCCACTTCTTCATTTTCATTTCTTCCCAGCCGTCCTGGCACCCAATATAGTTGCACATTTCTCTCTATCCTTCCTTTTGCCAGAGATTACTTACACCCACACATAGCTTACAATGTTGTGCTATGATTACTTCCAAATCGCTGCTTGGCTGTCAACATATAAGTTGTCACGGCTGCAGTTATTTCCTTCAAGAGTGCACTTTTTAAAGCGATGTTTTCTGCCCCTAACCCTTTAGTTGGAATGTGCAGAATAGCATACAGTGCAGTCGTGCATAAAGTTCTATCAAGGCCTTCTTCACTCTCTCGTCCACGTTGAGCTTCCACGACAACCTACTTTCCAGGATGATTCCTATATATTTTGTCCGAATTTTTTCCTGCAGGGTCACCCCTCCTAGCTTAGACCTAGTATCATTTTGAAACTTCTACCTCTCAGTAAACTTTACGTTATCCGTCTTCTCCGCGTTTGCGGTCAACCTGACATTATATGTTCAAGTATTTATATCCCGAGGTACTGTATCCATCAAAGAGCTAACTGTTGGGAGCCACTTTCCACTTATGTCAACTGCAACGTCAACTGCGTGCGCCTGTAATTTGCAGGATTCCCATTGAAACACCAGAGCAGTTGGTTGATCCCCCAGCGGGTTAGGGGGTCAGAATATACCCGCGGTAGGTATGCCTGTCGTAAGAGGCGACTAAAATACCAGATTTCGTGGCCTACTACAACCCCCTTGTGAACTAATCTTCCTGCAATTAAGCATTTAGCAGATCCGCCTGGCTTTGGCTGGACGTATTTCAATTTTATTATGACAAACCTTGACCGCCCGTTTGGGGACATTGTTGAAATCCCGTCAATGTCTAAGAAAACTTCAAAAGTTAATCTTTTAATTTTTATAACAACCCAATGAAGTATCATTTCTACGCACTTGCTTTAGGTGTACGCATTTTATTTTGTGGAGAGCAGTTTTTCAACCTAGTTTGAATTTATAGCCACACATATCCACCTTTTTTGAGTAGAACTGATGTTAAAATAATCGGCCTGTAGTCTTTTGGATATATATAACCGATTTTCCCTGCCTCTAGTACGAAAACTACATGAACAGTTCTCTAAGAGCTGTGTACATTATCCAGTCTTATTATTTTAAGTCATTTCATGATCGCCCTACTCGAGATTTTGTAGAATGGAAGGGAAATACCACCCAGGCACGGCGATTTTAACTTATGAAAAGTCTTCACCGCCCATTTGATCTTGGCATAAGTCAACAAGCCCGGCACTACCCACTCCGTAATCGAAGTGTAAGTGTTGGCTCTTTGCATGTTGTGGTTGTTGTTGTAGCAGTGCTTCGTCCCACACAATATGTTCGAGCAAGGACGCAACAAATTAAATGGGGTTTCACTGAAATGACAGCTCTTGGTCGGGAAAAATCCCGAGGCGCTCCGGTACATAGAACCGCCTGGCTTGGGAAGCGGGCTATTTTGCATCATCTCTCGTTGTGAAATGTGCGTAGAAAAGCGCTTTAAGATATATTCACTACTATATGCTTGCTCTTGTATGTCTGCAATTACTCACGTTTTGGTATACTTTAAATGTGCAGGTCCCTTTTCCGCTCTTATTTGGATCTATAAATAAAGTTTTATGTGTAAAGATGAAGATTCGTGCTAATAGAGAGTTCTCGGCATTATTGGCCGTAGTGCTTTTGTTTAGTTTTATTTAATGTTCGATTCGAGCTCAAGGCCAGAACAATAATTTTTTTCTAATAATAATTATTGTTATTTTTTAATTTTTCTTAATTTGAAAAATTTTATTTTGTTTTTGGAATAGTAAATAGAAAATTTTTCAGACAACCTGCCATAGCTGCGCAGATAGATCCATTTCGAAGGGTGCTAATCCTTCATCATCAGTACGCTTTAGGCATGCTGCGCTAACCACGCTCTATAGCTAAATGGTTAGCGCAGCATGCCTAAAGCGTACTGATGATGAAGGCTTAGCACCCTTCGAAATAGATCTATCTGCGCAGCTATGGCAGGTTGTCTGAAAAATTTTCTACTTACTATTCAAAAACCAAAATACAATTTTTCAAATTAAGAAAAATTAAAAAATAACAATAATTATCATTAGAAAAAAATTATTTTTCTGGCCTTGAGCTCGAATCGAACCTTGAGTCATTTATCAAAAGGCCGATAAAAACAAAAACAATTTTTATTTAACCTTTCTGCGTCATTAAGGTCATTTGATGACCTTTTTAAGATAAAATTGCCGATATCTTGAAAACGAAAAGCATTGTTAAAATTTCCTGTTACCTTATCCTAAATAATATTATTTTACATTTAAATTGACAAAAAAAAATTATTTTTTTGCATTAGTAAAAAAGTTATTCATAAACTTCCTTATTTGCCATTAAGGTCATCTGATGACCACAGGCAAATTAATATATACAGTTCAAACAACCATTGAAGCAAACGAATAATTTTGTATCAACTGTTACTCAAATCCACAAAAATACCATAAAATATAAAGAAAAATGTTGGGTGTGCTCTCTCAGCGCCATCTGTGATATCGGCATAAGAATAATATGAATATAACAGCTGTTCCACTTTTTGAATCCGAATTCGAATTTATATATGAGTAGGCTTTGCTTTGATAGATGATTTCAAAAAAACTAGCCGCTTTGGTTTAGATAGTTATAGTAGGCTATGATTAATTCAAATGAAATAATTTGAAACAATAGCTGAGAGACCAAAAAGTATATATATGTTAGTAAACTTTTTCAACTTGGTGGAGCAAGAAGTTTTTGAAAGTGATAAAGTGAATTAGAAAATTGTGAAAAATATTGAAAGCATGGATAGACCTAGTGTAAGTGTTATTTTCTATTTAGTGAAATTCAACATATTGTTGAAACATTTATTTTGTACAGTGTTCGAGGTTATGTACTGAAAGGCAACTGCAGCAAATGGTAGATGAGATTTTCGATATTGATGATGATATAGATGATTGCAGTGATGTGAATGATGAAACCTTCGAAATTGAAGAGATTTTAGAGGATGAAAGCTCTGATTCTGATTCTGATACCCAATCTGAGCATGGCTACGAAGAAAATTCAGCATCATACAGCTCAAAAGATAAAAGTGTAGTGTGGTCGTTATCGCCTACTTTACCGGAAAGATCAAGGGTAACAAAAGAAAATATTATTCCAGGAAAACCTGGAATCACACAGTACGCTGTGCATCGTATAACTTCACTCAAAAGTTCGTTTGACCTTTGCTTCACAAAGCAGATGAAAAAAATTGTAATAGAGTTTAGTAACATAGAAGGTACTAAGAGAAGCCCTGATAAATTCAAGAAAATAGATGAAATTGAGTTCGACGCGTATCTTGGCGTATTGCTTTTGACAGGTAAAAAACTAAGTTCAAGACAAAATATCCCATGATTTGAAATTTAACCACTTAATACAGGTGTTTACAGATCGCAATCTGAAAGCTTATGTAGCCTTTGGGATGAAACGAACGGAAGGCCAATATTCCGTAGTATTATGTCACAGGGCCGTTTCAGTGAAATCAGCAGAATTCTTCGCTTTGATGATAAAGAAAACCGCAGATCACTGAGACCCACTGACAAGCTGTCACCCATTCGAGATTTATATAAAAAATGGGTTGAAAATCTTCCCTACTTGTTTGCACCGTACGAAAATGTTACAGTAGATGAACGCTTAATCCCTTTCAAAGGAAGATGTCCATTTATGGTTTACATGCCCAGTAAACTTCATAAGTACGGTTTGAAAGCTTGGGTAGCAGCCGATGTCCGCACGTATTTCTGTCTGAATTTTCAAATATACTTGGGAAAAGAGTCAATAAACTCACAGCCAGAAAGAAACCAAGGACAGCGCGTTGTTCTGGATCTGGTGAGCTCCTACCCTGGCCGTAATATAACAACAGATCATTTTTTCACAACATACGAATTGGCGCAAGAACTACTCAAACGAAATATTACTATTGTTGGTACGGTGCGAGGTAACCGAAAGTTCCTTCCAGTATGCAGTACTAAAAAAGAGGATCGTAAACTGCCTGTATTTTCAAGTAGATTTTTCTTCAGCCAGCAAGTTTCGCTGGTACAATATGTTCCTAAGAAATACAAAATTGTCACAGTTTTAAGCACTCTGCATCACGGAAAAGATGTGATTCCTAGCAATCCAAAAAAGCTACCAGATATTTTTTCATACTACAACAGCACGAAAGGAGGAGTAGATACAATTGATCAATTGGTAGAAACATACTCCTGTAAAAGGCAAGCAAAACGATGGCCTGTAGCTTTGTTTAGCAATATGATTGATATATCTGCTCTCAATGGATTTGTGTTGTGGACTGAAGTGAACCCCGAATGGAATTCGTCCAAAACTTATAAAAGCAGGCTTTGTTTAGAAGAGCTTGGATTAGCTCTCGCGTTTGAGCATATGCAGCGTAGAGAACGTGTTCCAAGATCTCAAGCATCGGCAACAATTATCCAAAAAATGAGAACCGAGTCTGAGCAACCAAACACACAAACGACTGAGCCTAGCCGTAAAAGGAAAGCGAGTCAAAGGGTACCTTGCGCTATCTGTCAATCGGGTAAACGTCGGAAGACTTATGAGCACTGCAAGGTATGTGGAACTGCTGTATGCCCTCACCATCGGACTGCGGTCTCTATCACAACGTCTTATTGCGGAAACCATGCTCCATAAACTTAAAACTAATTTCTTTAATGAAATAATATGAAATCTTTTTATTTTAATGTGTTTAAATATGAATTCAATTTTTTTTTTAAACCTATGTTATAATTTTTGGACTCAAATATATGCGTGGTCATTTCGTGACCTTAATGACTAATTTGTAAGTTTTTCTTAGTAATGCAGAAGGGTTAATTAAAATAATTTGTTAAAAATAAACGATTGTGAGCACACAAAGAAATCTATTTGTACTATGGCACTATTGTGAATATTTGATTAGAACTAACACTGCATCACCGGCAGTTGCCAACATTCGCCAGGTGGCAGCGCAAGCGCATGTAAGTTTGTATTGATAGATGATTGATTGATAGAACAGCTGATTTCTGTTGATATTTGATATGCGACTTTTGTATTTTGTTGCGCAAGATGCGCACGGGTCCGGCTAGCTCATAAATAATATAATTGGCTTATAAAGATCTTTTAATTGAAAAATTTATATGCAAACGTTATTTTAAAGTTTTATGAAATTGAATGATGAACGAATTTTTTTTGAAAAGGGGTAAAGGTTTTAAGTAAATATAAATTTAAATTTTATTCCACGCCCGCAAAGTTAATTATCTCCTAAATAAAATTATATGCTAAATTTACTTGCTAAACTGACCAGAAACTGATTGGCCCTTATTAATGGGACTTCAGCGCTGCTAAATCTGCTATTGATCATATTTTTATAACAAGTAAGGAAGGCTAAGTTCGGGTGTAACCGAACATTACATACTCAGTTGAGAGCTGTGGAGACAAAGTAAGGGAAAATCACCATGTTGTTAAAAGAACCTAGGGTAAACCTGGAATGTGTTTGTATGACATGTGTATCAAATGGAACGTACTAAAGAGTATTTTAAGAGGAAGTGGGCCACAGTTCTATAGATGGACGCCATTTAGGGATATCGCCATAAAGGTGGACCAGGCTTGACTCTAGAATTTGTTTGTACGATATGGGTATCAAATGAAATATGCTAATGATAATTTTAAAAGGGAGTGGGCCTAAGTTCTACAGGTGGACGCCTTTTCGAGATATCGCCATAATGGTGGACCAGGGGTAACTCTAGAATTTATTTTGTACGATATGAGTATCAAATGAAAGGTATTACTGAGTATTTTTAAAGGGCGTAGGCCTAAGTTCTATAGATGGACGCCGTTTCGAGATATCGCCATAAAGATGGACCAGGGGTGACTCTAGAATTTGTTTGTACGATATGAGTATCAAATGAAAGGTGTTAATAAGTATTTTAAGAGGGCGTGGGCCTTAGTTCTATATGTGGACGCCTTTTCGAGATATCGCCATAAAGGTGGACATGGGGTGACTCTAGAATTTGTTTGTACTATATGGGTATCATGAAAGGTGTTAATGAGTATTTTGAAAGGGAGTGGGCCTTAGTTCTATAGGTGGACGCCTTTTCGGAATATCTTTATAAAAGTGGACCAGGGTTGACTCTAGAATGCGTTTGTACAATATGGGTATCAAACGAAAGGTGTTAATAAGTGTTTTAAAAGGGAGTGGGCCTTAGTTCTATAGGTGGACGCCTTTTCGGAATATCGTTATAAAAGTGGACCAGGGGTGGCTCTAGAATGCGTGTGTACAATACGGATATCAAATGAAAGGTGTTAAAGAGTATTATAAAAGGGCGTGGGCCTTAGTTCTATAGGTGGACGCCTTTTCGAAATATCGCCATAAAGGTGGGCCAGGGGTGACTCTAGAATTTGTTTGTACGATATGAGTATCAAATGAAAGGTGTTAATGAGTATTATAAAAGGGCGTGGGCCTTAGTTCTATAGGTGGACGCCTTTTCGAGATATCGCCATAAAGGTGGACATGGGGTGACTCTAGAATTTGTTTGTACGATATGAGTATCAAATGAAAGGTGTTAATGAGTATTTTAAAAGGGCGTGGGCCTTAGTTCTATAGGTGGACGCCTTTTCGAGATATCGCCATAAAGGTGGACTAGGGGTGACTCTAGAATTTGTTTGTACGATATGAGTATCAAATGAAAGGTGTTAATGAGTATTATAAAAGGGCGTGGGCCTTAGTTCTATAGGTGGATGCCCTTTCGAGATATCGCCATAAAGGTGGACTAGGGGTGACTCTAGAATTTGTTTGTACGATATGAGTATCAAATGAAAGGTGTTAATGAGTATTATAAAAGGGCGTGCGCCTTAGTTCTATATGTGGACGCCGTCTCGAGATATCGCCATAAAGATGGACCAGGGGTGACTCTAGAATTTGTTTTTACGATATGAGTATCAAATGAAAGGTGTTAATGAGTATTATAAAAGGGCGTGGGCCTTAGTTCTATATGTGGACGCCTTTTCGAAATATCGCCATAAAGGTGGACCAGGGGTGACTCTAGAATTTGTTTGTAAGATATGGGTATCAAGTGAAAGGTGTTAATGAGTATTTTAAAAGCGCGTGGGCCTTAGTTCTATAGGTGGACGCCTTTTCGAGATATCGCCATAAAGGTGGACTAGGGGTGACTCTAGAATTTGTTTGTACGATATGAGTATCAAATGAAAGGTGTTAATGAGTATTTTAAAAGGGCGTGGGCCTTAGTTCTATAGGTGGACGCCTTTTCGAAATATCGCCATAAAGGTGGACCAGGGGTGACTCTAGAATTTGTTTGTACGATATGGGTATCAAGTGAAAGGTGTTAATGAGTATTTTAAAAGGGCGTGGGCCTTAGTTCTAAAGGTGGACGCCTTTTCGAGATATCGCCATAAAGGTGGACTAGGGGTGACTCTAGAATTTGTTTGTACGATATGAGTATCAAATGAAAGGTGTTAATGAGTATTATAAAAGGGCGTGGGCCTTAGTTCTATAGGTGGATGCCCTTTCGAGATATCGCCATAAAGGTGGACTAGGGGTGACTCTAGAATTTGTTTGTACGATATGAGTATCAAATGAAAGGTGTTAATGAGTATTTTAAAAGGGCGTGGGCCTTAGTTCTATAGGTGGACGCCTTTTCGAGATATCGCCATAAAGGTGGTCTAGGGGTGACTCTAGAATTTGTTTGTACGATATGAGTATCAAATGAAAGGTGTTAATGAGTATTATAAAAGGGCGTGGGCCTTAGTTCTATATGTGGACGCCTTTTCGAGATATCGCCATAAACGTGGACCAGGGGTGACTCTAGAATATGTTTGTACGATATGGTTATCAAATTAAAGGTATTAATGAGGGTTTTAAAAGGGAGTGGCCATTAGTTTTATATGTGAAGGCGTTTTCGAGATATCGACAAAAATGTGGAACAGGGTGATCCAGAACATCATCTGTCGGATACCGCTAATTTATTTATATACGTAATACCACGAACAGTATTCCTTCCAAGATTCCAAGGGATTTTGATTTCGCCCTGCAAAACTTTTTCATTTTCTTACACTTAATATGGTAGTTGTCACACCCATTTTACCAAGTTTTTTCTAAAGTTATATTTTACGTCAATAGACTAATACAATTACCATATTTCATCCTTTTTTTCGTATTTGGTATATAATTATGACATTTTTTTTTTTTCATTTTTTGTAATTTTCGATATCGAAAAAGTGGACGTGGTCATAGTCGGATATAGGCCATTTTTTATACCAATGCAAAGTGAGTTCAGATAAGTACGTGAACTGAGTTTAGTAAAGATATATCGATTTTTGCTCAAGTTATCGTGTTAAGGGCCGAGCGGAAGGACAGAAAGTCGACTGTGTATAAAAACTGGGCGTGGCTTCAACCGATTTCGCCCTTTTTCACAGAAAACAGTTATCGCCCTAGAATCTAAGCCTCTACCAAATTTCACCAGGATTGGTAAATTTTTGTTCGACTTATGGCATTAAAAGTATCCTAGACAAATTAAATGAAAAAGGGCGGAGCCTCGCACATTTTGAAATTTTCTTTTATTTTTATATTTTGTTGCACGATATTATTACTGGAGTTGAATGTTGACATAATTTACTTATATACTGTAAAGATATTAACTTTTCTTTTAAAATTTGAATTAAAAAAAATTTTTTTTTAAAAAGTGGGCGTGGTCGTTCTCCGATTTAGCTAATTTTTATTAAGCTGACATATGGTAATAAGAGTAACGTTCCTGCCAAACTTCATCATGATATCTTCAACGAATGCCAAATTACAGCTTGCAAAACTTCAAAATTACCTTCTTTTAAAAGTGGGCGGTGCCACGTCCATTGTCCAAAATTTTACTAGTTTTCTATTCTGCGTCATAAGTTCAACTCACCCACCATGATTCATCGCTTAATCCATATTTGGTAATGAATTATCGCACTTTTTCGATTTTTCGAAATTTTCGATATCGAAAAAGTGGGCGTGGTTATTATCCGATATCGTTCATTTTAAATAGCGATCTGAGATGAGTGCCCAGGAACCTACATACCAAATTTCATAAAGATACCTCAAAATTTACTCAAGTTATCGTGTTAACGGTCAGACGGGCGGACGGACGGATATGGCTCAATGGAATTTTTTTTCGAACCTGATGATTTTGATATATGGAAGTCTATATCTATCTCGATTCCTTTATACCTGTACAACCAACCGTTATCCAATCAAAGTTAATATACTCTGTGAGCTCTGCTCAACTGTGTATAAAAAACATAAAACCCATAGAACATTAACGACAAGTGACTCAGCATGCATCACAACTTCATCGATTTCATAGCGGCACGAGACAGTAAGTGCACATTTTCAACAGAACCACGTAACTCTCAAAAAATTTTAAAACTATTTGATTCGCCCGGTTTGCCTGGCTGCAACTCTTTGTTTACTCGAGCTGGAACTTTTAGTTTACGAGGTGATGATAAAACCTCACTTCAATGTCAAGAATTGCGATTATGCTAACTAACAGATTTTCAGCTACGGCAATAATTATTTTTAACGTTTTCCCCATATGGTTAAAGTTTTGGTTAATCTTGTGCTTTAAAACCGATATCCACTACTTTTTTGGTCAGGTTTGCGTTAAGATAAATGTGAAGGCTACACTAGCTGTAACATTTATGGTTACATTGTTGTATTGCAACCCAAGTTATGCTACCGGTAATTGTAGCGAACAATTTGCAATGTATCCTTTAGTAGCAAGGCTAGACGTCGTGCAAGCAGACGGGCCATAATACAAAAACGGCGTGAGGCCTATTGCCATCACCCCCACAGAGTTTAAACAAGCCATTAAAAAGACAAAGCCCTCTAACCTAATATAGCCCTTCCTACCCTGAAAAACCTTGGCGATGAGGAAGTAAGCCCCCGATGCACGTTTTCAACCTTTAGTTGAAGTCATTTAGATACGATTCCCGGAGAATGCCATATGGCAATCGTAATTCCACTACTAAAGCCTGGAAAACCAGTTTACGCAGGTGAGTTATATCGACCGATATCACTCTTCTCGCATGTAGCAAAGATGTTGGAAACCTACCAGCTTCCTAATTTCATAGAAAATGTTCATTTAGCCATTCATCAGCAAAGCTTTTGGCCTGTTAAAAGATTTTGACTGAATTAAATACGCCACGCTACTTCAAGGCATAGAAGGTTCACTCCTTTCCTCTTGTTTATAAAGATGTACCATAATTTATCTTAATGGTCGGCCGAACGTCAGTTCAATTTAATAACGAAACCAAAAACCTAGGAGCATTAAACAGGGGGCGCCACAGCATGATGTTCTCGCCCCCACTTCTATTTAGTTACTACATATCAAAGTTGCCTTCCCCTCAATTATTTCCTATGCCGACGAGTGTAAAATGTAATCGCTCTTCCATAAACGAACCAATTTTTTAAATAAATAACAATGCCCCAGATTTTCTGGTTTCTTAATCTCGCGTCATCTGGTACAGTAACCGACCAATGGTCGATGGTGTTACGCCAAGAATTGTTGTGGTAACACTCTTACCTTCAAAGCGCATGCTTCAAACATTTTTTCTTGAATACAAAACTGCAACGAAATCTTCATCTGTCTATTTCATGACATAGGTCCTGGTTTTTGATAAGGGTTTTCAGTTTGATCGTTAAAGCAAACTTCTGGTAACACTTCGGACTCACTCAGTCTATGTGGGGTCCTCATGGACCGGGCAGCAACTTTACCTACGTAATATATGTCTAGTATGTGTTATGTAACATAACACATATGAAACATCAACAAACTTTTCTGATGTAATGTGTAATCTACACCTCTAACAACAAATCCTCAATGGTTTGCCCCTTTTGAAAGTGCTAGTTTCCTTCGACTCCCATTGGAGGACCTTGATGACAGATTTTGAGTTATCGCACCTACCTAGTGAATGGCTGGAAACACTGCTAATACAACAAAACTACACCTATTGTTTTGATCTCAGTTACAGTCCCTTGCATGGCTAAGGTTATGCGCAAGGCTGCGTTCTCTTCCAAGGTTACGAGTTACCATTAGGATTGTATACTGTAGCAACCCTGCAAAAAATCGTGCTATGAATTCCTAAAAAGATTGGTCTCTGATTGTCTCTTTTGTCTACACTTGGAGCTATTTGATCCCTTTTAATCCCTTTCGGGTACAGTTGGGTTTTTTAAGTTTGAAATCCACGTTTAAGAAATATTAATAGAAAAACGCCCACGAAGTGAGTGGAACAAAAAAGATTACAGGTGATTGAATTGAATTATTTAAGAAAAACGCGGAGCTCTGTACCTAATATAAATTGCTAGGACTTAACGATTACGCCGAAGTTAGGGTTAAATTTTCGGAGAATTTTTTTTGTTTCTTTTTCAAAAGCGGACGAACAACTTACATCAAATAGATTTGGTGACTTGTAAAACCCTTCCGTTGT
This sequence comes from Eurosta solidaginis, assembly GCF_040869045.1. NCBI lineage: Eukaryota > Metazoa > Arthropoda > Insecta > Diptera > Tephritidae > Eurosta > Eurosta solidaginis. The sequence continues at coordinate 471,017 of NW_027136914.1, read as the reverse complement.
GTTTCTGCCATGAAAACCTTCTCTGTAAAAAAAGCCATTTGCATTAGCAGATTCATTCGGAGTCATATTGGAATAGAAACGGGCCTAATTTCCCCGGATATATACCGCGAAAAAACAATATTATTATTATTTTGGAACGGTATACAGGATCATAAACAACTGTCAACTTTTCGGTTTGCGGTTTAATATATGTAGATATTTCATATTCTTATAAATTTGTACATAACTGTTGGCCTGGAATAATTTTTCCATTGAGGAAAATGAAGAATTTTCGTTTTATTAAAGATAATTTTATTAAAAAAATCAAGCACCTCCCTCTGCTACTACTAACTCAACGTACTTAATTTTTTGACTAATTCTTGAACCGAAAAGCGACTAGTCTTCATATGTTCCCACATGGGTACATAGGGGATTGGTCCCATCGACCACTTTCGGGTAAAAATAGGTACAATTAGTCTCTTCATAGGACATGCTCAAACAAAGGGGAACAGTTCAACTCATACAACAAGACCAATTCTGAAGTTAGTCGCGTACTTCTTTTCGACTCAACCCGGATTCATCCTAGACTAATCGCATTTTTTGCAGGGAAGTATAAAAAGCGCTTGCTTTCAGTATTCTTTTTATCTCCTGATCAATGTAATTTTCGTCAAATTTATTTTCCTATTTTATGAAACTGATTTAGATAAAATAGCCATGACAGCTTATAAGTTCATCGCATCAACAATCTTATGTTTAATTTGGCTATTTGCAAGTCTTTATTTTATTTATTTTTTGCTAATTTAAAATTAAAGCAAATAAGGAAGTCTAAGTTCGGGTGAAAACGAACATTATATACCCAGCTGTACACTTAAAATGCTGTTGTTATTTGTTTTGTATGCTTAGTCATATAAGGGTCGGTGCCACGCCCATTTTTTAAAATTTGAAGTTTTCCTATTTGTTGTTATAAATCCACTTGGGAAATGAAATACCATTGATATAAAGCTTATTAGAGCTCATTTTATTCATCCACGACCCTTTTAAAAAATAAAAAAAATAAATGTAAGGCCCGATAACCTCCGAGAGATCTAAGGCCGAGCTTCTCTTCCAATTTGCGTCGTGCTCCTCTTGCTTGGCCGGACGGGACCTACATATTTTATGCCGACTCCGAACGGCATCTGCAAGGCATATGAGTTTTCACTGAGAGTTTTTCATGGCAGAAATACATCCAGAGCGCTTGCCAAACACTGCCGAGGGGCGACCCCGCTTAGAAAAATTCTAATTGAAAAACCTTATTTCTAAAATTTTGATGATGTATATTGGAAAATTTTGATGTTGCTTTACCCGGGGTGTGAACCCAGGGCATACGGTGTGGTAGGCGGAGCACGCTACCATCGCACCACGGTGGCCGCTACCTTAAAAACCTTTTATATAAAAGTGGGCGTGGCCAATTTCTTTAATTTTTCTTAAAAACATTCCTTATAGTAAAGGCAACCTCTCTGCCGATTTTTGTTACAATAGGTTTAACATTTTTCATTGATTTGTGAAATTGACTTTATCACAAGTGAGCGGTGCCACGCCCATTTTAAACAATTTTTTAAAATTTTTATGAAAAGTCTCAATATCAGTCCAGAAACAAATTTCAACATTCTAGGTGTATTATTTACTAAATAATCAGTTTTTTTGTGTTTTCCAAAAGGTTATATATATAAAAAGTGGGCATGGTTATCATCCGATTTCGCTCATTTTCAATACCAATCTATTCTGGGCCCAGGTATGCTCGTGTACCAAATTTGGTGAAGATATCTCAATATTTACTCAAGTTATCGTGTTCACGGACAGACGGACGGCGGACGGACAGACCGACGGACATGGCTCAAACAAATTTTTTTCTATAGTAATGATTTTGATATATGGAAGTCTATATCTATATCGATACCTTTATACCTGTACAACCAACCGTTATCAAATCAAAGTTATAAAACCCTGTATTCAAGTACAACTGGGTATAAAAAACCCTACGTCCAATTATTTGGCTATCTTGTGCGTCTTAATTGGCCTAAAATAAATATGGGAAGAGAGAAACTGCAAAACTTTTTCGAGGACTACATATTTGTATTCTATTATTATATATTTTTTCCCAAGAATTACATGTCGTACACTTTAAGACAATTTACGTCATATTAAGGCATAAATTGTATATGTTAAACTTTGTCATTATCACCAAACAATTTTGAGTGCTAAGCAATCTCATATCAAAAAAAAAAAAGTTCATAAAGCATGTTTGAAAGCGAATTAGACACAGTCCCTTGGGAGTCACTTCAAACGAAAAACGTAAGACAGTTAAGTGTTGCACATATACATATGTATGTAGACATGTGTATATATACAAATGTATGTAAAAGTAAAAGAATGTCAAACTAGAAAAAAGCAAACACTTTAATCTAATCAAGACTAATTGGGCGAGCTCAAACTTTTTATGATGGCAATTTTTTTTACAAAAGCTCACTTGTGTATGTCAAGGAAAAAAATTTAGTTTACAAAGTACATACAAGTGCGGCTACGACACTTAAACATGTGTATTAAATACCACGTAAGTGACCATAGCGAATAAGTAAAAAACGGTATATTAGATTATTCTTGGTATTTGTGGTGAACATACATAAGTACAGATGAAAAAAATGTAAGTAGGATTGCGATAAAAACAAATGCAAAGAAAAAAATGCACAAAGGACTATGTAAGTACGGTGAAACCTCCCTTGAGCGGACACTCACCGCCAGCCAACATTTGTCAAAGGATGGTATTTTACATTTTCTAAAATTAGTTAATAGGTGTTAGCAATTTCGATGCATTATTGTTATGCTAGTAAAAACATGCTTTAGGACAACATTAAGCTATATATACTAGGGTGGGTCGATTTATTAACCGATATCGCGCCATCGATTTTTCGATAGGATTTGGGCTCAGGAAAAAAAGTTCCACTACGCATACCCAAAAAAATAATTTTCAAGTCAGCGAAATTTCGTCCATTCTATTTGATATTTTATGCATTTTGTTTTTCATTTTCAAGGCTCCAAATCATTTTTTATGTATTTTATTTCGTGTCGTTTGCCATAGTCCCAAGTGAATTCATGCGCCAAAGACGATGGTAAATGCAGTTTTTTGAAAAAAATTCTTTTATGGAGATTTAGAAGAATTTTTAAAATGAAATTTCGCAGGGTCGAAAATTATTTTTTTGGGTATGCGTAGTTGAACTTTTTTTACTGAATCCAAATCCTATGGAAAAATCGATGGCGCGATATGTGTTAATTTTCGTCTATACAAATCGAACCACCCTAATATACACGCATCCATAGAAGGCAACGAAGAGTATTTCACACACCTGTAGACTGCAATAAAGTGCTTATATGGCCATATGCCTAATCAAAAGATATACATGTATGTAGTTAAAGCCAATAAGATGTAGATAAATGAGAAATAAATAAGCAACTATTTGAGGCGGCTATTCGCGAAAAGTCTAGACCGTGGGAGAAAAAGGCAAGCGAGGAGTGCTGATAGGATAAAAGCAGCGCGGTACAAGCGATGTTCAATCAACTTTACCTTAACACGCTATAAGTGGAGTACGCGGGTATTGTAATTGTGAAGTACTACTACGTGCAGAAACATCTGGAATTCATAACATTTGTTACAATAGATTAAGTACTTAAAACCTTCTATTTTAAGGAACATTTTTTATATAATTTTGTTCTAAAAGTAATGTAAGCCTTTGGAGCCGGAATGATCTTTCGTATACTCTGTCGATCTCATATCAATAACAAGATCGTACAAACTTGCATAGACAAAAATTGCACTTGACCAACCAAGTAGATATGATGCAAAACCAAGCGTAGGGCTGTAAGGTGTAAAAGATCACGTCAACACGAATTTTCAGATCTAGAAACTGCTAGTGGGGTAAGCCATGGGTAAACCGCAGTATTTTTCAAGATTGCGAAGTTGTTTCATTACATAGGTCATTGTTAATGGGGGTTTTTAAGGTGGCTGTAGAGCACAATTTCGACATAGGAAATCCCTATATTCAATATCATGGTATTCAAATTCCCGAAATACATGATCCCGACAGCACCAAATTTCCACAACTCATAATGCTGACATAACCAAATCGTTACCTTAAATCCCAACAACATGTAAGTTGGGAATTCACACATAATGTCACATTAAATACACATCCTCGGTATTGTTCTCCTATTTTTGATACACTTAAACAACAACACTAACCCGATCCAACACCAATTAAGCAGTTCACAACAGTTCTGCGGCATTGAAAAAAAAAAACCCTTATTGGTGGATCATATGGATCTCCTGTCTCCTCTTGATGCATTGTCACTCCATCACCCTTTACGTTGCCTTCTATCCCCTTATGGTTGTGAACCCAGTAGGAATTTATGGTACGGCCTGAGTGAAGTTTCTCCAATATTTCTTTTTATTTCAGGGCACTTCTGGTTTAGAAAATGTTTGAATTATTGCTTTGGTCACCACCTGACTGTCAACATATACGCATAAGTTCTGTCAGTGATTCTGTCAAGGTAGCTTTCAGGGCTCGGATTATGCTGATCATTGATAATCTGCATTTGTCTCAAGCTTTTTTGTATGGCTAACCACAACACTAGGACCTCATGTAAAGTTCGGGCTCGACAATCGACGTAAATACCCAATGAGAGAGTTTGGGCGATAGACTTTACGTGCATCTTAGCATCCTCTTGGTTATATACAGTGCCACGGAGGCTTTCTACGCTCTCTATTCTACATGGAAATTTAATGACAACTTACTAGATATTTTGTGCTTTACTTTTCTTGTAGGATTGCCATTCGAAGCTTAGGCCTAGTTCAATAACGGACCATATATTTCCCAGTAAATAGTACTAGATCGGTTTAAGGTGTCGTGACGGCTAACCCCACTCCATATTCCCAGTCATTTGAATCTTATTCATCAGAGCGCTGATTGGTGGCAGACGTCTTACGCTTATGATAACTCTAACTACATCTGCGTGCGTGTTGAGTTTGCGTGATCCTCTCTCAAGCCGGCTAATAATTGCTTGATGACTAACGCCCGCAGTGGTGAACATATTTTGTGCATGCATAACGTAATTGTAGTCGTAAATAAGTCCTTTTAATGGCAAGAGTGTGTCCCAAATAATGCAATAACCAAACACACACACCTACAAACACATATAAATATATACACATATAAAATAAAACGGATCACGAAAAATAAATTGTTGGTCATTAGTAATAAATTGACTTGATTCTTTATTATTTATTATTGAATCAACAGAACGAGCATTGATTGAGAGCATAGACAAAAAAAATGTCTACTTGTAGACTGTCCAATGGTTTCATGGGAAAATGTGAAGGTTTTTGCTGCTGGAAAAAGGAGAAAAAAAAATTTAATTGAATCGGAAATGGCACAATTAAAGTATAGAGTAAATAGAATTGAATGCACCTGTGCACCAAAAATGAAACTCAAATAAAATAGTTTATGCTATAAAAATACTTTCTTTTTTCTTTAACTATAAAAATTATTAAAACTTTTTGTGCTATGTCTAAGTCTAAACGAGTTTAGAGTATATTACGATATTAAATCACACAACCTACAAGTTTTTTCTTCAGAGGACAAAGCACCGAAAGCTTCAAAGTGAGTGTGGTATTTTAACCGCACTAAATCTCCTAACACAATTGCAACGATACTCAGTGCCTCGGGGAAACTTGAAAGCAGGCCATACGCAACAGAAGTATAGCGTTATCATTTGCAGGTTAAACATAATACCTGATCCCGTATTTTCGAAGGAGCTCTTAGAGCCACAATAGAGGTGGATGGCTAGCGCACGGGAGTCCATATTGCGGACGGCGAGGTGATAAATGTGTAAACAGATGGTTCTAAAGAAGTGAAAGGAGTATACTTAGCATTATACTGTGCTGATCTTAAAATAAACATATCCTAAAAGTTGTGAAATCACTGAATAGTTTATCAGGCGGAATTAGTCGCCGTAACTGAAGCACCAGGTAAAATGGGAGAAAATAGTTTATACTGCAGCCGTTTCGATAGAACTACACTTCTTCTGCGTTCGTGTTAGCCAGCGATTCTGAACGGGCATTGGCCGGTATGTTCAGCGCATTTTTGTATAGTTGCTTCATCTCAGTTGGCGATTTTGTGTTCGCGTACTCTGGCCGGTTATATTTTCCTTCATAGAAATTATCGCTGCTTCATTTGCCAATATGTTTATTGGATACATTTCTTCCATTACTAGCGCTGCCCCGCATGAAACGCTTTCAAAACTAGAGAGCGCATAGGCGGTAAGTCGGCCTTGTTTCACGGAATTAATACTCTGTGTTTTTTTTTTTTTCTTGCACTCAGAATGTCCCTTTGAGCTGCAATACTTCTTATTCCTTGATCTTTTCGGTATAATTATTGGTGGGCTATCTCTTCTCTTTAATGACTTACAATTTTGAGTTTCCTGACAAACTTAATATACCATATCATTTTCATGAAAGGTATATAAAATTTGAAAATAAAATAAATGGAACACACTGATAATACTAACTTGAAGAAATTGAAATTATACCTTTCTGATATTTCTCGAAATAGCCGATGCTTTTTGCCCGATGAAAAAATTTGGTTCAAAACCAATGGATTTATTTGTAGTGACTTCCTCTCAGTCATCTACCAAGTCTTGTTGTTTCACTATATCTATTACTAAAACTAATGTTACCAACATTTTTCAGCATATTGTACTTGAATTCCAGTTTCATCTCTTCAAGTCTTTTTTTAAGGTATTTTCAAATTGATTTCCAGACACATGTTGTGTCTCTGATCAATTCTGTTTTATTTTTTTTTTTTTTTTTGCGCGCGCTCTAAAAACAATTTTAAAAATGATTTATTCTACTCCATCAATTTCGTCACAAAATGCACAACACACTTTTATTGTACTTGCCTATACAATAGTCCTCTGAACTTTCAGTAAGTCAAACAAATGGTTCATGTTCACATTTTAGTAACAGTTGTTAATGACTAATTTGACAATCAATTACTACAACAATAAAATATAACTTCTTGTATTGTAGCTTTTTATCTACTTTAACAGTTACGTGAATTGGAACATGGTTTTTTTTACGGTTCGGAGAAGAAAATTCAATGTGAAATGGAATAGTAGTCTTTCTTTTGTTTTTTAACAAAACCGTATATTCAATTGGGTAAACATTTAAAATGAGCTGCATCTTTTTAATTCTAACTCTAAATACGGTGTATAAAACTGCACAAAAATACAGCAAAGTTACAAGCTTGAAGTTTATATAAAAGCTATTATGTATTCACGCCTCTAGCATAGCTTATAGCAATCACTGTGTCCTAAACCTAAAAAGTGTACAATATTACTCATACGCCATGGTGTCAAACATAGGCGCACTTCATTTTTTATAACTTTCTTAAAAATGAAATGGTGTATTACGTTTGTCACGAATCTCAAAATTGTTAGTCCTTAAAGGAAAATAGATAGACCCACCAATAGGTATACCGAAATTATCAGAATGAAGAGCTGAGTTGATTTGGCCATGTCCGTCTGTCCGTCTGTTTGTTTGTATGCAAAATAGAGATCTCTTGATAAAGTTTGGTAACCGGGTTAATTTAGGTGCCCGATTAGACATTTGTCGGAACAGGCCGGGTCGGATCACTATAGAATATATCCCCCATACAACCGATTTTTCAGAAAATATGAGTTCTGTCATATCTTCCTCAATTTATCAGATAAAGCTTAAAATGTCACCATATGCTTTCGTATATTGCACATACTGTTGTCTGAAAAAATTTATGAGATCGGTCGTATATATAGCATATATCCCCCACAACCGATTGTACAGATGAGAAGATTTTCGTAATTTCTCCTCCATTTTAACAGCTTCAAAGCTTCAAATTTCACTAAATGCTTACGTATATAGGATATAATATATAACTTACGTGGGAATATACTTCCAACTGTATAAATTCCGTATTCTAGAATGTCACACTTTAGAAACTTTTATATCTACACATCGCGCAAGTTCTTCAACTTCTTTCTAACACTGTACAGGTTATTAGAAATTTTAACTTCTTTCAAAAAACAGTTAAACTGTATCTGCTTGGACATAATCATTATGAACTGGAATCGCTGCTGAGGGCGATATTATAAAAAAAAATATATTTTAAAAATTATTTTACCTGAAGTTTTTTAATAAATTCTTATTGTATTAGTTGCTTTAAGGTTTTATGAAAATAATTAATATACACGCCACACAAAAACAGTATATCATTATTGAAAATGGCATTAGTACTATTTTAATTCTTAAAATAATAAATACCATATACTTTTTTAACCTATGTTATAGCTAATGTGTTGAATACAATATGGAAATTTAAAATATGTACATAGCATTAAGAAAATGATTAATAAATGAATGAATGAATGAATGAATATTGTTGTTTAAAAAATCATAGAGATCGGTCTTATATATTGTATATATATGGTGGTATATGTATGTATGTATGTATGTATATATTTGAAAATTTGTTCCCAGCACAACAATTTTGACAAATTATTTAACAGTGCTGGTCATGAATAGCATGAGCTATATAAAATTGAACATTTATAACAATAATAAATTAGATTAATTAAATTAAATTAAATATAACGGATAATAGTGAAATATTTATTTATGTAAATGTAAATCTTAAAACTAAATAAAAGTAATTAATAAATATTAAAAGACAGCAGTAGTGATGATAACCTTTGGCTGGTTATAGATCGAATAGTATTTAACAAATGAAGAAAGAAGACACAGAGAAAGGAAAAGGACTTAGAAATGAACATTTTAACAACATCAATTTGAGATCCAGTTTAAGAGTCGTTAAAAAATGATGTTAGCTCTTTTTTGAAGTGCAGAGCATTACTTAAGAGTCGAAGACTTGTATGTAGGGAGTTCCAAAGACGTATTGCAGTAACAAAGAATTGGCGCTCAGAAGTTAGGGTGCGGTATCTAATGTGCTTAAGAAGAAGCACCAATCTTGGTGATTGCAGAAAAATAAGCTTACTATATAGATAGTCAGGTTCCTTCGTGTGTATCAACTTATGGAGGAAGGACAATGTTTTGACTTTTAAAATATTTTCGAAAGAAATGTTTAGCAACCTTTCAGCATGTTGTGATACGTGGTCAAGTCTTTTCAACCCATAAACATTGTTTACGCGGCGAAGGCTGCCACTCGCCCCATCTCCCCCTTGTACATACGTATATCGATGAATTTATATATATTACGTATCTTGTACTGTATTTTATTATGGAATTGTATTGTAGTGAATTACCCGCATAATCCATGAATTGTATTTACCCTTTAAATTCCCTATTGGGAACACTAATGGACGTGTGGCAGCCTCCACCGCGAAAATCCACCAAATTTAATTCGCCGCAAATGCAGGATGGCGATATGGCATGATCGGCAACCTGTCAAAAACCACCACCTTTTGGTCATATGAATTTTTATTATTATTATAATTTTTCGCAAAGTAATCAGCAGCAACTATTCTCGTTAGTTAATTTTCCTTGATTGTGAACCAAAAAAATTGTGAAAATCATCGTTCTCCCTTATATTACATCTACTTATAATCCAAGTGCTTTTATAAAAGTTGTATTTGAAAAACTGTATCTCCATTGGTGTATTATCATTTGGCATTGTGCAAAATCAGTTGCAGTAATTCGGAGATCAAAATTTTTGTAAACCATATATATATGTAGTGCATTTTCCAGTTTCCGTTCGCGGAATTTGTAATCCAACAAGAAATAAAGTTGCTACATATTGGAATAAAATTTGATTTGTTTGGCAACTGTTAGCCTAAAAGTCGTTTCATTATTTGGTGCAAAAGTTTTGCGGCGGTATACATAGTCCAAGTATAAGCGGCCTAAATTGGTCTTGGAAAGAACAGTGAAGCCCTCGAACGATCCCGAGTACAGCCTTAAAATCCCAAATTCATCGTCATCCTACAACAAACCGCGTTCGAACCACAAGGATAGCAATTCGGAGTAAATTTTGAGGTGCTGTTGATTACGCCTATTCAGTCTGCAGCCCTACCTACCAACCGGTGAGTACTCATCCTCTAAATTATCTAATGGTCCTTCGTCGCCATTGACGAAACCAGCCTCTCAACAATATAAAAAACACGTACATACATTACGTATATCCCCCGACTAAAATTTGGTGGCTCCCGCCAAATCCAAATTTCTCCCGCCAGAATTATAATTTCCCGCCAAAAATACATTTATATATATATATATATACAGTATCACCCCCATATACACCTGTACGTAAAAGCGGTGCATTAAAAAATTTCGAGGCAAATCCCACACACACTTGCACAAAGTTAGCTCATTGCCCTTTAATACTTGAGTCCCTTGCGGTATAAATTAAATACATATCTCCACATTTACATTGTTGACGATACCCAGCAAAAAATTCGGCCACTTTCACATAGTCTGAAATAACCAGCAGCAAATTCTGCAGGTCATCCCAACTGGGCTCAGACTACTCCCAATTAATCTAACTGGTCCTAACCTACCCACTCTTGACCGATAGGAAAGCTTCTGCCTTTGGTATTCCCTCATAAATAAACACCAGGCAGTCCCAAAAAATTCCCAAAATAGCTAAAGTAAAACTAAGCAAGTCCCTCTTCAGAATGGCTACCGTGGTCGAAAATAAATTTATATCCGAAACGGATCTCTTTTCGGATTACTGCGCTCGGTTCGGCACAACCGAGATCCAAGATAACACCGAGGCATCTCTAAAGATAAAAGACAAAAATATTGATGTGTTCTGGGAAAGGCTACAGAGCGCATATGACGCTGTCGTGGAATCTGATGACAACGATCTTCCCGTCGACTTTAAGGCCTCAGCCTTCAATAAATACCGCGACTGCCTTATAGCATATGAAGACACAAAGGCAAGAATAGGCGATCAGCTCCAGCTAAGGTTACTAAGCAATCCCGTCCCCGCTACAACTACCACTCCCCAAGAAAATTCCGGGATGCACCTCAAAGTACCCGCCTGTGACACCGAAGTCTTTTACGGGAGTTATGCTCAATGGCCGTCCTTCCGTGACATGTTCACGGCGGTCTATATCAACCACCCCAAACTCTCGAGCGCCCAAAAACTGTACCACCTCAGGTACAAAACCCAAGGGAAAGCCGGCCAGATATTAAAGCAATTTCCACTGAGTGATGACAACTTTGCTCTGGCTTGGGAAGCTCTTAAATCCCGTTATGAAAATAAAAGAGTCCTGGTCGACAAAGCCCTCATGACCCTCAAGCCCATTCCGACTGAAAACAGCGAAGACATCCAGCGATTGCAATCCTCCGTTAATAACTGTCTCCAGATATTAGCAACCCAACAAGTCTCGACAGACAGTTGGGACCCCATATTAATATATCTGGTAACCTCAAAACTGCCGGAAAATACAGTTGCGCTTTGGGAGCAATCTTTAAGCTCCAGAAGAGACCTACCGAACTGGTCCCAAATGGATCAGTTTTTGACTACTCGCTACGAGATAGTGGAAAGGGTGGATCAATGGCGACCAGCCAAATCCCGATATAACCCACCCTCCACTAATTTCTCAAAGCCTCCCACAAGTCAAAACAATCCCCAGTTCAGGCAGGCTCAAACCCCTAACCAAAGCCGCAACCCCCCGCAGAACAACAACTACTCTCAAACTCGCACAAGTGCTCATGTGGCCGAGCATCAAAAAGTATACGCCTGCAGAAAGTGCAAGCAGAACTCCCACAAGCTACAAAGCTGCTTGCATTATAAAAAGCTGGCAATCCCCGAACGGAAAAAATTCGTGAGAGAAAGCAATCTCTGCGAAAACTGCCTGTCACAAACCCACCTCGTAAAAGATTGCACAAGCACAGGAACGTGTCTATACTGCCAAGGTCGCCACAACTCCACCCTCCACGATACCGGAATATCACACCAAACCAATGGCCCTCGAAGAACGGCAGCCCAAGTAGCAACTACTCAGGACGTTACCAACCCAGATCCCAACGAGGAACTTCCCACCACCTCAAACGCTGCCCGCGTTCAATCTTTGTATGCGGAAAATGATAGCAAGATCATTCTCCCCACAGCGATAGTGTCCATAGAACACCGAGGGGACTGCTTCAGGCTCAGAGCCTTAGTGGATCAAGGGTCAGAGCGTAGCTTCATCTCGTCGAAAGCTCAAATCAAGCTAGGCCTCCCATATACCCACTCCCTATTTGAAATATCGGGAATGGGAGGCGGAGTAGTACAAACCTCCAACAAGCTATGCTCACTGACCCTAGTCTCAAATGACCACAAGGTAAAAATAAAGGCCCAGGCAATCGTGCTACATCGGCTCACTAGGCAACTCCCAACACTCACGCTAAATAACGACCAAATGCGTAATTGGTCCCATCTCAAGCTAGCAGACCAGAACACTCAGAACCCCTCCCAAATTGATCTGGTATTAGGCAGTGATCTTATCCCACAAATAATGCTAAATGGCATAGAAAAGATCTCGCCCACACTGCTAGCACAAAACACGATATTTGGCTGGATAATAAGTGGCCAAACCCCCGAAAAGGTCGGATCACACTCCTCTCAAGCGTGGGAAGGGACGAATGTCCAGCTGAATGAACAGCTAAGGCAATTCTGGGAAATCGAAGAAATACCCAGAGTGCGAGTGGAAACCCCAGAAGATAAAATGTGCGAAGACTTTTATCAATGCACAACCACTCGCATGGATGACGGTCGATATATGGTTCGGCCCCCTTTAAACCAACATTCCCGAACGATGTCGACCTAGGTCAGTCCCGTACTGCAGCCCTACGACAGTTCCACGGCATGGAACGTTCCCTCTCAAAAAAGGGCGATCTCAAGCAGCAGTACGACCAGGTACTCGAAGAATATCTGTCCCTAGGCCACATGGAAGAATGCAGCCCCAATGAAATATAATCCCTGGGTAAATACTGCTCATTCTATCTCCCTCACCATGCAGTCGTAAGGCCAGACAAAAAGACAACAAAAGTCAGAGTTGTGTTCAACGCCTCTAAAAAGTCGGGTTCCGGTCACTCCCTCAACGATGTTTTATGTACCGGACCAACCCTCCAACCCGATCTCCGACTTATGTTGCTGAAATGGCGAACATATAAATATGTGTTTAATGGCGATGTCGAGAAAATGTACCGCCAAATTCTCTTGCACCCCGATGACCGAGACTACCAACGGATAATATTCCGAACCCCCGAACACAGTCCAATAAAGGACTACAAGTTAAAAACGGTCACCTTCGGGGTTAACTGCGCGCCTTTCCTGGCTATTCGCACTCTACACGAGCTAGCGAAAGACATAGCCGATTCCCATCCACGCGCAGCCCCAATACTAAAATCCGAGACGTATGTTGACGATATTTTATCTGGCAGTCATGATCTTCAATCAGCCGAGCAATCCCTAACAGAGACTATAGACGCTCGCAATTCAGCCGGCTTTCCCCTAAAAAAGATCACGGCAAACCATCCCAACATCCTCCAAAAAATATCGAAAACTGATCTGCTGGAAACAAACTTTCTCGAGTTCGAAAAGACTAGCACCGCCAAGACCCTTGGCATCCAGTGGAACGCCCTAACGGATACATTCTCGTATACCGTCGACTCAAATCCGGCATCCACGGCAGCCACGAAGCGGCAAATTCTCTCCTCTATTGCGAAACTTTTCGATCCCGCAGGGTGGCTGATGCCCATAATGATCCAAGCGAAGATGCTCATGCAAGAATTGTGGTTAGATGGGACCGAATGGGACGAGAAGGTTAAACCCATCCGTCTAGCCAAATGGGCGCAGTTCTCTCAAAACCTTCCCTCTATCTCAGCCATCCAGATACCCCGATGGATGAATTTTACGCCCGATCAATACGTTGAGCTCCACGGATTCTGCGACACCTCAGAAAAGGCTTATTGCGCAACCCTGTACCTAAGAAGTACCGTCGGTACTCAGGTCCACTCTCACCTTATAGTGTCCAAAGGCAAAGTGGCTCCTCTCAAAACTATTAGTCTGCCACGCCTGGAGCTATGCGGAGCGCTCTTATTAGCAAAATTAGTCGCAGTAGTCCAACCCCATCTCGGCCTAAGTCAAAAAAAATTAATCATGTGGTCCGACTCGGAAATCGTGCTAGCCTGGCTTCAAAAGCCACCCCACTCGTGGAAAACTTACGTCTCGAACCGAACAGCGCAGATCATAGACCTCGTTGGAAATGTCCCTTGGCGACATGTGCGAAGCAAAGACAACCCCGCGGATCTTGGAACCAGAGGATGCAGCCCCGACGATCTCTCTAACTCGTCGCTATGGTGGAATGGTCCAGAGTGGCTTTCCCGACCCCCCGAGGACTGGCCAACACCAACGGCCAGAAATATTGTACCCCCCGAACTTCGCCGAGTCGAATCACTGCATGCAGCGGAAGAGTCAGAAGACTTCTTGGAACGGTTCTCCTCCTATCCCCGCGCCCTACGCGTAACAGCGTACGTGTTAAAATTTGTAACTCGGCTTAGAAATGCCGTAGGAGGCAGTCGTACCCCTAACGATCCCGCCCTCTCTTACGCCGACGTCATGCGCGCGAAAATCCGTCTGCTGAGCTTGACTCAGTCGAAATTCTTCGCTTCCGAAAGAGCCTCCCTTGGAAATTCAAAACCAATCGGAAAGCGAAGCCCCCTACTGGCACTTGACCCCTTCCTGGATATAAACGGGATTCTCCGTGCCAACGGAAGATTAGTAAACGCCGACATGACATACAATGAGTGTCATCCCATCATTCTCCCCGAAAAAGCGAGATTTACTTCCCTCTATATAAGGTTTCTACACGAGAGCTTCCTCCATGCGGACCTCCGTCTCCTGCAACAAGCTATGAGGCAGGAAATCTATGCCCCCCGACTCAAACCTCAGCTAAAAAAATGTATTTTCCAATGTAAAGTCTGCACCATCCATAAGCGACAAACGCAATCCCAAATAATGGCAGCTTTACCCCCCGAACGATGCACTTTCGCGCCCCCCTTCACTACTACTGGCGTAGATTTCGCCGGCCCGTTTCAAATCAAAGCGTCGATGCTCCGATCTCCAACCCTCGTAAAAGGTTATGTGGCCGTTTTCGTTTGCTTCACTACCAAGGCGATCCACCTGGAATTGTGTTCGGATCTCACTAGTAAGGCTTTTCTCGCTGCCTTCGCCCGGTTTGTAGGGCGTCGAGGGTATCCGAAGCAAATGATGAGCGACAACGGCACAACCTTCATTGGTGCTAAGCGAGCTACCGAAGTAGAGTTCGTCAACTTCCTCAACGAAGTCTCGACAGATATTGTCCAAAAGTATGCGCCACAAGGCATCGATTGGAAATTTATACCCCCCGGCGCACCCCACATGGGCGGATTATGGGAATCTGCCGTCAAAAGCTTTAAAACCCATCTTAAAAGGGTCGCCGGAACGCACAGCTTCACCTTTGAATAATTCTCGACTCTATTAATTCGCATCGAGGCCGTTCTCAATTCTCGTCCTATCTCCCCGCTTTCTCAGGATCCAGCGGATCTCACCGCCCTCACACCTGGCCACTTTCTCCGAGGCGCACCCCTTCTCGCCATCCCCGAGCCGAACTATGAACACCTCTCTATGATCAACCGGTGGGACCGGTTGAAAGTTTTACATCACCAATTCAGCAAACGCTGGAAGAATGACTATCTCATGGAGTTACATAAGCGTTATCGATGGCAAACCGCTCAACCTCCCCCTAAAATCGGCGATCTAGTCGTCATTAAGGAAGACAACCTACCCCCTACCGAATGGCGCCTAGGACGCGTGGAAGACACCCATATAGGAAGAGACGGCCATATCCGAGTAGTCGACGTACGCACGCAAAATGGGGTGCTCACCAGGCCTATCACAAAATTGTGTTTCTTGCCACCAGCGGAATTCGACTCAGAGCCCCACGGTTCCCTACCATCTCCCCAACCAACTACAGTCCACTAAGCTTAACTATCGATACCATCTCAGAACAAACTGAATCATACCGTAGCTCTCACAGGCAGTCCCTACCTTGATGTTCTCCTCAATATACAACACACATTCATATACTCCTTTTTTCAACAGATGAATCGTCAACGTGCCCCGGTTCCTACACCGCGTCGCTCCTTGGCGTCCCAAATGACAGTGCCAGCGACTCCATCATGAATTGACGACGCCGTGTCCGATTATCGACGCTGCCGTCTGTGTATGTGACATCATGCGTTGTCGACGTGCCCATTGTTTACGGCCATGCCACCACAACAACGTGCCGTGATTGCCAGGGCGCATAAATATTGCACTAATTGCTTGGCCTTGTCACACCACACACGTGTGTGTACCTCCCGCGAGCGCTGTCACGTATGTGGGCTCCCTCACCACACACTCTTACACCGCGACACCGTGAGTCGCCAACCCCCGCATGCAGCATCACAGCCGGTGCGCCACCGTCGTCAGTCACGCCGCCGTGAACCACCAAATCGCAGCACTGCTGAAACATAACAGTACGCAACGGCAGCAGGAGTGTCCGGCACCGCATCCAGTTCACGGCGCAACCCGCGCCCATCGACCGTATCAAATCGCACCATCCGATGCACCGCCACCGGCTTGCGCACCGCCACCTATAAAGGCAAAATCGGGAAGCTCCTCATCGAGGAAGCCCAACGAGCTCTCCGAGAGCTAAGACACACGTTAGGCGCTTAGCACGCCTAGTCGGGCCAGGATGTTTACGCGGCGTAGGCTGCCACTCGCCCCATCTCCCCCTTGTACATACGTATATCGATGAATTTATATATATTCCGTATATTGTACTGTATTTTATTATGGAATCGTATTGTAGTGAATTACCCGCATAATCCATGAATTGTATTTACCCTTTAAATTCCCTATTGGGAACACTAATGGACGTGTGGCAGCCTCCACCGCGAAAATCCACCAAATTTAATTCGCCGCAAATGCAGGATGGCGATATGGCATGATCGGCAACCTGTCAAAAACCACCACCTTTTGGTCATATGAATTTTTATTATTATTATAATTTTTCGCAAAGTAATCAGCAGCAACTATTCTCGTTAGTTAATTTTCCTTGATTGTGAACCAAAAAAATTGTGAAAATCATCGTTCTCCCTTATATTACATCTACTTATAATCCAAGTGCTTTTATAAAAGTTGTATTTGAAAAACTGTATCTCCATTGGTGTATTATCATTTGGCATTGTGCAAAATCAGTTGCAGTAATTCGGAGATCAAAATTTTTGTAAACCATATATATATGTAGTGCATTTTCCAGTTGCCGTTCGCGGAATTTGTAATCCAACAAGAAATAAAGTTGCTACATATTGGAATAAAATTTGATTTGTTTGGCAACTATTAGCCTAAAAGTCGTTTCATTATTTGGTGCAAAGGTTTTGCGGCGGTATACATAGTCCAAGTATAAGCGGCCTAAATTGGTCTTGGAAAGAACAGTGAAGCCCTCGAACGATCCCGAGTACAGCCTTAAAATCCCAAATTCATCGTAATCCTACAACAAACCGCGTTCGAACCACAAGGATAGCAATTCGGAGTAAATTTTGAGGTGCTGTTGATTACGCCTATTCAGTCTGCAGCCCTACCTACCAACCGGTGAGTACTCATCCTCTAAATTATCTAAACATATCTATCAATGTTGTTGTAAACAACATTTAGTTTATTCTTGCACAGATAGTAACAGTTTGAGTAAATCACACAACCATGGAGTGGCGTAGGTATTAAGTACGCTTTAGCGAGAAGTAGTCTTATGTGCAAAGGCGTGAAATACTATGTTAACCATAGATAACGGAACTGTCGAACACTACATTCTCTAAATCATTAGTGGGAAAAAACCTTCTATTAATAACTATACATTTTGACTTATTCGGGTTTATACATAAGCCATTCATAGCAGCCCATGAACATATTTGATTCAAATCGTGGTTTAAGTTACTTATGCACAAGCTAGTTTGATCACGAGGAAAACACGTAAACAACTGCACATCATCAGCGTAAATATGAACATTACAATACATAAGGACATCGGGTAAGTCATTGATGTACAGAACAAATAACAGAGGACCCAGGATAGAGCTTTGAGGGACGCCTCTTAAGACATGTTGGAAGTCAGACTTTTCACCATCTATACATACTGCTTGAGTTCTATCGCCAAGATATGATCTTATAAGGGCAACTGCAGGACCAGAGAAGTTAAATAGGTTTTCCAGCTTCCTACAGAGTAGATATATCAACATTCAAGTTGATATTTTAAAAAAACTTTTATTTTGGTTTTGTTTTTAAAAATTTATATTTTGTTTATTTTTGAGTTTAGATATTTTCTAACTAATTAGAATTTTCTTTTTTTTTGAAGTTATTCAAAATTTTAAGTTAACACGAAAACTCAATTAAAATTATTTTAAAAATTAAAGTAAAGAGTACAAAGTAGTTAACACTATATTTACTCCCCCTCCAAGAAAATTTGAAACAAACAAATTATTAATTAAAATTAAATGTAACCTTTTTTTGTTTTTTGTTGTTTAATGTATTTGTATTTAAATTAGTGTTAATAAGTATGTTTGCTGGTTTAAGTAAATCAATTGAAATATTTTTAATAGTATTATTGTATTGAATTGTAAATGTTTTATGTTTCTTAGATATAACTTTAAAAGGTCCTTCATAAGGTGATTCTAAATTAGATTTACGAAGAACTTTAACAAAAACATACTCACAATTTTCTAATTGTTTAGGAACGAAAACATTTTCTTTGTTATGATGAAAAACTTTAGAACGAACAAGTGAAAAATATTCTCTTATTTTATGAAGAGCGTCATTAGAAAAATCATG
The DNA here is from genome assembly GCF_040869045.1 of Eurosta solidaginis. NCBI lineage: Eukaryota > Metazoa > Arthropoda > Insecta > Diptera > Tephritidae > Eurosta > Eurosta solidaginis. Next base: position 452,067 of record NW_027136914.1, on the reverse strand, counting down.
TTCTTTATTACTATTTGAAATAATTAATTCACCAGGTATTCTAAGTGTTTGGCCATAAACAAGCTCAGCAGATGAACATTTTAAATCTTCTTTAATAGAAGTTCGTAAACCAAGTAGAATGAATGGTAAAATGTCAGACCAATGAACCGAGTCGTTTGATGCTATAATTGCTGCTTTTAAAGTTCGATGAAATCTCTCTATCATGCCATTTGCTTGGGGATGGTAAGGAGATGTATGAATTTTATGAGAACCTAAAAGTTTAGTTAATTCTGTAAAAAATTTTGAGGTGAATTGTGAACCTTGATCTACTGTAATATTTAATGGTATACCAAATCGTGGTATATAATTTTGAATAAAAGTTTTTACTATAGTATTTGTTGAAATATCTTTAAGCGGATAAGCTTCAAGCCAACGTGAAAATCTGTCAATAATTGTTAAAATATAACAATTTCCATTTGAAACTGGAAGAGGTCCAACAATATCCATATGAATATGTTCAAAACGGCCTGATGGTATTTGAATTTTTTGGATAGGAGATTTAGTATGTCTTGAAATTTTGGATTTTTGACAATTGATGCAAGATGAAGTCCAATCGTTAATCTCTTTACGCATGTTAGGCCAATAATATTTATTTTGAATTAATTTTCTAGTTGTTCTTATACTTGGATGAGATAATGAGTGAATTTTGTCAAATATAATTCTTCTCATAGAATGTGGAACATAAGGTCGAAAAGGTTGTAGAGAAACATCACACCATATGTTTAAATTAATAATTGGAATATGAATTTCTTTTAAATTATTTTTAGAATTTGGATCAGAAATGGTTTTTTGTAAAAATGTATCAGTTTGCTGTTCTTTATATAAAGTTTCTAAATTTATATCTTGAGTAGAAATTGCATTTATTTCTGGAATACGGGAAAGTGTGTCGGCAACTATGTTGTCTTTTCCGCGTATATATTGAATATCATTTGTAAATTGAGCAATATATTCAAGATGACGTAGTTGACGAGGAGATCTATCTACTTTAGAATTTAGAACATGAATTAAAGGTTTATGATCAGTATAAATTGTAAAAGCTCTACCTTCAAGAAAATGTTTAAAATGTTTAATTGAATTATAAATTGCCAAAAGTTCACGATCAAATGTTGAATATTTAGTTTCTGTTGTAGTTAATTTTCTTGAAAAATAAGCTAAGGGTTCTAGTATATTATTGCTAGTTTGTTGAAGAACTGCTCCAATAGCAACATTTGATGCATCTACTGCTAATGATAAAGTACCATTTTTGTCGAAATGTGTAAGTAAAGTATTTTTAGCAAAAAGTTTCTTAACATTTTCGAAAGCTGTTGTGGTTTCATTTGTCCAATTTAATTGTTTGAGTTTGTTTTTAATTGCATGTGTTAACATTTCATGCAGAGGACTAAGTTCTGTTGCTAACATTTTAATATATCTGTGATAGTAATTTATCATACCTAAAAATTTTTGTAATTTATTTATAGAAATTGGTTTTTCAAAATTTGTTATTGTTTATTTTTGAGTTTAGATATTTTCTAACTAATTAGAATTTTCTTTTTTTTTGAAGTTATTCAAAATTTTAAGTTAACACTAAAACTCAATTAAAATTATTTTAAAAATTAAAGTAAAGAGTACAAAGTAGTTAACACTATAGTAGAGTGTGGTCTACAGAATCGAAAGCTTTGGAGTGGTCAAGAAGTGTTAAGAAGGCAATGTAACTTTCATCTACTCGCTCACGAATTTCGTCTGTCACAGATAATAGTGCCGTTGTACAGCTCCGTTTTGACCTGAAACCAGACTGACTGTCTGACAGGAGCTTGTATTCATGTACATATGTTAAGATTTGCCCATGCAGAATACGTTCAACGACCTTAGAGAGGAAAGGAAGTATGGCTATTGGTCGATACTCATTATTTTGTTTACGGATTGGAATAACTTTTGCAGCTTTCCAGTATATTGTGAAGACACCAGTCGTCAGAATTGAGTTGATCAAGTAAGCAATGTGGGGAAGGATTTTTGGAAGAATGACTTTTAAAAACTTTGAACATATACCATCAAGCCCCATTGCGTTAGACTTCACAGAAAGTATGGCTTGGACAACATCACAATTATCGACACAAACAAACTCGAAAGGGCTAGTGTCAACATTAACACGCGCGGAGTAGTTATCAGTGCACACATTGTCGGCTGAGTTTGGTAGTCTTACAAAAGTATTATTTATTTCGTTGATGTCGACATCAGGGGGATGAGACAAGTCACATTTGGGCTTACCAATTCCTATTTGTTTGATTTTGTTCCACTTTTCTTTTGTATCCAAAGCAGAACTAAACTTATACTTAAAATAATTTGCCTTGGCCAGCCTTATGGCTTTGTTTGCAGTAAGCCGAGCTATTTTAAAGCAACTATGCTCTTCCACTGTTTTGTACCTTTTCCACCGTGAGTAGGCTTGGTTACGAAGGTGGATAAGGTGTTTTAATGTAGCATTGAACCAAGGGCTATTCTTGTATTTAGGTGTTTTTATTCTTAGTGGAACGGGATCATCGAGTAACTTATTTATGTTATCCTGCAGAAACTTTGTCTGGTCATCAACCGATGTCAACGTACGAATCAAGCTCCATTCAACCGACTCAACGGACTCAGAAAGAGAATAATAGTATATACTTCTGTAATCGCGATACGCGAACGAACTTGGTCTACATGATGTTTGGAAGTTGGAGTTTAGGAATATCAGGTCGTGTTTTGAGAAGCAGGAGGCGGATAGTTGCGTGTAGTGAATCATTTTTTGAAGATCATTGATAAAAAATAAATCTAATAGAGAAGAGTTAGTACGAGATTCCATGCTTTGTTTTAAAGTGGCATCCACCAGTAGGTTACTATTAAAATCTCCAGCGATGATAATATTGTCATAGTCTATTAGTAACGATTGAAGAAATTCAATAAATGCGGAAAAATCTACTAGTCGATTCGGTCTGTATGCACAACCGATAAGAAGCCTACTATTATTTTTAGAAAACATATGAACAAACACATATTCCACAGGATCACCTGGACTAGAACAACAACACAATTTACAGGACATACTACTTTTTACATATATCGCAACACCCCCACCATGACACTTCTATCAACTCTGAAAAGTTGGTATCCATTTATCTTCACCATATCATTTTTATGAAACGAAGAAAACCATGTTTCTGAAACACATATGACATCAATATCGGAGCTTTCTGACAGAAACCTCAACTCGTCAAGCTTTTTATAAAGGCTTTGCGCATTGATATGGACAACTTTCATCCCGTTGGCTTTTTTGCTGACTATGCGCAACAAAGTAGATAGACAGTCTTTGGAACTCGGAGACTCACTATCGTAGACCATATAAATAGTCCCAGATGGAAGACCTATACCGATGCCAAAACACCTTGGCCATGAGAGTATCAGTAGCCTAGGACATTTTTTCTACTTGTCGTTAAAAGCCTATGCCTTTCCAGAATAACAGAGAAAGACCAGAAACCCAGCCAGTATCTACCGATATTATCCCTTTAGTCAGTAACGAAAACGTTTAAAGCCGTTATGATTCCCTCACTTAAATGAAATTGTTCGGTTATCCAGCCATAAACTTGACGACCGTAAAGTGCATATCACTACCACCATTCTGAACTCCATTAACACTCATAGCAGGATGGCGCTAGTGCTGTCTGACCTGTTTTTACACAGTCAACCACTACTGGTTCGTTCCTTCTGCGTTATATAGATAGATAATTTATTGAGGATTGCACTGCGACCTTTGGTCAGCACCTGATCCCCTCCGACTTCCATGATGAACCCCAGCAGTTATCTTGGCTTGAGGGATTTAATGGGGGAATGTTTTGGTCATGATGAACCCATAAACTTAGCTCTGCGTCTTGAGATAGCTTCACATTCGTGTATTATTCTGTTAATTTTTAGTTTTCTTATATATGTACGTATTTTTAATACAATTTATTCCAAATTATAATGTATTGAAGTGATAAATTTTAAAGTTATATACATATGTATATATATACATATCTTTTGTATATATGAAATATAATGAGTAACATAAATTTGAGCTAATTTATTAATTTTCAAGTAATTTTTCAACCCAACTGAGACTAGTATATTAAATAGTAGGATGCTGATGCAAATATCGACTAGTATGTCAACGGTTATTACATTGATGCATAGACTGAGTAGTATGCCAACTGGTATGTTGATGTTGAATACACTGACTAGTATTTCAATTGGTATGATATTGGTGTATATAATAACTAGTATGCCATCTGGTATAATGCTGATGCAGAGGCTGGCAATTGATATTTCGTAGAACATCGCCATGTTAAAAATACCAGTTGCTAATATAGAAAAAAAAGACAGAACTCATACTAGTTGAGATTTTTGGCAAACTAGTATTCTTCTAGTATACAACTAGTTGGTTTGACTGCAGGGTAGTTAAGCCCTTGGTGGCCCTCCAGGACGTTGTTCGCAACCAGGGTGTCGTCTTCACGAAAGGAAGTATTGTTTTCCGGGTCAAGACTGTCGAGAAAACTCAGGCTGGGGACTGCTTCGGGTCGGTCGCTGATTTTTCGTTTTATATGCACCATACCGCGCATTGTGAAGACCGATGAAACCTTTTTCCTCTTCTTTAGATGGATCGCAGCCTTGAAGATCTCATAGTTGTTTTTGGTCAGCGGTGCATTAACAAAGATTGGCTCATTGGAATTTATTCCCACATGCACGAGTCGCAGCCCTTTGGTGTTGTTGTGGCGCCTGATGCTCGCAATCGTTTTCAACAGCGTATTTCGGTCCGCGGGTGAGTAAAATTTAATGATAACGGCCGGATCAACCGTACCGTGGGGTAGTTTACGTTTCGGCCGAAAAACACTTTTATATATATTAAAATGAAATGATGTTCGTTCCCGTCCATGTTTTGGGTCCGATACGAGACCAATTTTATTCGCCCTTTTTTTCATATTATAGGGATCAAAAAGGGGAAGGTTTCTAGCAAAAGAAAAAATTGTTATTAAATTCTAGGGTCTTGAGGTATAGGTCAAAACGTGGACCCGGATAACCCTACGATGTGTTTGTATAATATGGGTATGAAATTGAAGCTTCTGACGATTGCTTTAATATGCGGTACTTTTGACTAGGGTCTCGAGGTATAGGCCAAAGGGTGGACCCGGGTACCCCAAGAATGTGTTTATACAATATGGATATCAAATAAAGGCTGTTGATGAGTTCTTTAGCAGAAGTTGTTAATGAGTACTTCAATATGGGTATCAAAAGGAAGCTGTGCTGATGAGTGGTAATTTTTCTCTGGGTGACGAACGTCTCGAGATCATTTCATGTGTACAACATATTTTGTATAAATATACGTATTTTTCGATTTGTGTTGTGCCGCTAAGTTGCAAATTTTTTTCGAAGCAGAGTAAACATAAACACCGAGGTTTGAACACTGTTTATGAGAGGTGTTTCAGCGCACATACACAAACGTATGTCACATTTCGTTGCTGGCTGAACATTTCTGCTGCTTTGTATTTGTTATACAAATGACGCTTATGTTCCGTTAATTTGTATGCAGTTCAACTCTTATGCCTTACATCTTACACTTACATCTTACATCTCACATTCAAAATTCCCCCATACCGTGAGCAAAGATGTTTACACATCAAAAATATTCACTTTTGATAATAATAATCTTACAAATGTGATTTTTTTTAATTCAGGCGCAGAAACGAATAAAAAAGTTAGCGCTATGAATTATTATTCATCGATTAATGATTCGTGAAAATGAAGAATCTCACATTTTGAAATGCAGAAGATTGTTCCACCAATTTGTCGTGGATATGTATGCAAAAATTGAGACCGAACGCTTAAACTATATCAAATTCAACCAGACTAAGTTACGGTCCGAGGAATACGTTCACCTCCAGGATGCAGTGAATAACGATGGAAATGTTAGTGACATCGGTAGAATGATCATATTACCAGCAACAATACTGGTAGCCCGCGACAAATGCATGAATAAGCACAGTATGTCATGTCGTATGTTCGCGCTTACGGATGGACGGATCTGTTTATTACTTTTACATACAATCCGCAATGGAGTGAAATCAAAGATCATTTGTTTCCTGGCCAATCCCCAATTGATCTACAATGACAAAACTGCAAGTATTTTCAAACCAAAACAAAAATCACTTATGGACTTTATTGTCAAACATAGGGTGTTTGGAGAGTTGCGTTGTTATATGTATTCCGGTGAATGGCAAAAGCGGGGATTACCGCACGCACACATTTTGATTTGGTTGGTTGATAAAATTCGGATCAAATTGATAGTGTGATATTAGCTCAAATACCGGATCAAACGATTGATCCAGATTTGTTCGAAGTCGTCACAAAAAATATGATACATGGACCTTGCGGTACATTGAATGTGAACTCTCCGTGCATGATTGATGGAAAATGTTCAAAGCGATACCCACGAGCATTAATTTCGGATACGGTCACAGGTGACTATGGATATCCGGCATAACGTCGTCGATCCATGGATGACAATGGTAAATCAACGATAATTAAGATGGGAAATCAAAATATTTAAGTTGACAATCGTTGGATTGTTCCATATTGTCCATTGTTGTCCAGAACATTCAAAGCGCCTAATAACGTGGAATACTGTAATTCCGTTAAATCAGTTAAATACAATTTGCAAATATGTAAATAAAGGAAGCGATATGGCTGTATTCGGTGCAGTCCAAAACGGCAACGACGAGATCAAAAAACATCAAATGGGGCGTTATATAAGCAGAACCGAAGCGATATGGCGAATTTTTTCATTCCCAATACACGAAAGACATCCAACAGTCGTTCATTTAGCGGTTCACCTTGAAAATGGCCAACGCGTTTATTTTACTCCTGAAAATGCAGCGCTTAAAGCCACAAGTGTACCGTCTACAACTTTGACTGCCTTTTTTCATTTATGTCAATCGAACGATTTTGCAAGAGCATTGCTATATGCAGAAGTGCCACAATATTTCACATGGGATAAATCCAGGAAAACATTTCAAAGGCGAGAATAAGGAAAACCAGTCCAAAGTCATCCTTATGTGTTCTCAATAGATGCATTAGGACGCATTTATGCAGTTCATCCAAATAATGCTGAGTGTTTTTACTTCCGATAGTTGTTAATTAATGTTCATGGCCCAACATCATTCCAGGCTTTAAGAACAATTAATGGTGAATTGTGCGCTACATATCGTGAAGCATGTCAAGAATTAAATTTTTTGGAGGATTATAAGTATTGGAAAGATACGCTTGCCGTTTCAGCTGTAATAGCCAGTCCACATCAAATGCGAACATTATTTTCGATAATAATTGCAATGTGCGGGGAGAAAACCATTGGAATTATGGAATAATTTCAAAGATTATATGGCAGATGATATTTTCAACCAAATCCGTCGAAATACTGCAAATTATGAGTTGGAATTCACATTGGAAATTTACAATGAAGCATTGATAAAGATTGACGACATTTGTTTGTCGATGTCAAACAAATCGTTAGTGCAACTGGGCATGGCAGCAGCAAATCGTCCAATGCATCATATGTTCAATCGAGAACTGGAGCGTGAATACCATTATGATTGTAATGAACTAAACACATTTGTAACACCAAATTTAACGAAATTGAATGACCAACAGCAACATGTTTATGATACAATCATGAATAATGTTAGCCATGGAACTGGTTTATTGTTTTTCGTGGATGCTCCTGGGGGAACAGGCAAGACCTTTTTGATTTCATTGATATTTGCAGCAATTGGATCAGATAATAACGTTACATTGGCACTCGCTTCTTCCGGAATTGCAGCTACATTACTGAAAGGCGTTTGCACAGCACATTCTGCATTAAAGTTGCCTTTGAATAAATAAAATAAATTTGCAAAAGTTCTTAAAGTATGTAAGCTCATCGTATGGGATGAGTATACTATGGCACACAAGAAATCATTGGAAGCACTTGATAGAACTTTGAAAGATTGAGGAAGCCAAACAGTCTTTGGAGGTGCCATGATTTTATTGGATGGAGATTTCAGGCAAACGTGTTCAACTACAAAACGATCCGTCAGCAGCTAAATTTTCAGAGCAATTACTGAAAATCGGAAACGGCCAAATGTCTGTCGATGCAACAGGAATGATTACATTGCCTAACAATTTCTGCACTTCTGCACAGTCTAAAGAGACATTGACACAGAGTGTATTTCCCAACATAGTTTAACATTACAAAAACTATGATTGGCTCAGCGAAAGCGCATGTTTAGCTGGGAAAAATAAGGACGTCAATTATATAAATGCAGCTATTCTGGATCAAATACCTGGTGACATAGTTGCATATAAGTCAATGGACACTATTACTGATCAAGACGATGTCGTAAATTATCCAACTGAATTCTTAAACTCTGTCGATTTGCCAGGCCTACCACCTAATAATTTACGATTAAAAATTGGAGCACCGATTATAATGCTGCGAAACATTAATGTGCCACGACTTTTCAACGGTACCAGACTCGCTGTGAAGAAGCTAATGAGTAGCGTTATCGAAGCAACAATTTTGATAGGGAAATACAAAGGAGAAGACGTTTTGATACCCAGAATTCCACTGATCCCGACGGATTTACCATTCGATTTCAAACGTTTGTAGTTCCCTGTTCGCCTTTCCTTCGCTATGACAATTAACAAGGCGCAAGGATAGTCTCTACAAACGCGTGGTATTAATTTAGAATACCCAATTTTTTTCTCGTGGACAATTGTATGTAGCTTGCTCACGAGTAGGCAAACCATCGTCAGTATTCATTTACGCGAAAGATGGAAAAACCAAAAATGTTGTCTACCAAAACGTGTTACAACAAAGTTCGAATGAAATTGTATCAAAGAATTTGTTTTGTTTCGTATTAGTTTTATTCTCTTTCAGCAAATCATTGAATTTATCGCCTATCGAAGCGGGCGAGGGTACGCTAGTAGTATATATATATATATATTCGCAATTTCAGTCCCATTTTAACAGCGAGAAGCTTCAAATTTCAACAAATGCTTACGTATATAGCATGTATTGTTGTATGAAAAAATCATAGATATAAGTATTATATATAGTATATACCATAAACTGTAATTTTTGCCTCTTTTTTACGGCCAGAAGTTTCAAATTTTATCATCAAATACTTGATTCTCAGTCATAGTTTTTACATGCAGACCACAAAAAAGGTGAAACTTTTCATCCTCACACATAGTCCCTACAAATTTTTATACACATTAGGCAGATCTCACAGAGTATATTAACTTTGATTGGATAACGGTTGGTTGTACAGGTATAAAGGAATCGAGATAGATATAGACTTCCATATATCAAAATCATCAGTATCGAAAAAAAATTCGATTGAGTCATGTCCGTCCGTCCGTCCGTCTGTCCGTTAACACGATAACTTGAGTAAATTTTCAGGTATCTTGATGAAATTTGGTACGTAGGTTCCTGAGCAACCATCTCAGATCGCTATTAAAAATGAACGAAATCGGACTATAACCACGCCCACTTTTTCGATATCGAAAATTTCGAAAAACCGAAAAAGTGCGATAATTCATTACAAAAGACAGATAAAGCGACGAAACTTGGTAGATGAGTTGAACTTATGACGCAAAATAGAAAATTAGTAAAATTTTGGACAATGGGCGTGGCACCGCCCACTTTTAAAAGAAGGTAATTTAGAAGTTTTGCAAGCTGTAATTTGGCAGTCGTTGAAGATAACATGATGAAATTTAGCAGGAACGTTACTCATATTACTGTATGTCTGCTTGATAAAAATTAGCATAATCGGAGAACGACCCCGCCCACTTTTTAAAAAAAATTGTTTTTAAATTCAAATTTTAAAAGAAAAGTTAATATCTTTACAGTATATAAGTAAATTATGTCAACATTCAACTCCAGTAATGATATGTAAATACAAAAATAAAAGAAAATTTAAAAATGGGCGTGGCTCCGCCCTTTTTCATTTAATTTGTCTAGGATACTTTTAATGCCATAAGTCGAACAAAAATTTACCAATCCTTTTGAAATTTGGTAGAGGCTTAGACTCTAGGACGATAACTGTTTTCTGTGAAAAAGGGAGAAATCGGTTGAAAGCACGCCCACTTTTTATACACAGTCGACCGTCTGTCCTTCCGCTCGGCCGTTAACATGATAACTTGAGCAAAAATCGATATATCTTTACTAAACTCAGTTCATGTACTTATCTGAACTCCTTTTTGTATTGGTGTAAAAAATGGCCGAAATCCGACTATGACCACGCCCACTTTTTCGATATCGAAAATTACGAAAAATGAAAAAAATGCCATAATTATATACCAAATACGAAAAAAGGGATGAAACATGGTAATTGTATTGGTATGTTGACGCAAAATATAACTTTAGAAAAAGCTTGGTAAAATGAAAATGAAAAAGTTTTGCAGGGCGAAATCAAAAGCCCTTGGAATCTTGGAAGGAATACTGTTCGTGGTATTACATATATAAATTAATTAGCGGTACCCTACAGATGATGTTCTGGATCACCCTGGTCCACATTTTGGTCGATATCCCGAAAACGCATTCACATATACAACAAAGGGCCACTCCCTTTTAAAACCCTCATTAATACCTTTAATTTCATACCCATATCGTACAAACACATTCTAGAGTCACCCCTGGCCCACCTTAATAGCGATATCTCGAAAAGGCGTCCACCTATAGAACTAAAGCACACTCCCTTTTAAATCATTACCACCATTCATTTGATACTCATATCTTACAAACATATTCTGGAGTCACCCCTGGTCCACCTTTATGGCGATATCCCTAAATGGCGTCCATCTATAGAACTATGGCCCACTTCCTCTTAAAATACTCTTTAATACCTTCCATTTGATACACATGTCATACAAACACATTCCAGGGTTACCTTTGGTTCTTTTTACAACATGGTGATTTTCCCTAACTTTGTCTCCACAGCTCTCAACTGAGTATGTAATGTTCGGTTACACCCGAACTTAGCCTTCCTTACTTGTTTTTTTTATATTTGTCTTAAAAATCGCTTAGGTATGTACATCTGTTCACTATATATTTCATATCTCATATAGCCGATTATTTGGATATTATGAATGGGACAAGATGTTTAGCCCAATTCATGAGTGGTGGACTGTCTTCGGCTGTGCTGTGTCCTTACTTGGTTTTTTAATAATTTGGGAAAGATTTAAACAACGTGACATCTGCATGGACGAGGCTTGGGATAAGTTTACTATTAATGCGTTTGTAACACTTCAGCCATCGTAGGAGTGCGGTTTCAAATCCCACTCCCAGGAGAAAATGCTTTGAAGAGATTTACGAGGTATAACCGAAACAGCTGTAGCCTTGTCCCTCCTGATGTCACTTTGTTAAAATATTTCTCAAATCAATAAATAAATTTAATTAAAAAATTGCTTCAAATAAATGTTTTCATACATGTAGAAGTAAATAAGGCAATCCTCGCTTAACTCTTACCTCCGTTATGTCAAGCAATTTATAACTTTGTTAAAAAAAAAATAATAATATAGCAAGTATACTATATGTCTAATACGATTTTTAAGTATAAAGAATGTCAACTATACAACTGTAGCATTATCTAAGGGTTAATACTACTACTACTACTGATTTCAGATATTCTCTCGCTCAGTCCTTTACTTTTAATCTTTTTATATTTTCTTCGTTTTTTCTAGTTTAAGTCATTTGTGATTTAGTGATAAAACTCAATATTTGATTTATCGTAATTGTTTCACATTAAGTAACATGTTGTTTCTACTCCCTAATGGACAAGCAGCATCATGAAATGCAGAATAGACAAGGTCAGGTCTGAGCGCAATCTCTCCAATGCTTCTTTGCATTCCAGGAAAATTTTGATGAAGTACTGTGTGAGATTATTACTTTGAACATCGCCTGACTAAAAATATATTTATACAGTCCCGACTGCAACGTAACACGCTTCCTCCAGAATTTTGCAGCTTTTTTCGCCTGAAAAACGCTGCTTTACTTTGGCGACCTGTGGGAAATAATTTTTTTTGGATCGATAAAGTTAACTTCCGTTAATTTTGAGCCACCAGTACTGACGTGAATAGTAGACGTAAAAAGTGTGTCAGTCTTGCATAAATGCGCCGATTCTGCGGCTCTATTGTGGCCGCAAGATATCTATCGAAACTCAGACAGAAAACCATGTAGTCGGTTCGCCCTTTATTTAATGCAATCAAGCTTTCCCGTGGCCTTTAACTTTGTGCCAGTTGCTAGTGCTATTTTTCGATCATAAAGTCAGCTGGTGAAATGTGCAGAATGCCGTGCTAATCATTGATAATTTTCATAAAAACGGAAGGTTTTTGGTAGACGTCCTTTTTGGTGTGGCTTTCCACCAAATTTGGACCCCATACTAAATTTTTGTGCTTGAAAATTACTAACGGTGGGTGATAGACTCCGCGTGCATCTCAACAAACCTATGCAATGCCATGGAGGCTTGTTGTAACTCTTTCTTTCACATGGAGTTTTTACGATGACGTATTTTCTTATATAATTTTTGTGTTACCCCTCTTAATCTAGCCTTAATCAAGTAAGGAACATTATTTTTATGTCTAGTACTAGATCAGTTTTTCCTCTTTGTCATTTAACCCGCCTCCAGATGCCCAAACATGTATGTACATCCCTAGGTACCTGAGCCATCAGTTATAAATAAACATATCGTGCTTATGATGACTGAAACTTATCTACGTTCGCCTTGAGTTTGATTGGCTCTCTGTCGAACTGCCTAATCGATTAGTTAATGGGCAGATTTTTTGGCTTAGCCAAGATCCCATTCTGCAGCTTAATATTGATTAGGTTAGGTTAGGTGTAAGCTGATAAGAGAAGCTTACTTGGGGCAAAATGAAGGTCCGTTGTGATACCACATACAATAAAATAACGGTGACGTAGTTATAGCTACTTAGACAATCGTTGGGTAGCAACATAAATTTCTGAATGATACCGATCTCAACCTTGGATAAAACCTCGGGAGATCCAAGTGAGTCGCGACCGAATTACTATCGCCTAATTCTGGCAAAAGCTGACCAACCAAGCATAAAGCGATTTGATGATTCCACCTCATCATCCTCCGTACAGCTGCAGCAGGATGGAGTTTCCAGTATATTGAGACATACCGCATGGGTACCCATGCAACAGAGCCCTGTCAAAACCCCAATGACCATTGATAGGTGAGCCTTAGTGCAGCTTAACATAGATTCGATTCCATTTATTAAGGTCGTTTGGTCCATCGAGTTGAGACTTTCGATAATTTCTCGTTTTAGGGCGTTGTTGAAAGTCCCTGCAATGTTCATAAAAACACCTAAAACATATTTCAGGTGTTCCAGTGCTTTCTCCTAATTAATGACGACCTCATGCAATCTAAACGCATAGATCTGTATTCGTTCGGGTTCTATGACCGGTTCTTCTTGCTATGGGAATTAATATTACTCGAGCCGTTGTCTAAGATAGGGGGATTTGTTTCAGTGTTGTGCGACCCTCAAAAATTATTTTAAGCTATTTTACTCTCATTTGACCTACCACCTGCCACATAGTAGGGAATATTCCAACAGGACCCAGCGATTTGTTTTTAATCGCCCATTAAATTTTTGTATTCGTCACGTATCCTTGTACTGCTCGCTCCATATTTGGAGTGTATACGTTGTTATATAATTCTTCCGCATCATCTCCTGATTGGAAGTTTGTGCTAAGTGGCGCCTCAAGGGACAACAGTGAACTGTGTAACACTTCCCCCTCGTCCCTTTTTATCACTTATATGGGACTTTCCTCAGCCTTGTCGTTCCACTGGATCACATATAATACTCCACATAGAAATTTTTCCATGAAACACTCTCTGACATAATGACTTCACGTTTATCTAGCCTCAACATATCTCTTTATTCTTCCCAGCACACTTGGAATGCCGCAAATTTTGCCAGCTGAGAAATTTACTTTACTCAGAGGGCCCAGAGGTTCAACTCCAAACTCCAACATTGACTTCGATAACTACTTTTACAGAACTTTGTCTAAAAAATTTCAGGAAGACCGATTTATATATTTATTTTAAAGCTTTGTCGTGGTTGAATTTTTTTTTCATAGAACCAAAAATATCCAACTATACAAATTAAGAATTTTTGGCGACGTTTATTGCTTAAAATATGTAGTTTTTGCTGGCTCTAGTCTAGGTCCGTGCTTCATGAATAAAACACATTTGATTTTTTCGTTTCAAAAACCGATATATTTCAATTGCACTACGGCAGTCATCTTCAGGGTAGAACAACTAAGAAAGTATAAATAATAACAATTAAGAAAATTACGCATTTTATATCTTACATATGTACATACATTGATTAACACGTCTGTCCCGTGTGACGTGGAGTATGGTACTGATTTTTTTGTTAGCAAATGTTTATAGATATGCTCAGAATGATGATCGGTGTTGCCCTTAAAGTTAAGTCGTGTGTCTGTCAGTAAGTTAACAATATATAACATTTCCATTGTGTAGCATTTGTTGTAGTGTTGTTCTTGTTCTAATATTTTAGTCTCTTCGAAGTTTGGTGTGTGGCCGCTATTTGCACTGTTGGCCATGAGTGCTGTTTTTTGATTACTTGTTTGACTGTAAAATTTTAAGTCAGATTTATGTTTTGAAATTCTTGTTTTTAGCTTTGACTTCGTTGTTTCTACATATATGTTGTTGCTCATCTCTTCACCATTGCCTTTATAGGCAATTTCGTATACCACATTACTTTTTTCCATGATTGGAATTTTTATTTGGTTCGACTAAATATGTTTTTAGCGTGTTTGCAGGTTTATGTACTACTTTTGTGGATCCTTTGTCATAGAAGTCAGATTTCGGTAGACGCTCAGATAGCTGTGGAACGCAAGATACCGACTTGAAAATAATAGATTTTTCGGGGTTTTTAGGATTATTATGAACTGTAAATTTTTTTAATAATGTTTCAATTGTTTTTTTTTTTCGGAAAATCGTTGTTTCTTAATAATGTAATTATTTCGTCTTTCACTTCTTCGTGGTATATTTCGTCTGATGTCTGCAACATTCTCCGCATATAGCCCATTGTTGTATTCACAATCATTGTTTTAGGGTGCTTAGAATTACAATTTATAATTCGTCCTGATGTTGTAGGCTTTTTATACCACTTTAGCTTCCAATGATTTCCTCGTCTGATTATTATGGAGTCCAGGTAAGGTAGTTGTTCTTCATTCTCTAATTCTATAGTAGATTTTATATTCTTGTCAAAGGTATTTAGAGTTTCAAATTTTTTTTTTATTTCATTTTAGTTTATCATAGCTTTGTTAATAACAAACCACACAACAACAAATAAACCAATTGCAATAGACAGTGCAATCACGGATACAGTGGAGCAAACAAAAAAATTTCTGAAGGAAAATAAAAACATAAGAATTTTAACACCAGACAAAGAGAACAAAACGGTGGCAACGGAAATAGATGAATATAACAAAAAAATGGAGAATATTTAACGGATCTAACTACATATCGAGTTCAAAGACAGGATCCAACAACACGTTTACAAAACAAGAACAATTCCCTATTAGACAAACTTTTCAACATGGATTTAATAACAAAGGCTGAGAGGTTGCCTTTACTATAAGGAAAAATTAACGAAATCGGTTAAGGACTGCGCCCACTTTTATGTAAAAGATTTTTAAAAGGGTCGTGGACGAACAAAATAAGCTATATCTTTGCAAAAAAAAGCTTTATATCAATGGTGTTTCATTTCCCAAGTGGATTTATAACAATAAATAGAAATAACTTCAAATTTAAAAAAAATGGGCGTGGCACCGCCCCTTTTATAGTTAAGAAATTTTCTATGTTTCGGGAGCCATAACTCGAAGAAAAATTAGTTCATAATAGAACCATATGTATATGTATTATTGCAAAAACAAACAACAAGAGCATTTCAAGTATACATCTGGGTATGTAATGTTCGATTTCACCCGAACTTAGACTACCTTACCTGTTTTATCTCTAATACACAACTAAAATAGTTAAAACACAATCACTAGTGATATGCGTGAAATATTTGTTTCTCATTTGCATGCATGTGTTTTTTTTTTTTTTGTTTTTATCAAATTTCTTTCAACTAATACTCCTAAGAAATCAGTCCATGGAAAAGCATGCATACATTGGTAAAAGTAATATGTATTTGTTAACTAAAACCACACATAGAAACTCGCTTGCTCACACGCACAAGAGCTTAAGATTTCATATCAACGTAAGGTATCATCAAATCAAAACTAAATTGCACCCTAAAGGAAAGTAAAGACAAAATGATTTACAAACCAAACAAAATTTGATTACGAGCCACCGAAGGTTGACAGTAAACAACTAAAAACCAGGTGACTGCTGCCACTGTTTAGGAATAAATGTTTCTAATGAAATCGTAACTAAATGCAAATGGGGAGAAGAAGCATGTTATGAGATAAGTCAGCCCAAAGCGTAGTTCAGACCAACAATTGTTGTTCGCGTTGCTGCTTAGCATTGTTACGACGCAACTGGATATAAGTATTAGTCACATGATTATGTCAATACATACACACATCCATGTACACACGTGTGTGTAACTCACACACATAATTATAATAACGTGGGGGCACTTAAGATACGCTTGACGAAATTTTGTAAATATTTTCTAAAATTTGCTACTTTTAGAAATTCTCAGCCAGCGTTGTGCTTGTGTATCTTACAGTTGCTCTACTGAATATCAATTATAACAAGTAAAGGTATATAAGTTCTGGTATAACCGAACATTATATACTCAGCGTGAGCTTCAATTGTGCATTTCATTTCAGATAAATTACTTTTCTACATAACACCTGGCACCGCCCGTTTAAAAAAAATTTCTCCCCATTTCATCTTACAACAAAACTTGATAAGTGAAATATCATTGATAAAAAACTATAGTTTTATATAATAAGTTATAGCGTATTATTCTAATCTACGACCTTTTTAAATTTATTTGATATCTAAGTTTTCGTGGTCTTTAACCGATCCCGTCCAGTTTTACTAAAAATATTTTCTGCCACAAGAAAAATATGCGTACACAATTTCATTACGCACTGTTAATTTTGCTTCAAGTTATTATGGCTCCCGAAACATAAAAAATTGCTTAGTCATAAAAGGTTTCATGCCCATTTTTTAAAATTTTAAGTTTTTCCTATTTATTGTTATAAATCCACTTGGGAAATGAAATACCATGGATATAAAGCTCTTTTTTGCAAAGATATAGCTTATCTTATTCGTCAATGAAGGAGTGGGGTGTGGTCCTTAACCGATTTGGTAAATTTTTCTTTAAAGCATTCCCTATAGTAAAGGCAACTTCTCTGCCGAATTTCATTATGAGAGGTTTAACGATTTTCGATGTATGATTAAAAATATTTGTGAAATTGATTTTATCACAAGTGGGTGGTGCCACGCCCATTTTAAATGTTTCTTTCAAATTTTTATCTAGAGTCTCAATATCAGTCCACACGTTAAATTTCAACATTCTATGCGTATTATTTACTAAATAATCAGGTTTTTGTGTTTTCCAAAATGTTATATATATAAAAAGTGGGCGTCGTTATCATCCGATTTCGATCATTTTCAATACCAAT
Organism: Eurosta solidaginis; assembly: GCF_040869045.1. Classification (NCBI taxonomy): domain Eukaryota; kingdom Metazoa; phylum Arthropoda; class Insecta; order Diptera; family Tephritidae; genus Eurosta; species Eurosta solidaginis. The sequence continues at coordinate 434,315 of NW_027136914.1, read as the reverse complement.
CTATTCTGGGTCCAGATAAGCTCGTGTACCATAGTTGGTGAAGATATCTCAATATTTACTCAACGTATCGTGCTAACGGACAGACGGACAGATGGACGGACGGATATGGCTCAATCAACATTTTTTTCGATACTGATGATTTTGATATATGGAAGTCTATATCTATCTCGATATCTTTATACCTGTACAACCAACCGTTATCCTATCAAAGTTAATATAATCTGTGTGCAAAGCACACTGAGTATAAAAACAGACATATTGTGGTTGTCAAGCATGTCAACGTGTGGGTGCGTTTGCGTTGCTAAATTTGTATCACTGAGCTTTGATGGATCTAAGAGTTGCTCGATGAATCTTTAGTAAGAATTATAATTTGATGCTAAAAACCTTAGAACCATCAAGCTGGGGAACAGCTATGATTGGCAATGATAAAAGCTCAATGATCATTCGCTGCTGTGACTGGAGTTGGGAAGGAAAACCGAGTAAATTTAGGCAAACAGGGGATGCACTTAAGGGGGTTCACACTATTCTCTTTTATGGACCCTTATTAGACATTGATTACCCCCTTCAGTTACCTTAATCTAATAAATTTAATACACAAATATATTCGGATGGCTTAGTAATCTGCATAATAGGCATGTACGAGGAAACAATATTGAACAAACCCTGCGCATCATAGAAAATGAATGTGATACCGAAGGTTTGTTTATCAATCCTCAATTGTCCTAATTCTTTTTACCAGAAGAAGGAAACTATCCATGCCAGAACCATCCTTAAGTGGCACTAAAATCAGATTTTCATTGTCAGCAAAATACCAAGGGACTACACTGGACATAACCCTCTCGTGGAATGCTCATCTAGATGCTATATTGAACAAAGCACCACCTGCACTGGACACTTTGGAAAAACATGTGGGCTGTCTCTGAAAGTGTTATTCTGGGCAAATAATACTGTTTTGAAGACAATAATCACTTACGCTTCCTTAAAAGCAGGAGCTATTATTTATAGGCCGCACTAAGAAATCGTTACAAATGAGATGCTGCTCCATGCAAACTAGGAAAACCATTAGTAACTGGGGATCAAAACTATACATAAAACACGGAATTGACTGCCAAGGGCAAAAGCAGGTCAAATTGTGTATACTCAAAGCAATGTGCATATCAGCCAAACTCATTAATATAATGGGACCACCGAACTCTGACTGGGTACTCTTGTTTTTTTATTGGACATTGAGGTAGAGCACTACCCTCAATTGGCCCAATGAAACCAGGCTAATCCTGTTCATATGTCCGCACCCCGTGGGACCGCCGTTAGGCATAACGTAACGGGGGAAAAGGCGATTTAGTCGTCATTACTTCGTATGCGCATTTCTCTGCGCTCCCTTTCAGCACGCATCAATTTCGTCATAACTATAAAGGTCATCAGAAGTTCAACAATATATTTGTCCGCATATTCGGAGAACTAAATTCCTAATGGAAGGCTCCTCTCCAAAAACTTTGTGTACAGAGAGTCTTTCGCCGTGAAAAAGAGGGCAGTGAAACATTACATGTTCTGCGCTTTCCAATTCAGAGGGACAGTGTGGACAGAAAGGATCCTCCTCTATCCCACGCTTATATAGATATTTTTTGAAGCCGCCGTGCCCGCTCATTATCTATGTGAGAAGGTAATTTAGTTCGTTGTGTTTTTGTTCATAGCATTCCTCTATATTCCACTAACTAGCATGAATGTTCAACGCCCTTTTGTCGATTCATCGCACTGTTCTTGCCACCTAACTATTTTTCGTGACGTTGCGCTTTTCTTGTCATCTTGAGATGTTCGGCTGACTAAAATACCATACAAATCGGCTATTTCACCTGCCAGTAGATCTACTGGGATTTTCCTGAATAAAACATGGATCGCGTCGTTGGACACCGTCCTATAAGCAAATGTTATTCGTATAGCAGTAATGCGGTAGGCTGCTAGTATATATTTTTTGTGGACCATTTTAGATCCGTGCCATACTGGTGCTGCATATAATATTATAGAGCTGGTTACGTTGAATAAAAGCTGACAGGTAGATTCGCCTGGGCCGCCGAAGTTAGGTATTATTCGCTTTAGGGCTCCACTAACTCTCGAAACTTTCTCCGCTACCTCCCTTAAATGCTCCTTAAAAGTTAGTTGAGTCAATGTTTACTCCTAGATATTTCAAGGAAGGCTGGGAATCTTTAGTCTATCATATCATCTGATTTAGTAAGTAAACATTTTGGATAGACAAATACATATGTCGCTCTAGAAAGGCAGAGACAGAGGTTGCGTAACTCGTAATCCTTATGTATCACCTGGAGTAAAAAGCCTGCAGATGAACATAAATAAATTAAAAAAGTAGAATACTGAAAGTTCAAGCACAAAAGATCTAAATAAAAGTGGCATTGCATCGAGTATCTATAATAATAATAATGATAACAAATTGCAAAGTCATTCGGATAAATTTAAGTTAACATCAAATCTAATCATTAAAATTATATATAAAATGCAAAAAATTTAAAAAATTTAAAGGAAAATTTTACAGGTCTGCCGAAGCTCGTTATGTTCATGACTGGATAGAGCTCGCACATCATTAGATCTTCTTTAGTATCGCTGTATAGCTCTTCTATTCAAAAAAATGCTCCTAAACAGCAATGAAAGTGAATTGATCTTTCCTGAAAACTCTTATGATCCCGAGTGTTATAAAGAGATCCTTCCCAGTTCTCTTCGACTCAGTGTAATTCTATGAAGTACAAACTACAGCATTTCCCAACACTTTCGGTTCTTATTTTATGTCTTCATCTTTTACAAAATTAGCCCTGAGACTACGTTTTCACTTCGTTGGTTTCTACATTCATTGTTGCCCCTAGTTATCACTGTTTGCTTTTGTTACTAGTGTCCCATTCTAATAACAAAGTGTACCTTTTCCACTATTTATCCTTTTGGGCACATTTTTGCAGGAAAATTAAGCGAACTTTTGTCAAGCACAGCGACGAACTGTCGTATCACAGCTTCAGTTTATTATAGTCTGAGAAAAGCTGCTAATTTTTCATTACAAATAAATAAATAAGCCTGAGGGGATTAGGTGAGAAATAATAAAATGTACAGGAAACAGGAAACGGAAAGCTGGTTGATGTTGAAATGTTGCAAAAGGAATGTTATAAATGTAATAAGTTATTTAATTGCAATTAAGGCTTTTCGAAGGATTGTGAGGGCTTATCCAATAGAATTCATAGCAATATTAGGTGTAAGTGAGGTAGTGTAATTTTGAGTAAATCATTCTCTATGTCACTAAATTGTTTATTTCGACAATACGGAAACATATTCATAACTTTCATGAATATGAAATGGTAAAGGAAGTTTGCCACAAATCTCGAAAGACCTTAAAGGGGAAAAGATTGACTCACCAATAACTCTTCCGATTATCTGTTTGAACGCAAACTAGTCAATAAATTTTTGAGATATCTTGATGAAATTTGGTGAGCTGGTTTTTTTGATGTCAGGTTAGACATTTATCGGACCCGATTGTACCGAAGTACTATATCATATATCTCCCAATAAGCAAATCGAAAAGAGGTTTTTGTCATATCTTCTTCAATTTATTAGAAAGAAGTTTCAAGTTTCAACAAAGGCTTCGCATATGCCATATTTTCTTCTCTGAAGAAATCGTAGAGATCGCTCGTATATATATCATATATCCCGTACTACCGATTATTTAGATTAGAAGCTTTTCGTAATTTCTGCCCCATTTTAACTGCTGGAAGCTTCAAATTTCATACTTACGTCTATGTCATATAATACTCAGATAAGTGACTCATGGTCCTAGCTATCTCATGAAGACACAAGAAACGTGAAACTTTGAGTGACGATTACCGATCTCTTTTTGATATGAAACATCTATAGTCGGAAGTAAAATTGATTTGTGGCGTGACGTCGCCACACTATGTGATAGTGTAGTTAGAGATATGCACGTTTATAAAGTCCATATGCAGTAATGTGTACGGTGTGGAGATGGGTCTCCATGCGTAACCGACTGTGCGATTCTCTTCCCACTCGATCTTACTTTAAGCAAGGGTCTTCCCGGGGTAATCTGGGGATAATTTCGAGATGGTTTCGGGAACTCCCTCGGCGTCTTCCAGGTGTCACTTCGGGAACCTTTCGAGGTCATTTTAGGAACCTCGAGGGATGATTTAGGAAACTGTATTGGAGTCTTCCCGGGGTTAATTTGGGTGGTACCGGGCTCGTCCAAGCCATTTCTTGATGATTTTCTGAACGCCTTATGATATTCCCGGGGTCATTTGAGATTACTTCGCAGTCGTTTTAGGGTTGTTTAAGGATGATTTTGGGAACCTCATTTGTGAGGTATTTCAAGAGGATCTTGGGGGAGTTTTTAGTGGTCCTCCCAGGGTAATTTGGGGGTCACTTAGTGATCGTTTGGGGGACATTCCAAGATAATTTAGGGGCGTTTCTCGGGATCGTCCGGGGCTCATTTGGAGATCACTTCGGTGTAGTTAGGAGCTTATTTGGGGGGTTCTTCGCTATACCCCCGCGTTTATTTGGTGGTCATTGCGGGATTATTTGGAGATAATTTCGAAAAAAATTGTCATATTTTATTTTATCACTATGCCATTTTTAGCTGCCACCGTGGTGGATGGTAGCGTGCTCCGCTCCTCCTACTACACCGAATGCCCTGGATTCACACCCCGTGCAAAGCAATATCAAAATTTTAGAAATTAGGTTTTTCAATTAGAAGAAAATTTTTCTAAGCGGGGTCGCCCCTCGGCAGTATTTGGCAAGCACTCCGAGTGTATTTCTGCCATGAAAAGCTTTCAGTGAAAAATCATCTGCCCCACAGATGCCGCTCGGAGTCGGCGTAAAACAAGTAGGCCCCGTCCCGGCAATTTGTAGGAAAAATTAAAAAGGAGTACGAGGCAAATTGGAGGAGAATCTCGGCCTAAAATCTCTTCAGAGGTTATGGCGCCTTACATTTATTTATTTCATTTTTAGCTGATATCGGAAACTTCTTTTTCTGCATGTTAATTTAAGAAAATTGCGTCGATATTTCAAATCTACCAGGCGTCCGGTTACGGCTCACGCTGTTTTATTAAAAATTTTTCAAAAATATTTCGGGTGATCGTGCACCTAGTGAGAACTCGAAAGCAAATACGAGGCTTCACAAACGCTGTATTTATCCAAGAAGAGAGAGATGGCGATGGACTCCACGTATACTCTAGCATTCTTATACATCTATAAAGTGCCGTCGAGGCTTTCTGTACTCTCTACCCTACGTTGAGCTTTCACCACAACTTACTCTCTAGAATGATTCCATTTGTACAAGGTTTTTTTGCAAGGTCACATTCCCTAGCTTATTCCTTGACCGATCCGCAACTTTATACCTTCTAGTAAATAATCAAATTCAAATCCTGCCGTACAGATTTTTCATTTTATTTTTTACTCATTTGAAACCTACGTTTACTTATCGTTAGCTTCTTTTCCTGCAGAGTGATGACTATTAAGAAATATTGATACAAGCCGAAACTGAGTCGACGCTAATTTCCCTGCATCCTAAATGCTTTTCTTAAATGTCAAGCACAAATGCTCTATAACCGTTACGAATATTGAGTCTTAGCTTCTCAAACTTTTAATCGAAGCTTATTAATTTAATTATTTTTTCTAAAAATTCAGTTGAAGTTGTGACAAATATAGATAACTAGCATTGGATTTGATTGGATTGATAATTTATAGAAATTAATTACACGTCAATTTTTTCTCACCTACTTAATGCTAAAGCTCTTACTATAATCTTCGCGCTTAGCAATATTTATGAAAATCTGCGCTAATTAAGTAGTCAAGTGAGCATCAATTAGTAACAAAATTGAATCTGTTAAGCAGTTAATTGAGTGGCATTGAACAGATTAAGCTCGAGCAGAATTATATGCAAATATTTTAGTGTACCTTTTCAACAAATAAACATTTTTTGTTAATTAATATTTTTCGTAATATAAGAGTGCAGCATACGACGCGAAGGCGTGCAGCGAAAAATAGAAGAGGCAGAACAAAAAAATTATATAGACTTTATTGATATTTTGATGAATAGAAAAAAATTACTAAGTAAATTTTTACAAACACAAGCTTTGAGGATAGCTCTTTAGTTACCGTTTCGTATTTTGTAATACTTTTGATGTGTAAACATCTTTGCTCACCGTATGGATTCTCCTGAATGTAGGCGTAAAATGTAAGCGTTGAATGGAAGCATTAGCGTGAGCGTTGAGAGAAAGCGAAAACATAAACGTATTCTTTGTTATAAGTATATTGGGGATATGTGTAGAATAAAATAACACACATTGTGTAAGGTATTTGTATATTGTATAGAGCACTAGAGCAAGTGTCGGCAAAAATGTTGTGTGGATGTATTAGTGAGAGCACTTTGATCGCACGAATCAATTAATTCACTGATCATTCTCTTGTTAAACTGCAACGGCTAAGAACGCAATAAATAATAAGTTATTGATGCGCACAATGGCAAGCGAATATTTTATGTTGAACAACGCCTTTGGGCAAATTCAATGCCCGGATCAAATCTACAGATACATGATCAATTTTTATAAAGGTAGTCCTTAAAATGTTTTTTATTATCTTTTACTTACTACTTTAAATTCCACTTGCATATACAAATAGATCCCTATAATTTTCCTAATAAATACATACGTTTCTTACTATTACTATTAATATTTACAAATTTAAGACTGACACCTGATTGTACTAGAAATAAATGGGCATGGAATACCCCATATACCCTAAAAAATTAAGAATTTTGATGAAAATCCACCGAATTTTTAGTATTATTTTCAAATAAAACTTACAGTTTCTCTACTGGATCCTGTTGCATTTTTTCGTATTAAATTAGTTAAATTAATTCATATTAATAAAATGTATTTACGTAAATACTTGCATATATTTTTCGCTGCACAACTAGCGATACCAACACTCGATGTTGACACGCCAATTGCTCATTGCAGACTGAACCATTCATTAAACAAAGAGCGCAGGCTATCTGTGTGAGTTGCTCACCATCTTAAGATGTATGAAACGTCGATGTCTGCACTAGAGAAAGTGCGAGCGCATGCTAAGTGTGTGGTATAGATATGGCATATGGAGAAATAGAGACTGTGAGCGTAAATGTATTCACTATACTGTAGCGTAATGTGGGAACAATATACATGAGCGAAATTACAGAGCAACTCAAGGCAAGTTGATATAGCTACATATAATTTCAAATCTCTTAGCATATACACAATTTGTATGCATGCAAATAGTCGATGAGTTGTATTCAATGCTGTTTTGTTTGAAATAAAGAGCAACAGATGTTATGGTAAACATAAGCAATATAAATAGTGTTTACAAGCGCAAAGCACGTAGTTGAGTATTCAGGTCTATGTTGAATTTTTAAGGCTTATTCGATGCTTGTAATACCAAAAATATCAAATAAAATAAAAACAATTAAAAAATTTTATCAAATAAAATGAAAAGAAAAAAGTCATCGACATTTTATTAAAAGAATATTAATTTGTTTTTGGAACTTTTGAGATTTTTTATCTGAGTGTTTTTTTTTCAAATTTTCTTGGCGTGTTATCAAGAAATAATCGATTTTGCTGTTATTATTTTTTCGATTTTCATTATTGGTTGTTCGCCAAAAACTTTTCGATATGTTATCGAGAGGATATCATTTGTTTTCGGAAGCCTAAAGATTTGTTATTGTAGCGTTACCAATTTATTAGAGGCGAGTTATAGAAAATTTATAGATTTTGTTGTGAAAAGTATATTGATTTGTTACCCAAAAGTAGTCGAATTCATATGGGATTATTATCAATTTTTTATCGGCATGTTATCGATTTGTTAAAGATGACTCATGGGTTTATTGTGACTAAAATATATTTTGAAATTGATAACACATTCTTCGATAGCAAGCCGTTAAGAAACTATTTTACAATGACAATCTCATACCAAATCGAAATCTTGTAGTAATAAGCCGATAGTAAAACTATAGCTTGTAAAGTAACATTTAACATTATTTTCCTAGACGTACACCTATATGTTAGCACATGCTCTGGAGACCGGACTCATATCCCGGAAAGAGCTGTCGCATCCAAAGCACTCTCTTAATCCCCCGCATAGAGCAATATGGTTCAGCGAACCAGACGTCTGTTTCTTCTTCTCTCGGCAATGTTAATGATAACGCTCTGGCCCACAAAGCGCCCCGATATGTTAGGAGCATCGACTTGAAAAGTAGTTGCTTATCCTTTGCATTTGTTGCTGCTGTCAATTTTCAGGTAGAATCAGCAACTTGCTGCCTTTGCTGTATGCAACAAAAGTCGTTTAAAAGCTTAAAATATTAAACAAAATTTAAAAGATATTTACTTTTTTTATAGAACAAAAAGCTTTGTTGAAACGTTTTGAATCAACCCGTAGGTGCAAGTTAATAACTAACTTTTAAAATTTATTGCAATATTCATTCAATGGAGAATATACTCGTTGCTTAGGGTTCAACAGGTCATCAAAATTTAAGTAGCTTAGTATTGATTTTTGATGGCGCACACAACTTGTTGGCCCTCGATGTAATAAACATTTATATTAAACTTTAAATATATTTATTTTAGTGGCAATTTTAAATATTTTGCTTAATTAAAAACAAATTTCTTTCCCAACCGATGTTCGTGACAAGAAACATAGCAACAAATAAGTCTGGTAATTTCATGCGTATAAGTTTTCACTTTCATGTACTCCTCTTCAGCTCCCTAACAATTTTCCAATCTACTCTCATCCATAGCTTCGAGTTAATAAAAGCAACAATCCATCGTTGTTGTTTATTGGCTGCTGATAAAAACTTAAAAATTTTTTTTTCTTGCCTATCTTCAAAGATGTTCACTGTTTACGCTAATTGGTCAAGCAATCAAAAAGTTTCACATTCTTTATGGACAACAACAGCAGTTGTATTAGAGATATACGCCACCGATAAATGCCGCCGCCGCCGCTTATTTTGGTCGTTTTTCGCACGACGCTGCCGAATGCCAAAAATATCGGCGCGGCGGCGGCGGTGTCCGCCACGGTACTATATTTTCTACTCGTTTAAGACTGTTTAGGCCATTTATTGTTCATGTGAAAAATTGGTAGAATATGGTCGAAAGTGGTATCAACGGATGCGCATCACTGCCAGTTATAAGAAACTAATTGCGAAATTTAACTCTTTCTAACTGTTCAAACGTTATTTTTAAAAACAGGCTTTTTCGAGGTGCCGATTTTTAAACAAATTTTATATTGCGATTGGCTGAAAGAATAAGCGAAATCAGTGATGCAAAATTCTTTAGTAGGTTCTAGGGGCCTAAACTCTCCTTTGAAATGTTTCTTACCTCATACCTACGTTGAGGATATATGTATGTACGTATGAGAAGGGTTTGGAAATTACTTGGGCTTACATTCAAACATCTGTTGTGTTAATGTAAATTTTGATTTTCACACTTCATCCTTCAACACTGAAGTCTCCCGGTTTGACATTTCCTAAAGTTGGCGGCCCAATCCAAAACTAGTCTCTTGTAGTGAATCACATTGATTATAGCCTATCAACCAAGCCGGAAAACAGCAGTTAATATCTTTCAACTTAAAATCGGTCGACTTTCATTCTAAAATATCGTTTTGATTTAACAAAGACTATTGAAATCAATGTTGTGAACACAAACGTCTGCAAACTTTGGTACACATTTTAAAACTTTTAGCCAGGGTCGTTGTAATATTTTAATTATGAAGATACGCCGAGGATTATACTATTTTCACCCATTACGCAATGACATATACTTAGGCTGCTTTTGTTTTCGAGGGCGGCATCCTTGGCCGAATAATCACTCCCTAACGTTTCAAGGTGTTTCTCTGGAGTAGCTCGGCAGCATAGCGCGACAAAAGCATCCGTTGGAAAGTCTTCGGAGCTACACCTAAAGCTTCTAGGAAAGTGACGTCGACGAAGGTATGAGTTCGAAGAGTCGCAGTCCTACAGCTTCTGTGCTGACATATGGTGTGAGGGTCAGGAGGCGTGGTAGCGACTGGTGGCCGGAATTGCTACTGTTCGTACATCGGGAATTGTAGCTCTTTAAACAACCGAAAAAACTGCAGGCGCCGTGTGCCACGAGAGTCATGAGTATTAATAGACCATTAATAGCAACCGCAAGTCGGCTTTATGCGTGACCCGCCAAAGAGCCACAAATGATTTAAAGAAATTGTTTTCGCGACGATTATTAGAAATTATCCCTAGCTGAAACTACGCTTTGCACGAGATATGCAGACAAAAGTGTGACTATTTTATGTATCTCTATTTCTATTCAGTAGATGCAGCAGTACCAATTCCAAAGACCGGGGTTAGGTTCTAAGCCTCTCTAGAGTAAACGAATGAGGGACAATCCCTCTGCAAGGAGCTAATCCTGAAAATTTTTGAACGGTCTGCTAGTTCTTGAGGCATAAACCCCGGATCTTTCCGAAATGGCCAACACGTGGAATTCCTTAAATACATACAAACAAAACCTTTCCTAAATATAATTTTTTTAAACAGAAAAATCAAGCCTTTTAAAGTAAGAACACCGTCGTACGCCGGCTCACCGCTCACGCCACCGCCGCCGGTATATAATACAGCCTACGCCGCCGCCGCCGGTAAAGTGATCAGCGTAAACCTCTAAATTGTATATAATACAAAAAAAATCTTTACAAAATTATTAATAAAGGAAACTTCAGTACTAACTTTTTGAAAGCTCAAATAACGATAACAATATCCAAAAGTGTCTGATCTGTTAGCGAAAACAATTTTTCAACACTTAAATTTATGAGCTAACAAGAACATATATAGTTTCATCTTTATTTTATACTCAGTTGCGCTAAGCAGGCAGTGAATAGCTTTCATAAGAGCACAAACCTGGTATCAAAACTGTTAACTATTACATTACATAACATAAAATAGCATAACATAAATTAACATAACGTAGCATGACAAAACAACAACAAAACAACAACATATTATAACCTGACATATATACGTAACATAAAATTACAAATCATAGCAAAATACTTATTGTTTTTTTAATTTTGTGGAAGGAGGAATTGCTTTATGCACTGACCGTGTTATTTAAGTCTCACTGCGAGACTCTCCGAGACTAGGACTCCCTTCATGCATGGACGACTACCCACTTAAACTTTACTTTCGACGGACCGTGCAGTTCAAAATACCTGGGACCGCATTTAGCATTACTTCGAGTACCGATGCTCGTTACGTGAGCCCTTTGGCCACTCTCACGCTGCTGGCCTGGGCATATATTTTCTCGTTTGTTGAGAAATATGTGCCTTGCATATGTGCTGACCGATAGCTGGGATTGTTGCTTCGGCAGGTCTAGTTATTGATGGCATTGCCCAGGGCTATGTCGCCATGTATATGTTATACCCACCTTCGCTGTTGGGCGAAGTGCTAGCATACGAAGAAGGTGTGGCCACATCGTCCAATTTACAACAGTAAATACAGACAGTTCTGGTTTTCAACCTCACCCATTTTGCGAAGGTGTTTGCACAAATAACCGTGTCAGGCTGGAAATTGTGTTAGATAAAATTCGACCTCTCCCTAATATCGTCTCATCCATGTCCAATCGACAAAGATTGTAGAAAGTTATTCCCAAGAGATCGGGCCGTAGTACCGAACCTTTGGCAGCTTCACCTGTTATCTTAAACTTTTTTGACCGTGGGTAGTTTCGTTTGTTCTATACCGGTTTCTCAATGAGTTCCTCAGAATTTCTAGCAACTATTAAGGGAAACCACGAGTAAGCATTCTAATGTCTCAAGTATGTCGTCCCATCTGACTGCGTTAAAAAAATTCTTTACATCTAGCATGACCAGTAAGGCTACCGGCCTTTTCCGTTGCGACGCTGTTGTCGCTTTCTTGACTGCATTTATCACTTCTGCAATGGCGTCAATTGTAGCGTAACCTTTTCATAAGCCATATTGTAGATGAGACAGTCCTCTCTCATCCCTCTCCTGAGACGTTGCTTCAGGTTGCTTTCCACCAGTTTTCTAGCGGTGTCCAGCAGACATTAAGGGAGGAAAGTTTGTAGAGAGTTGGAGTCTCCTTTGCCCTTCTTTCTTTTAGAAAACGAAGAAGCATATGGTAAAATAACCAAGCAGAAGGCATAGCACGGCGGCCACCTAGGTGTGATGGTAGCGTGCTCCACCTACCACACCGTATGCCCTGATTTCACACTACGGACAAAGCAACATCAAAATTTAGAAATAAGGTTTTTCAATTAGAAGAAAATTTGTCTAAGCGGGGTCGCCCCTCGGCAGTGTTTGGCAATCGCTCCGAGTGTATTTCTGCCATGAAAAGCTTCTCAGTGAAAACTCATCTGCTTTGCAGATGCCGTTCGGAGTCGGCATAAAACATGTAGGTCCCGTCCGGCCAATTTGTAGGGAAAATCAAGAGGAGCACGACGCAAATTGGAAGAGAAGCTCGGCCTTAGATCTCTTCGGAGCTTATCGCACCTTACATTTATTTTTTTTTTATATAATTTAGAATGTTTAAAATATTTATTTTTTTTTTTAAAGCATAACATAACTAATCATAACATGACATCGTAAAACACAATACAGCAAGAGAAAGACATTGCATAAGACAAAATAACATTAAAAAACATACATACACAAACTCAACAGAATTGTGGAGAAGCTTCGGTAATTGTGGCATAGCTCTTGCTTTCTCATCTTTCGAAGGACAACGTGCTGTTCTCGTCTTTGAGCTAACCATCCATGTTTTATTCGTTGTCGTAGAAAGTCTTTGTCTTAAGTTATATTGGTTTCTAACTTTAAGTATTTATAAGCATGTTGTCAAAATTACTGTCAACAATTAAAATCAAGTTCACAATTATTTACCAAGCCGCAAAACATTGTATTTTATGTGCAGTTTTACCGGAACTTAGATCTCCTTACTTATTAAATTCTCAATTTAAATAACAAAAGCTTAAGTAATTATAAGAAGCTCAGTTTATATCTGAATAACCAATGCTAATTTTTTTTATATAAAAAATGCAAAGAAAATATTTTGGACGTTCCTTGTTGGTATTTTATAAAAATTTGTTGACCTTCGACAATTATATCTTATTCACAGCTGTAGGTGGAAATATTTAAGAACAGGTTTATATACATACTAGCAGACCCGGCAGACGTTGTTCTGCCCTAAATTTGGCCCATCTGCATAAATTTTAATAAGCGTTTTCCATCTAGCTCTGCCCTACCCCTTTATACTGTTTCCTAATATTTTTATTCACTCCTCCTTTCGTCTTTTTCGCTTCATCTCCATCTTCGTCTCATTCTATCTCTTTCTCAGTCTCTTTCTCTCTTTTCTCTTCTCTCAAGTTTTCCTCCTTCTTCTTCATCTCTTATTGCCAGTCCCAGAGGGTGGTATGTATTTTGTTCCAGTCCCATTCGGAGTCTCAGTCCCAGTCCCAATCCGACTCAGTCTCAGTCCGAGTCCTAGTCCTAATCCCAGTCCCAGTCCGTCTCTGGTACACTTCCCGGAAAAAAACATCGTAAATACTAATATAGGCAAATTTATATACGAAATTTCAAGCAATTAGAATAGGACGTATGTAAATAGGTATGTGGGTATTATTAATTATTGTCTTTATTTCGTCTTCGCATGCATATTTATCAGTTTTGCCAGGTTGATGTGACTAAATCGAATATCACAATGAACTTTAGAGGTCTCAGCAACAGCTTTCATTTGATATCCATAACATACACACATTCTAAGGGTATCTGGGTCCATGTTTTGGGCTATATCTCGAGACCCTAGTCACCCAGTGGTGTAAAACTTACTCTGTATTTTAGCACTCATCAACAGCTCTCATTTGATATCCATATTGTATAAGCACATTCTAGGGGTACCCGGGTCCACTTTTTGGGCTATATCTCGAGACCCTAGCCTCCCAGGTGTATGAAAATTATCTGTACTATAGCACTCCTCAACGGCTTTAATTTGATATCCATATTGTATAAACACATTCTAGGGATACCCGGGTCCACGTTTTGGGCTATATCTCGAGACCCTAGCCTCCCAGTTGTATGACAATTATACTGTCCTATAGCACTCATCAACAGATTTCATTTGATATCGATATTGTATAAACACATTCTAGGGGTACCCGGGTCCACCTTTTGGGTATATCTCGAGACCCAAGCCTCCCAGTTGTCTGAAAATTATCCTGTACTATAGCACTCATCAACAGCTTTCATTTGATATCCATATTGTATAAACACATTCTAGGGGTACCCGGGTCCACGTTTTCGGCTATATCTCGAGACCCTAGCCTCCCAGTTGTATGAAAATTATCCTGTACTATAGCACTCCTCAAGAGCTTTCATTTGATATCCATATTGTATAAACGCATTCTAGGGATACCCGGGTCCACGTTTTGGGCTATATCTCGAGACCCTACCCTCCCAGTTGTATGACAATTATATTGTCCTATAGCACTCATCAACAGCTTTCATTTGACATCCATATTTTATAACATATTCTAGGGGTACCCGGGTCCACGTTTTGGGTATATCTCGAGACACTAGCCTCCCAGTTGTATGAAAATTATCCTGTACTATAGCACTTATCAACAGCTTTCATTTGATATCCAAATTGTATAAACACATTCTAGGTGTACCCGGGTCCACGTTTTGATCTCGAGACCCTATGCACGTAGCGAAAAAAAGGTAGACGTTGGGCGATTCTCAGACCTACCCAATATGCTCACAAAATTTCATGAGAATCGGTTCAGCCTGTTTCGGAGGAGTTCAACCTCTAAAACCGTGACAGAAGAATTTTATATATTAGATTCAACAAAATTTCATGTACGTACTTCTTATTCCTTCTTACAAGAAATCTGAAGCCAGAAAATTGCAAGTTTTATCAACAATGGATATTTCATAGCTCTTCTTTAGATGAAAAACATCCGATTACAACCGAAAAGATAAAACAACAACATTATTTAGTAATAGTTTCTTGCCAAAAAAGGCCTCATTAGGGTCATTGGTTACTTAATTGGTGCCTCACCGTTGAAACGGTTATGACTGTCCAATGACGAGCGCCGATCGTTTCTTCGCTAGGTTAACTGACGCCAATTGGTAACACCAAGGAAACTTAAATCATTTCTCACCTGGTCCTTCCAGCGAATTGAAGGTCTCTTCGATGTTGAAGATTGCTTAAACGTTAGGTTGAACTGGCCGTTTCATGAGGACCTCACATAGACTGAATGAGTCACTAGTGTTACCAGAAGTTTATTTAACAACCTAAAAACTGAAAACTCCAATGAAAAACGAGGACCAGCGATATAAAATATATCTGTCCTCTCGGCAAATACTAGAAGCCTTCCAGGACTTATGCCTCTTGCGGCTTCTAGATCTGACAGCCGTATCACTCCTAATAGCTGAGTCTTAACCTGGCAAACACAGAGCACGAGCACATAACGTGCTCGATCATTTCCTCTTCCAACCCGCACTTTCTACATCTGCTATCACTGACGAAGCGTAATTTAAAGGCGTGTGTCGCCAGAAGGCAGTGTCCAGTCAGAATATCCGTCAAGAGTGTATATTCCTCTCTTTTTAATGGTAGAAGAAATTTTGTTAATCTAAGGTTGTAAGCCCTACACATAATCTTTGACATTTTACCCCGCGCTTTAATCCACGCCTTTCCCCTTGATCGATAATGTACACCTCTCGCCTTTTCTTAATCTCGCCCAATCTAATTAGAACGTGTACGGAGCAAGATTCAAGGAATGCGCACTTTTTGGCTAGTTCCCATCTATTCGCATATGCCCTGGGACCCAATAAGTTTTATACTTTTCCCCATTCCGATTCTTTGCTAGCATTGCTTACACTTTAACACACTTTAAAGTTAACACGGCTGCAATTTAAACTATTACCTTCCGGTGTTGCTACTGCTTTGGTACTTCCGCTTGAAAAACGCTACAGTGATCTGGCAGCTTGTAGGATCTGTTTATTTCCGGATCAGCACAGTATACCCTGACCCTACTCCTTGCACTACTTCACAACCATCTGTGTACACATGTATCGTCCACCACTTGAGCAACCTTGTGCAAACCATCCACCTCCATTGAGGCTTTAAGATCTCCTTCGAAACACAGATAGGGAATCAAGGAGTCTGTTCGTCCTGTAATTGATGACGATATATTACTATGGCCATATGGTCTACGCTCGAGCTGCCACGAGGAACTGAGCCTCGTTACCGTTGTAAACGCTATGTTCTTTTCTACCAGGTCTACAGGGGGAATATGAAGAATTGGATACAGTACAGTCGTCGGGGTTGTTTTCAGGGCTCCCCTAATGCCAAGCATTGATACCTCCTCTAATTTTTTGAGGTAGGTTCTCTTTTCCACCAAACAAGAACTCCACAGTATAGAATAATGTTTTCAATTGCTGTAAATGCCCAATAGGGCTATAAGCCCCACCTACACCCCAGCATTCTTTTACATGCATATAATGCCGTCGACGCCTTCTTCATCCTCTCCTCCACGTTAAGTTTCCACGACGGCTTGCTGTTTAGAATGATTCCTAATATGCGTAAGCTCACCACAAAATATTCTCCGCAACTCCGTCGCCAACGTATAGAGGTCCATCAAACTTTAGAAGAAATTTTCTCTCGAACACTTCCAGAGTCGCCTCATTTGATGATGTCATGGTGCACGCCATATATCAGGTTGTTTACGACAGGAGACTTCTAGGGCACGATTTTCGTTTGCCAAGAGGGGACTTAATTTTTGACTTTTCTGTCTGGTCCAAAGCATTTATAGCAAAAATTGTGGTTAGTGATAATCCTGGTTCCCAACTGAACGAAAGTTTTTACTATTTAAAAATTCTTGCTGACAACAGTGGCGTGATTGCCGTTGTTGCTTGATGATAGCAGGTACTTCGTTTTGTCCTCGGTTACCATCAAACCCATCTTTTCGGATTCTTTTTCCAGTATAGAATAAGTACTTATGACGCGGGTATTCAGGCCTGTGATATCAATGTTTTCACCATACGACAGTTATTTCACGCTCTTTTAAAATTTTGTTCAACAAGAAATTAACCTTACAGCTAGCTCAATTTACTCTAGTATCAAATGAAAGAAATCGCACGATAGGGGATCACCTTGTCGAAAACCTCGTTTAGGTGCGAACGTTTTGGAGAGGTCCCTGCCAATTCTGACTGAGCTGATGATGTTGCTCAACCAAATTCAGACATAGCAGCATATTGGCAGCTCTTTTTCACGCTGTCGAAAGCGGCTTCAAAATCGACGAAGAGATGTGTGTAATTTTTTTTTATCATGATGCAATATTTGGCCTATATCTAAAATCTTGTCGATGGAAGATTTACCAGGTCTAAGGCCGCACTAATAAAATCCATTCAGTCGATTCACGGCGGCCTTCAATCTTTCTCGCAATATGCGTGACGGGAACTTTTTTTTCGATATCTACTAATAAGGCTGATTGCGTGATAGCTGGCAGAGTTTGCAGTATCCTCCTTCTTGCACTGAGCAAAGACCACAAGATTTCAATCGTCGAGGACGCACTCGTTCAATCATATTTTGCAACTAACTCCTCGCCGCGGTATTTAGATAACTCCTCAGGAAAAACACCAGCGGTCAAGCCTTTTTATTTTCTACTATAGATACTGCTATTCTCATTTCGTCATTGTCGTTTGGATGAACTCCTATTCCATCATCATCGATTTCGGGCTCCACTTTCTCAAATTCCCTATGCGTTTATCGCCCTCTCCCTCAAAGAGCACACAAAAGTTTTCCCGCCATAATCTAAGCACCCTGATCATAGCTAATCAGGTCTCCGTTTTCGTTTTAACAGGTTTTTGCTGCCGAGTTTTTTGGTTAACCCTTCGAGCATTTTTTCTGGTGACCAGCTTGAGCTCCTTGCAGTTACGCCTTTTTGCCTCTGCTTTTTTCTACCCTAGCTTTCACACAATCCTCCTGTTGCTTAATAGTAGCCCTGTAAGAAACTCCCTTTCTCGCGTTTGTAAAGCAAAGGAACCAGCATATAACAACTAGTTAGTAACACCATCTAATCAAAATTAAGACTACATACCCACATCATCAATCATGCCATTACCACCTCTTGCTTTCCTAGTCTGTGGTTAGGTTAGGTTGAACTGGCCGGTCAATAAAGACCTCACATAGACAGAATGTGTCCATAGTTTTATCAGAATTTGTTTGACAACCAAACGGAAGAACCCCAATCAGGTGCCAGGACATATGTTACAGAATAACTCCATCCTCTTGGAAAATAGTAGCAGTTGTCTAGGACCCAGCTTAATTTCAGCCTCGAGATCTGGCAACTCTGCAGCCGCTAATAGCTGGAGCCTTGACCTGGCGAGCGCAGGACATGAACACAGAACGTGCTCAACAGTTTCTTCCTGCAGCTCACACTTCCTTCCGTTACTGACGAGGCCTTATATAAGCATGTGACACCAGAAGGCAGTGTCCAGTCAGTATGCCCATCGTGAGCTTTAAGTCTTCTTTCCTAGAGATATGAGCCACTTCTTGAGTCTAATATGATAGGCTTTGCACATGGTCTTAGAAATTTTTGAGCACCGCGCTTTTGTCCACGTCTTTCTTGCTTGTTGGATCATATGCAACTCCTGTCTCCAAACGGAATGGGACGTCTATCGTCGACTCAGCGAGTGTTGCACCCTGCTATGCCAACTTATTGGCGTTTCGTTACATTCTATCCCTTTATGACCAGAAACACAGTAACGATGAATGCTCCGGTTTTTGCAATGTTTCTTTGCATTTCAGATAACTTCTTCATGAAATACTCTGTGTGGTTATTATCTTAATCACAACCTGACTATCAATATATAAATTGACGCACGTTTCCTCCAGAATTTCTGCTGCTTTCTTCACTGCTATAGTTTCCGCTTTAAAAACGCTGCAGTAATCTGGCAGCCTGTAAGATCTATTTATTTCTGGAAGGACACAGTAAAAAGCAGACCCAATCCCTTCCATCAATTTGGAACCATCCGTATACGCGTGTGTGGCATGTTCTGCCATTTCAGCACGGGACCACATATTCCGTTTTCCCGATATTAGATGGCACCATACTGCTATGGGCATAAGGCCTGTACTCAAGCTGCCCCGAGGCCTTAAGCCTTGTTGCCTTTACTAACGCGCTGTTTTTGGCCGTTAGGTCTGTGGAAAGTGGTAACAGCTACTTAACATTTAGATACCAGCATTTTCGAATTGGTTCCGAGATGTTACAACTGAAAGAGCTGACTACGGGAGTACCACAGGGATCCATTTTTGGCCCTCTGATTTTCAGCCTCTTTCTTAGTGATATTTTTAGAGTGTGTCAGCATGTGAGACTTCATGCGTATGACCGCCTTTGCTGTCACATCAATGATGACTTGTCAATGATATACAAATGGGCGACTGAAAATGGTTTGTTACTAAATTGTGATTAGTTCTTTGTGCAACCTATCAGCAAAAATCTTAGATCACTTGACATATAAATAATGTGAACCTCCAAGTTGTTGATAAAATTAAGAACCTAGGACTTATAATAAATTCTAAGCTTTCGCGCAAAGACCATGTAAATTCAACTGTCAGCAAGGTGTATCTAACCCTGCAATTTCTTGCTTTGCAATTCTTCTGTCTATAATAAGGTATTCTGAACTGATATATAGTAAGCTGGATTCTCATTCCGCACATAAGGTTGAAGTCCTGTTTAAAAACATCACGCGTTATGTATATGGTCTGCCCAGGTTTGATCACATTTCCCCCTGGAGACACCGTCTCCTTGGTTGTGGCATTTTAGATTATTTCAAGGCAAATAATTGCATATTTTTATTTAAACTCATGAAGTCGGCCACGCCGAACTATTTGAATACAAAATTAGTTTTTACTAGGTCAGCTCGTCTAAGTGCCTTATTTGCACCACAATTTAATTCAGTAACATCAGCATGACTTTTTTCGTCAACAATGTTCGTCCTTGGAACTCAATTCAATCAATTATAAGGAATAATTTAAACAACAGCAACTTTAAACAAACGCTTTATGCGTATTTCAATGTCTTACTCGAGGAACATAGAATAATGGCCAGCTATCTATTTTTGTTGAAACCCTCACTTCTAGTTTAAAAATTTTTTGGTTTACTATTCATTATTTTAACTCTAACTCTCACTTTTTAAATTTTTATTAATCACAAGCTTTAATTTAATGTGAATTTATTTGTGAAGGCTGTTGTACTATAAAAGATTAAAGAATCTTATTCTACTGATATAACTATATTGAAATAAATACAATACAATTGTTGAACTAATTAAGATATTTTAAAGATTTATACTGCGCCTGAAAGCTAATTATTTGAACTTTGGACAGTTTAAATTACATGGTGTCAGGGTAGCGGGGTGCTTCACAATAATTCGTCAAAGTGGAAAAATTGTAGAAAAATACAAAAAAAAAAAAAATTGTTAAAAACTAAAGGACAAACTTTGAAATTTTTTTTATGAGGATGTATTTGAACATGAAATCAGATAAACTTATGATTTGTATGAAGGAGTCTGGCTCTACCCACTTATGATTAACAGTTTTGTCTTAGTAGCACATCCCCATTTATTTATCAATGTTAGGCTTTTTGGCAGTGATTTCAACTTTTCTTCAGAAAAACTTTTCAAGAGTCGCATAGACGTATGATCCATTAAGTTTTGGAGCTCAACTTCAGATGATAATTCGGTTATTTTGGCTCCTGGAGGAAATGCTTCTTTCTTGGCTTGAGTGATTTGGTTGTATCCAGGGAAAAGATCGGCATTACGTTGCAATAATGACTCACGCAATATATTATATTTATCCTTCGATAACCCGAGATCTATAAACAGCGCCAAAGACTCTTCAGGAGTGTATCTCCTAGGTAGCGCATTTGGGGGTGTGGGAATGCTGTTTTTGAACCCTCTCAGTCCCACTTTACTTGTTAACGCAACCGCTCCTATGATATGAGACTTGGTGTTTTCTTCGTTCTTTTTATATTTAATAGCCAATAACATTTCTTCGTCCAAAACACTTTTACCAGCTAGCCAGCTTTCATGATTACTTATAAACCTTGAAGTAGTACGACCGACTGATTGCCATTTTCTTTGTATTGGAATGTAGTGGAAGCCAATTTTTTCTTTCAAGTCTTCGTCTTCGTGTTGCATGCTTCATTTGGTAATTCTGTCACAATAGCCTCAACGAATTCCGCTTTTGTCTTTGAAGCTATGATCACCTCAAATAGTTTGGAGTTTTCTAGAGACATATTAAAATTTTCATTTTACTAAAAAAATATGTGAGGTATATTTATGTTTATTTAAATAAACAGAATACTTTATTCTATAGACTCCAAAAAACGACTCATTTTGGGCATTGTATTAAACATTGCTTTATATACTCAAATTATGGAAATGAGTTTTAGGTATGTATATTATGCAGCTTGTAACCGAAAAAGTGGTTTTATTAACAAATCCCAACAACAAAAGTGACCGTACTAAATTCGCCTCCTTCTTACCTATAACTGCTCGGGCGCGTATTTATACCCATGGTTGCTTCACTTAATTTCATGTAAAAAGTGAGATTGCAGCTGGACGCAGGTAGACCTTATGAATTCAGGTAACTGAATATTTAGCAAATACCTACTGTAAATTTCACGTAAACCTTTTTTGCCCTTTTTATTTTCTATCAATGTTCGAAAAAGGTCCAAAAAATAGGCTTTTCGAAAAACAGATAGATTTGAGAACGTTTATAAAAAAAAAAAATTGTATTTTTTGCTTCAACCTATAATTAATTATCCTTTCGTTATAATGCAAGAAAGCAGTATCAGGCCGTTTTATTTAGAGACAAAACAATTTTGAATACAACAGAAAAGAAAAAAAACCAAAAATATTTTTCTAAGTGTTAAAAATTAATCAATTTTGAGCGGTTCTGTCTCCTAAAATATCAATATCTGTATAATAAGAGTTATACATATATTCATAACCCTTGGAAAATTTTCTATTAAATACATGTACTAGGCTTATCGAACGCTTTCATGAAATTTTTGGTTTTTGCCAGGCTTTTCGGGCAGAGACGCCATAGTGGGTCGGTTCAAATAAGTCGGGACAACCCTAACCTCTCGTCTAATTAAAAATAAAGCCAATAATATTTGTAAATATTTTATTATCTAAAAATTTAACTTCGAGCTTGACTAGCACTCTAGAGAGTATTGTACCGTTAGAAGAGGAGAAATAGCGCAATATTCCGATTAAAATATAAGAATGCAAAAAACCTGGAAAATGCCTGAAAATTACACCCGCATGTATTGTTATGGTGCATAACTGTATGCAAATTGTAAAAATTCCATAAAACTAGAAAAAATTTACAAACATATGCAGATAGGATTACAAAAATAACAACAACTGACCATAATAGTTGCATGCCTGCACTTGGCAGCCAAAGGGCATTATGGAAATTGTAAAAATATTCATATAAATAGAAACATATTCGTACGTACATATATACTGCGTTACCTCTAGTAAATATGGAAAGACTGGTTGTTATGAATCTGCATGATGCACCTGCACTGACATATGGTTGCAAATTTTCGTATTTTCCGACTATTTCCGAAATGTGTAACAAACCATGCAATAGCACATTTCCCTTAACCGCCGCATCCTGGCTTTACACGCCAGATGCCTTGGTCTTTGTTGTATTTCAGATCAGATGCCAATAAATGCATGAATCACGGTTTCATATTTTTAATATATGCACTTGGTTTAGTGAAAATTTATATACATGTATTTATAGAGATGGGATTGTACCTGGTATTTACCATTTTTATGGGAAAATACCAGCAAAATACCCGGAATATTCCTTTTATGTATCTTTTTTTGGATATTTCAAAATAATTTGAATCTAGGCTGTTTGGAATTAAAATTCAGCATTTAAATTTATACGTCTTTTGAAATTAAAAATATTTTCGTTTTGATTTTAAACAAAGAACACAGCAAACACTTGGAGTAAACAACCAGTCTGAAAGGATTCCAAACTTTGAATCGTGTGCACTTATTACGAACTCATTTAGAAGCCTGAAGTGATTGCTATGTGACTTCTAGCACGCTCCTATTTTGACTCTAACATAAATCTTATACAGGCCTCCTTCCAATATCATTTATGAGCTTTATAAGCCTCATATACTGCTAAGTTTGACTCATATACTGCTTTAATGATACTACTTCCGGGCTTTTAGGAAGAGTTTTTGACACATATCCGAAGCGGAAAACGTAAGGTAGAAAATTGTTGTGATAGAACTCGCATGAGGATAAGTTAGAAATGAAATTAGTATTAGTTGAATTAAATTTTACTAGGAATAAATTGTCGCAGAAAAATGTCTGAGTTTTAATTCCGGAACTGCCTAGTTTACTAGTTTTAATATTTTTCGTTTGTTCATAATCTCATCAAAATGGAGTCACAAAAGAATCTTAAGTGACAGTATTTTTTAACCTGTTATTTTTCACATATTTCGGTCCCACATTGAACTCCAGAACTGTAAGCGCCTAGAAAATGTTTACAGGGTACACATTAGGGCGGGTGAAATTGTGTAGGGAAAAACTTCAGGTGCACATCCAGTTTCTGAATCTGTCGGTCATACTAAGTAATTCTGTCCATGGGACCATAGGTCTGAAATGAATTTCGAGCCTCCCTAATTTTATCAGAAAATAAAATATCCCATTACGAATAGCGGCTCTCACAAATAAAATACATGAAAATAAATATCAAATTCGGTTTCGGATGGGGACTTAAATCTTCTAGCAAAACTAGGGAGGCTCGAAATTCATTTCAGACCTATTGTTGCATGGACAATATTACTCAGTATAACCCATAGATTCAAAAACTTAATGTGCACCTGAAGTTTTTTTCCCCCATCCAATTTGACCCACCTTAGTACACATATTTACGCAAACAAAGCTATCCCTCAAACCTGCTCACGACGCTCATAATTTAAGTATCCGTAACGAGTCCAAAATAAGTGGGCAATGCAGGAAACAGAAAAGCGTCGAAACGTGTAGGAGGATACAAGAAATTAAATTTTTGCCTTTTATTTAACGGCCTAAAAGCTCCCAACCTAGCAGGAAAAAATTATCATTTATCAAATATTTATGTTTGCCAAAGCGAGTTTGGAACAAATATCAATACTATGTTACGAAGATTTTTCAATTTGATACAAAATGAATTACAAATGTACATTACTGTTACCTTTGCTATACTTTTTTTGTTTAATCGTCGACATTTTTCCGCCCATGGACGCGTCTGAACATTTTTAATGTGACCGCAAAGCTGCCACGATCTTTACTAGTGTGTTGAACTATATATTCCCACAATAAACGCTGACGATGCCTAATAAATAGGACAAATAGGTGTAATATAATCAGAGTTTATTAGAGTTAAAAATGGCGCCACAAGGAGTACCAGTAGATTATAATATGAGCTGTTTAAAAGCCTTTTAAGCCTCATGTCAGACTCTAACTTAGGCTCCAATGATATACGTATCATATAGGACGACCATATCAAGAGGGACATACATCGGTTTCGGCCTCCCAAATGAGCTCATAGCGACTGTAAACGCTCCAATTTAGATAGATTTTTTTTTTTTTTTGGTAGATAAAATTTTTAGTGGGTTAACTAAAATTTGGGTAACGGTATGCATAATCGAGTAAAGATTTATTAAAAATGCTGGATTACAGATTAAAACTAATTCAATCGATAGCCCGATGAATAACTACCAAGCAACACATTACAAATCGGATACATTTTGGATTGAAATTGTCTGTTTGTTTCCCATATTTTCCAAAAAATTACGTTTACTTTCTTTTGGCTAAATATTTGGGTATTTACCCATTTTTACCCACTTCCATTTGGGTATTTACCACTTTCCCATCTCTATGTAGGTACAATTGCACGGTGTTTGCATACGCAATTATTTATTTTAGCCTTTTATGTAGGCAAAAAAAAATTAGATTGGTGTTGAAACTTAAACAATATGAAGTAATATTTATAAAATAAAAAGATGATAAAAAATTTTAGGAACTACCTTTATATAAATGGACCAAAAATTAGAAGGCATGGCAATTTTTCCGTTAATACAGACACAATCTTGTTGAATTTTGACTACAAAACTTTAACAATAGATCTTGTAAAAGAGTTTTGGTATTTAAAACTATAAAAGTGGAGCGCAATCTTTCAATTTAAGGCAAACCATGTACTTGGGATTAACTAAATGATTATTTAAAATTTAAACACGCGCTCAACCTTTATAATTTTAAATCCCAAAATTCGTTGCAAGAGCTATTCTTAAAGTTTTTTAGTCAAAATTCAACAAGACTATGTCTGTATTAAAGGAAAAATTACCTTTATTTTTTGGTCCATTTATATAAAGGTAGTCCTTAAAATTTTTTTATCAACTTTTTATATTCAATTTTTTAATACTGCCTACAAAAAGGCAATTGCAACTTTGATTAGTAATTTAAGTAATTCCTAAGTGAAAATTCTGATCTTTATTTATTTGTTCTAAATAACAAATTTAAGAGAATTAGTGGAATTTTCGCTGACTACACTGGCGAATACAACAGAATTCCATCTCGCATCATAACAACAGAATTCCACCTCGTTTGTCAGCTACTTAATTTGAACAGCTGAAAATCGTGGTGAAATTCGCATACGCCTGAAGTCCAAAAGAATCGTGGTGAAAGTCGGGTACACCCAAAAGTATGCAAGGACGTGCATTGAGTTGGGCCTTCAACGAGGTGCAATTCAACAACGCCTGCAACTATCATGAGGCTAGCTATGAAGGTATGGCCCAATCTTCTAAATAGTTCAACTTGTGCGATACGTAGCTAAAATTTTTTGATCAAACATTTCACTGTCACCGAGTTTTAAACTATATTTCAGGTTTCACGTCTCTAGATATCCAGGAAGTTTGTTAAAAATCGATTGCAAGATTTCCAATTTAAAACTAGTTTTCTCAATATCTCGATCTCGATGCATTGTCACCGGGTTCTGAAAAACAGCTCTACTTTCATGTATCTAGCTC
The DNA here is from genome assembly GCF_040869045.1 of Eurosta solidaginis. NCBI lineage: Eukaryota > Metazoa > Arthropoda > Insecta > Diptera > Tephritidae > Eurosta > Eurosta solidaginis. The sequence goes on along the minus strand of NW_027136914.1, from coordinate 408,147 downwards.
ATCGGGAAGATACTCGAAAATCGATCGCAATATTCCCCCCCCCCCTCCTTTTTAAAGGATTTGCAGTTATCTTGACTTTTTAGGTAACCGGGAAGTTAGTTAAAAATGTATTGAAATATTCCCAAATAAAAATTAATTTTCCTAATATCTCGATCCATGCGCCACCTAGCGGAATTTTTTTGATAAAATATTGCATTTTCACCGTGTTCTGACTTACAGCTGAAATTTCATATCTCCAGCTCACCGGAAAGTTACTCAAAAATCGATTGCAAGATTCCCCCCGTTTTTCAAGAATTTGTAGCTCTCTCAATTATCGCGCCACCTAGTGGAATTTTGTTTTCTGTAAATTGTATTGCCACCAGGTCTCGAACTATGTGCTAAGTTGCAAGTCTCTAGGTAACCCGGAAGTTAGTTCAAAATGGATTGAAAAATTCCCAAATTAAAATTAATTTTCCTAATATCTCGATGCACGCAGGACCTAGCGGAATTTTTTTGATAAGATATTACATTTTCATCGGGTTCTAACCTACGGCCCAAGTTTCATATCTCCAGCTCACCCGCAAGTTACTCAAAAATCGATCGCAAAATTCCCCTCGTTTTTCATGGATTTGTAGTTATCTCAATTAGCACGCCACCTAGCGGAACTTTGTTTTCTATAAATTGTATTGTTAACAGGTCTCGAATTATGTGCTAAGCTACAAGTCTCTAGGTAACCGGGAAGTTAGTTAAAAATGGATTGAAATATTCCCAAATTAAAATTAATTTTCATAATATCTCGATCCATGTGTCACCTATCGGAATTTTTTTGATAAAATATTGCATTATCACTGGGTTCTGACTTACGGCATAAGATCCATGTCTCCAACTCACCGGGAAGTTACTCAAAAATAGATTGCAAAATTCCCTGAGCTTTTTCAGAGATTTTCAGGGATTTTCGTTTATCTCGATTCGTCTGGCACCTGGCGGCATTTTGTTTTCCACGAATTGTAGTGCCATCGACTCGCAAATTATGTGCTAAGTTTCAAGTCTCTGGATCACCGTAAAGTTAGTTAAAATTCAATCGCAAAATTTCCATTTTAAAATTAATTTTCGGTATATCTCGATCCCTACGCCTCCTAGCAAATTTTTTTGACTTGCATTGTAATCTCTCCCAGATCTGAACTATGCTCTAAGTGTCAAGTTTCTAGCTCAACGGGATGTTACAGAAAAAGACTTTTCCGTGGGTCAAAAATTCGTATGGAAATGAGGGGACAAACATGAAAGGGACTTAATATAAAGGTAGTAAAAAAGAAGCGTAAAAATATGTAGGTGCCTTTTTATGCATTCGGCATTAAAAGAACCACATGCATACAGAAGTAGTATAAAGGGAGTAATATAGATTCGATTATTCATGCATTCGATTATTCATGCATTCGTTTGCAACTGGGTAGTTCATCTACAGATTGACCAAATCTTACAGGCTACTTTGAGGTATATATTAAGAGAAATTTACTATACAGATGCTATATATGAAAATAAAACAAGGTTAACTGAATTAGTTAATTCTTTTAACTCTCTGTAACATACTGTAGACCACAGGCGACATACCATTTAACCTTCATAAATTCACGCAGCAATTATTTTTTCGATTTGTTAAGCACTGTAGACTGTAGTCTATGTTTCATTCTTTCTACGAAACATGTGTTTGCTCATAAAGTACCGTGAGCCTTTTCAAAGTAAGTGATATTGTCAGTGAAGTGGAAAATTTCGTACACTGTGCAAGTGCTAAATATAAATAATATCAAAAAAAAAAAAATAGTTCTTGAGGATATTGTGGATATTTTTTGTAAAAATATATAAGGTAAGAGTTCAGAGTTTATTTTGACACTATTTGTTTTAGATAAATCCTCAGTATTTTGTAAGTGGGTGGTGTTTAGTGTTGGTGTCTTGTAGGCTACATTATGTGAAAAGAGGAAATATCTTGCATGGAAACCGTGATTGCGTTACTTTTTATTTTTGTTTAGGATGTCTCGCCGACTATGATCTCTCACTGACAGTGAGATCACCTGCGCCCTCCATGACGATTACGCAAGTGAAGATGGCCTCGACTTTGATGATGATAGTTTGGCTATCCCTGATTTCGACCCAGATTTGAACTCGGATTTCGAAGAGCTGAATGAAGACTCGATTGAAGGAGAATTTGATGTAGATGAATTAGCAGAGTACGTGAACGATGACGGCCGTAACTTCATTCATAAAGAAACGGTAGAGGTCGCCCCATTTCGGTCAGAGATCACAAGTACTTCAGCTCCTCTATCAAAGCGACAAAAAACTGAAACTCTACCGTTACTTTGGAAGAAAATGAGTTTATAGCTGAGCTCAGAGCAGCTGTCCTTTACTGGAAACTATTCATTGACATCTGATATCTTGGAGCTTGAGACTCCCTTTCAGTTCTTTCTTTATTTATTTCGACCAAAACTTATAAAAAAAAATTTTGGATGAGGCAACCCACTATTTGGCTCAAAATTTTAGAGTATCTGAGATAGAAATCCGACAGTTTATTGGCGTCGTATATCGTATGTCACTTGTCCACCTACCCAGGGTAACCAACCATTGGAGTTCTATCCTAGGCACAACTATAATTCCACAGGTTATGTCTTGTAACAAATTTGAAAAGATACGACAAAATCTTCATTTCAATGACAATAGCAAATGTCTTCCAAGGAGCCACCCTGACGTTGACAGAATCTTTAAAATTCGTCCCTTGAACGAAGCATTCCCGAAAGTGCCAATAGAAAGAAATTTCCATCTTTCGTAATGGCTAATAACTTTTCTGATAATTTTCTTTCCACTGTTGCTCATTGTTGCCTGTCGGCTACACTCGCCTTTTTATAATAGTATCCATACAAAATAAATAACTTAGAAATACAAAAATAAACAAGTAAGGAAGGTTAAGTTCGGGTGTAACCGAACATTAATTACATAGTCAGTTGAGAGCTATGGTGACAACATAAGGGAAAATAACCATGTAGGAAAATGAACCGAGGGAAACCCTGGAATGTGTTTGTATGACATTTGTATCAAATGAAAGGCATTAAAGAGTATTTTATGAGGGAGTGGGCCATAGTTCTATAGGTGGACGGCATGTAAGGATATAGCCATAAAGGTGGATCAGGGTTGACTCTAGAATGCGTTTGTACGATATGGGTATCAAATGAAAGGTGTTAATGAGTATTTTAAAAGGGAGTAATCCTTAGTTCCATATGTGGACGCCGTTTCGAGATATCGCCATAAAGGTGGACCAAGGGTGACCCTAGGATTTATTTTGTACAATATGGGCATCAAACGAAAGGTGTTAATGAGTATTTTAAAAGGGAGTGGGCCTTAGTTCTATAGGTGGACGCCGTTTCGAAATATCGCCACAAAGGTGGACCAGGGGTGACTCTTGAATGTGTTTGTACTATATGGGTATCAAAAGAAAGGTGTTAATGAGTATTTTAAAAGGGAGTAATCCTTAGTTCCATAGGTGGACGCCGTTTCGAGATATCGCCATAAAGGTGGGCCAGGGGTGACTCTAGAATTCGTTTGTGCAATATGGGTATCAAACGAAAGGAGTTAATGAGTATTCTAAAAGGGAGTTGGCCTTAGTTTTATAGGTGGACGCCTTTTCGAGGTATCGCAATAAAGGTGGACCAGGGGTGACTCTAGACTTTGTTTGTGCGATATGGATATCAAATGAAAGGTGTTAATGAGTATTTTTAAAAGGGAGTGGGCCTTCGTTCTATAGGTGTTCGCCTTTTCGAGATATCGCCATAAAGGTGGACCAGGGGTGACTTTAGAATATGTTTGCACGATATGGGTATCAAATGAAAGGTGTTAATGAGTATTTTAAAAGGGCATGGGGATTAGTTCTATAGGTGGACGCCTTTTCGAAATATCGCCATAAAGGTGGACCAGGGGTGACTCTAGAATGAGTTTGTACGATATGGGTATCAAATTAAAGGTATTAATGAGATTTTTAAAAGGGAGCGGTGGTAGTTGTATATGTGAAGGCGTTTTCCAGATATCGACCAAAATGTGGACCAGGGTGACCCAGAACATTATCTGTTGGATACCGCTAATTTATTTATATATGTAATACCTGCCAAGATTTTAAGGGTTTTTTATTTCGCCCTGCAGAACTTTTTCATTTTCTTTTACTTAATATGGTAGGTGTCACAACCATTTTATAAAGTTTTTTCTAAAGTTATATTTCGCGTCAATAAAACAATCCAATTACCTTACCATGTTTCATCCTTTTTTTCGTATTTGGTATAGAATTATGGCATTTTTTTCATTTTTCGTAATTTTCGATATCGAAAGAGTGGGCGTGGTCACAGTCGGATTTCGTTCATTTTTCACACCAAGATAAAGTGAGTTCAAGTAAGCCCGTGAACTAAGTTAATTAAAGATATGTCGATTTTTGCTGAAGTTATCGTGTTAACGGCCATGCGGAAGGAAAGACGGACGACTGTGTGTAAAAACTGGGCGTGGCATCAACCGATTCCGCCCATTTTCACAGAAAACAGTTAACGTCCTAAAATCTATGCCGCTACCAAATTTCAAAAGGATTGGTTAATTTTTGTTCGACTTATGGCGTTAAAAGTATCATAGACAAATTAAATGAAAAAGGGCGGAGCCACGCCCATTTCGAAATTTTCTTTTATTTTTGTATTTTGTTGCACCACATCATTATTGGAGTTGAATGTTGACATCATTTACTTATATACTGTAAAGATATTAAATTTTTTGTTAAAATTTTACTTAAGAAAAAAATTTTTTAAAAGTGGCCGTGGTCCTTCTCCGATTTTTCTAATTTTTATTAAGCGTACATATAGTAACAGGAGTAACGTCCCTGCCAAATTTCATCATGATATCTTCAACGACTGCCAAATTACAGCTTGCAAAATTTTAAATTACCTTCTTTTAAAAGTGGTCGGAGCCACACCCATTGTCTAAAATTTTACTAATTTTCTATTCTGCGTCATAAGTTCGACTCATCTACCAAGTTTCGTCGCTTTATCTGTCTTTTGTAATGAATTATCACACTTTCGGTTTTTCGAAATTTTCGATATCGAAAAAGTGGGCGTGGTTATAGTCCGATATCGTTCATTTTAAATAACGATCTGAGATGAGTGCTCAGGAACCTACATACCAAATTTCATCAAGATACCTCAAAATTTACTCAAGTTATCGTGTTAACGCGGCCACCGTGGTGTGATGGTAGCGTGCTCCGCCTACCACACCGTATGCCCTGGGTTCGCACCCCGAGCAAAGCAACATCAAAATTTTAGAAATAAGGTTTTTAAATTAGAAGAAAATTTTTCTAAGCGGGGTCGCCCCTCGGCAGTGTTTGGCAAGCGCTCCGGGTGTATTTCTGCCATGAAAAGCTCTCAGTGAAAACTCATCTGCCTTGCAGATGCCGTTCGGAGTCGGCATAAAACATGTAGGTCCCGTCCGGCAAATTTGTAGGGAAAATAAAGAGGAGCACGACGCAAATTGGAAGAGAAGCTCGGCCTTAGATCTCTTCGGAGGTTATCGCACCTTACATTTATTTTTTTTTTTTTTTTTTTTTTTTTTATCGTGTTAACGGACGGACATAGCTCAATCAAATTTTTTTTCGATCCTGATTATTTTGATATATGGAAGTCTATATCTATCTCGATTCCTTTATATATGTATAACCAACCGTTATCCAATCAAACTTAATATACCATGTGAGCTCTGCTCAACTGAGTATAAAAACTGACTTTTTATTCACGAATCTATCCGATTTAATTGAAATAAAATTATTTCGAGGTGATGAGTTATAGAGGATTAAGACACTACATATATAATTTATATAAATTCCAAATTAAATTGTTGATAATGTCGGGATGGACGGGTTTCCGTTCACCATTAAGGAAATTGATTGATGTGTTCAAAATAATAAATTTTCAATCACCATACTAATCTCGTGGTAGGAAACTGCCAGCATACAGGTATTAGAATCTGTTATTAGTTTTAAGCTTAGTATAATATTGAACGTGAATATTTTTGAATATGTTGTTGGAAGGGACGGGATGCCGAGCAACACTGAATCATATTTAATTGATTAATAATGCTGTCGTAATGGACATGATTTCGAGCAACAGCTGTACACTTATCAGTGATAAGTGATGAGTTATTGCACAACAATTAGGGATGTACTGTATCAAGCGTAGAGGTCAGTAAATATTTCAAAGAATTTTTCTCTCGAACATTCCCAGAGCCGATTTATTTGATGTTGTTTATGTTCCACACTATATAGCAGGACGGGAACGATATGCCAATGGTGAGGTATTTTTTCATTTGCCAAGAGAGGACTTTACTTTTCAATTTCCTACCTGGTTCAAAGTAGCATTTATTAGCAAGAATGAATCTTCGCTGGATTTTAAAGCAGATGAGCTTACTCTTTGCTTGATGACAACAGGTACTCCGTTTTGCCCTCTTAATACCATCATACCCATCTTTTCCGATTTTTTTTTTTTTTTTTGGTTTGGGGTAAACGAAACTTACTGCGCGGGTATTCAGGCCGATTGTATCAATGCCGTCAACAAACGCCGTCAGTAGCACGCTTTTATAGAATATTGTTCCAGAGCGATTAAATTCTGCTGCTTGTTTTATTTTTGCAGCATCAAATTATAAAAATCGCTCGACCAGGAGTACCCTGTCTGAAACCTCGTTTAATTCAAAGAGGGCTTGCAGAGGTCATTTTTAATTCTGACTGAGATGATGATGTTTGCACAACCGTATAAGCTTTGCAGGGAAACCGAGCTCAGATATGGCGAAATATAGGCAGCTTCTTTACGTGCTGTCGAAGTCGGCTTTACAATCGAAAAAGAAGTGATGTGTGTCAATTCCTTTTTCGCTTTTTTTTTCCAATACTGAAATCTGATCGTTGCACACTGGTCCGTCTTATATGGAGTTGGTGGCCAAAAATACTTCCAGTAGAGATATCAACGTGAAACTTTGGTCGCGGCTTTACAAATATGTGAGAACTATTTTTTCATAAAATTGGTGCGGGTGATACCTTTCACCGCATGCATACAAAAAGTAAGTAGATGTGGGGGCAAAAGTGGTAAGATGTGTCTATCGCAAAAACAATGTTTAATAGAATTAAATAAAGAAATTAAACAACAAACACGCACAAAAAATTACATTTGCATAACGTCGACTGGATAAAATAATGTCGTATGGTACATGTAAGAATATATAACATACGACAATAATTTACCAGGGTGACGCTATCAGAAAACTGTCGCAAAACATAGTTAGTGGAAGAAAGTGGCAGCTGCTAATAACAGTTTAGCATCCTAAAACTTTGACTAATAATAAGATATAAGTCCCAACGTGAGGATTGGTGCAAATAAAACACTAATAAAGGCACTAGTGAAATTTTAAATAACAAAACAAAAAAAAAAAAAAACACAAAAACCTAAAGACACTAAAATTATTTCAGAATGAAGTAAATACCTTTGAGCTCAATATTCATTTCATTTTATTCCAATACAATGATATTTTATGTATTTTCAAATAGCTTAAACTTGCACTTTATTTTTAACTTACTCACACTGGAAAAATCAGCTAATACCATAACCCCACTTTTTAAGCTATTCTTAAAGAGTACAGTTCGAATACAATAAAAACAAATATACATTTGAAAGACTGTTCTAATAGGAGATACTAACGACACATTTGGTGACAAACTTTTCACTATGAATTTTTATTTTTGGCCTATGGAACCGACCACTGTGCAAGTTATGAAGCCGCACTGATAGTGTTCAACGACCTGATTCACGTCATGTTTCAAAATTTCGCACAATACCTTTGACAGGACCTTCTATACTATACTGATGTAGATTGCGCGATAGTTGGCACAGTTTGCAGAATGCTCCTTCTTGTGAAGTTGATGAAGAATATTTAATTTGTTTTTTTTTCTCTGAAAATAATTTTGGCCGGTAGGTTCTTCTTTATATATCTCGTTAATTTATATGATTTTTTCACAAAATGTTTACCACTGAATATAAAAGAGGATAACATTACCTTTACATTACAAACAGTTACCTTTGCAGAGCTTCGGGTTACCTAGTTCAGAAGTAAGAAATTCATGATGCAACTTTTTTCTAGAAAAAGAACGCTATTAATAATAATAATAATAATAATAATACCCATACCCAACGGATTAAACCCTCCAAAGCCCGCCCGACCGGCGCGAGGGGCGCATCCGCATGACGCACGGATTTGTTATTGCCGAGTTGTTGATAGGCGGAGGTTTGTTAAGCGTCGAGATTTAAAACTGCTCAGCTACAGAATAAAAATCATCAGCTGAGTACTATACATAACAGTTAGAAATTACATAGAAATTATACATATATATACTACATTGTTAAATAAGTGAACATTTTTAATTTATTTGATTTTGTTTTTTTTTTTTTTTTTTTGTTAAGAGTGAAGATAGGATAAGACAGTTTTCTTTATGGTAAAAAGTGAATCCGTTATATCAAATGAATTAGAATGAGTGTTAAAATTATGACACAAACACCGAAAAGATTCATTTAATTCGAAATTAGTTCTACACTGACTCAAAAGAAGAGGTTTGTAATGTCTTGACACCCGTGATGGGACGTTGAAATTTACTTCGTTCAAAAGAATTGGACTAGAAATCAGTCCAATCAGGAGTTTAGCCATAAATATAACGCCTAGCATTTCTCTACGACTTGCAAGAGTTGGAAGATTGATAAGCTTTAACCGACTAGTATAAGGTGGAAGATTATACGCAGAGTCCCACTCAAGATTCCTTAAAGAGAAAAGTAGAAATTGCTTTTGTATTGATTCAAGTCTATCTGCATGAACTCGATATTGTGGATTCCAGACTATTGATCCGTATTCTAGTATCGGTCTAACTTAGGTGATGAAAAGGGCTTTAGTTACATAAGGGTCACTAAATTCTTTGGACCACCGTTTCACGTATGAAAGAACACCTCTAGCCTTATTGACAGTAGCATTAATATGAAGGTTGAAACTAAGTTTAGCATCTATCGTGACTCCCAAGTCCTCAAAATAGCTTACTGATAGAAGACAAAAATTATTAATTACGTAAGAGGCTGCTGGCAAAGGTCTTCGAGATAGGCACATGAATTTGCATTTATTGAGGTTCAGCGGCATTGAATTTACGTTGCACCAAGTAACTAGGCAGTTTAAATCCCCTTGAAGCAAGGGACGTTCTTCGATAGACGCATAAGACCTAAAAAGTTTTACATCATCAGCATACATTAAGATTTTGGAATATTTTATAGTGGTACAGATATCATTAATAAATAGCAAGAACAGAATTGGAGCAAGGTGGCTGCCTTGTGGGACGCCAGAGGGAACATCGATGACATTTGAAAAAGTATTTTTAAAAATAACTTTTTGCGTTCGACCGCAGAGATACGACGAGATCCACTGGGTGAGACCAGGTTGGAAGCCAAGCCGTATCAGCTTGTAGATAAGTAAGGAGTGGGATACTTTGTCAAATGCTTTACTGAAATCAGTATAAATAACATCTGTGTGAAGATTTTCTCTAAATCCCTTAGAAACATGAGTTGTGAATTCAAGTAGATTAGTAATGGTAGATTTGCCTTTACAGAATCCGTGTTGCGGTTCTGCAATCAAAGTAGAAATGGAAAATGTTAGCTGATTGGTAACGATAGCTTCAAACAACTTTGGGATGGCCGACAACTTTCTATTCCTCGAAAGTTCTCTACACACGACCTACTACCACTTTTGTGAAGGGGTATGAGAAAAGATTCCTTCCAAGCAGAAGGAAAGACTCCACTTTTTAGGGACATATTGAATAAATCAGTTAGTGGCTGATAAATGTGCTCAGCGCATTTTTTAAGAAAACAAGTAGGAATTAAATCAGGACCGTACTTGTAAGATTCTTTCAAAGACGTTAAATATGAAAAAACTTCATCCGGATATATTTCTGGAATATTAATGGTGTTAAGTGAGTTAAGCTGAAATGGATATTCATTTGAAAAAGTATTAAATTCATTGGAATAGTTGGACTTGAAAAATTGTGAAAAGAAGTTAGCAATATCTTGATCGTCGCTAGACAAATCACCCTGGTATTTTAAAGCAGAGGGAAACCCTTTAACCCTACGTTTAGAGTTCACGAAATTATAGAAAGCTTTCGGATTGCAAGTTATTTTCCTTTTCATTTTACAGATGTACGTATTATAGCACTTTTTGTTTAATTCAAAATATTTATGACGCAAAATAGAGTAATGCAAGTAATCGGAGTGAGAGCCCGACCTTTTGTATAATTTGAAGAAGCGAGATTTTCTGTTTTTTAAGGACTTCAGCTCTTTAGTGAACCATATTTGGACTGATTCTGTAGACACACGTTATCGCTTAGGTACGTGTTTTTCCAAAATACCGTAAATGGTGGTATAAAAGTCAGAAACATTTTTGTCAATATCAACACCATATTTGGGCCAAGCCACTGTAGATAAAGTTTGATTAAGTATACTAAAATTAGCCTTCGCGAATTGAAATCTGAAACTTGAGTCGTATTTAGTAGCAATGCTACTCGGAGAATTTCTTTCGAATTCGTATGCTATTTCCAGGGAAGGATGGTGAGGGTCTTCAGGTACAGTAAGAGGTTCACCCCGGCTTAGAGTATATTTTGATGTATCATCGACAAATACCAAATCAAGGGTCCTCCCGAACATGTTAGGAATTATATTTATCTGTTTAAGGCAAAGTTCAGTTATTTCGGCTAAAAATTCGTTGTTGGACAGGTTAGAAGAAATAGGTACAATATTCTGATCAGATATGGTCCATAATACATGCGGGATATTAAAGTCACCCAGGACTATCATCGAATCAATGGGCTTCATCAATGAATTAACAATTTTGAGCAGGGAAATATGATCCATATACACCGAAGGATCAGAAGATGGTGGGATATAGCAGACCGCGATATAGACACAACCCATTCCGAGATTGATTCTAATGCATTTGAATTCTGTAGAATCAATAATGGGTAAATTAACCTCAGCTGAAGGTACAGAAGAATGTACCGCAAACAAAACTCCACCTCCAATTCTGTTCAAGCGGTCATTTCTGTATATTTGGTAATCATGGCAAAGAATCTCTGAATTAAATACATGAGATTTTAGCCAAGTTTCAGTTAAAGCGATAATGTTGTAATTGCAGTTAAACGATTTCAAATACAATTCAGTTAGTTTAGTGTTTAAACCTCTAACATTTTGATAAAACAAATTTAGGACCGAATTAACATTCAGTTTTTTGATGCAATATTGTTATGTGGAAGTGTAGCAAGATTTGAAATATTAGTATTACGCCTACGCTCGAATTCCCGCACAAAAGCACCGGGCGGCCAAAAAGAATTAATTAATATAGTATCAAAATGTTGTGCGGATACATCAATCCTAAAAGACGAAATATCCCTAGGATAGTTAAAATTGAATTTTCGAACTGTCACGTTTTCAAATTTAAGCTTAGCGATGATGTACGACTTTAGGTCCTCTTCTGTGGTGTCTTTATCAAATCTTGACACAAAAACAGATTTTTTAATAGGGACAACAATAAGATTGTTAGACGGCTGTTCGGATTCCGTAGAAGGGTTTTGTGGATCTTGATTATCTTTTGCAGAATATTTTTTAGGTTTTGTTAAAGAAACCTTGGATGAAGATTGCTGAGCTGGTAAGGGATTTGGAGATGCCAGATTTATTAATTCGATAGTTGGGGGTGCTGTAACTACGGGTGGAGGAACTTCAGCAACGGCATTGAGTGTCGGAGCACTTGAGGAGGCATTACAATTTCTATGTTGGTTTACGTTAGTTAAGTCATCCGGATATTTGAAAGACTTAAATAAGTTTTCATACTGGATGAATTTCTTGGACAGTGCGTCAATTTCCCTGCCTATTTCAGAGAACCCATCACGAGCCTGTTTGAAAACTTTGAAAAGATCAATCTCAGTTGGTCTACATTTCAAACAAGCCCAACGAACTCCCTTATCACTATCGTTGAGAGCGTCAACCACTCTTGCTGACAAACCGGCACATTTCATATGGGCGAGCCCATCGCAAAGCCAGCATGACACGAAGGGATGGGAATCACTTTTTATCCAGCAGTTCGCATATAGGCAAGACATTTTAATAAAAATTAAGAGACAGAAAAAAGAAATTAATAAAATAGTGAGAGTAAGTTGATTAATTGAAAAATACCACAGCGGGTTATATAGAAAAAATAAAAAAATAAACAGTTTGAATGCACTGTATGAGCAGTTTGAGATGCACTGTGATAACACTGAACAAACCGCGCAAACAGCTGTGACACTAAGAAAGAGAAATGAAGTGTGCGCGCAAAATCAAAAATAAAAACAATTACACTATTAAAACTGATGCCTATCAACAGCAACAACACAATGCAATGCAGAAAACACTCGGCAAATCAATTGTATGTAAATAAGTGTGTGTATATGCAAATTAATGAAAAATTAGTTTTTATATTAAATATTTAACTAAAACAACTGAAATTAATTGAATTTCTTTAATTAGCACACTCAATGAATTCACTTCACTACTTATGTCAACAATAAAACTATTTTTAACAATATTAAACAATTTGTTTATCAAAAAAGACAAGAGCACAGATACAAAACAAACTATACAGCTTGACGTTCCAATCGTCGAGCATGCATTCATTCGATCATATCTTGCTAAGAATCTGATGCATGCACCTTACCAACTCCTCGAAACCGTTTATGAATAGCTGCGGCGTTTAAACCCTCTCCCAAAATAAGGGCATTGAGAGGTGTTTCCGACATAATCTAAGCGCCCTCTGAACATTGGTACATGGTCGCGGTTTTTGTTCTTACAAGAGTTCGCAACAGATTTTAAATCTTCCGTCTGTCGCAGAATTTTTTGGTGATTAGTATGATGAAAATTGACAAGTGGATTGACTTTATAATAAGAAATATAAACTTGATAAAATTTTGGAAAATATGCGTGACACTGCCTACACTAAAAAGAAGCAAATTACAAAGTCTTCCAGGCCATAGACTCTATGCCTTCATAATATCATTTGAAATTTGGCATGGAAGTTGTCCTTTGTATTACACATTTACTTGAATAAAATAACAAAAGCAATCAAACTTCGATATCAAATTTTCGAAATATGGGAAAAATTCGGCAATTCTTTACCAAAGATAAATATCATGCTGGAGCTTGACAAGTTGGTTGATTTTGACTAGAAACAAAAAGATTGTAAAATTTTGTTTAGTCGGCGTGTAAAACTAACCGAAATCCATTCAAAGGAATGAAATATCTCATAGTATAAATTTTTCGCATAGTCTCTTAAAGGTCGTAGAACAACTATTTAATATGGTATGCAAAATACTTTGTTTTTAAAACTTCTTTACAGCTTAAGGTTTAGCTCATTTCAAGTTACACTAGATTTCACTTAAAGAGCGTCGCCATTGCTTTCCATCTCATTTACATAAGCAGCTAGCACAATGTTTTAAGCCATCACGCTCACTTTCTGTCAAACAAATCTAAATGGCAAATCTTGGCAGGGAAAAGCACCAAAGGCAAAACAAGAGGAAAAAGCAATAACGGTACTACAAGCGAACGAACTACGCCGACTTACGCACAAAGCAACTGACCTGCTACAGATCCGCATAGTTTCCTTGCTCTCATCTCCATCAAACATCTACTTATTATAGTCAGAACTAAATATTTTTGCGATCTTTGCTTTCTATTTTATTTATATATATATATATATATATATATTTTTTTTATATTTTGTAATTGCGCTTAAATCTATCTGGGCGTGCACGTTTGCATTTTAATGTTCACTGAAAGGACTTTTAAATATCTTACTATGTGACGGTACAACTTGACATTTGCTTATTTCCCGCCCCATGTATCGCAGAAACAGCAGAGCGTCTCTGCTGCTTTGTATTTTAATCTTAATCGTTGCACTTAAGTGCCTCTGCATTATAACAGTTTTTAGAGTTTGTTGTGGGTGGCAAAAAAGAGTCCACCAACGCAAGGACTTAACGTTGGGCTGAAAATTTTAAATGATGCAAAACTAAGAAAATGAGTATAATGTTGTAGCGTAAGCAGCATAAGAGGAAAAAATACATTTTAGTTTAAATTGAATTTAAGATTTCAAATCTCTTTTGTATATGAAATGCAGCGTTGTTTAATATGTACAAACAAAACTGGGCAACCAAAAGATATTGCTAATGTGGAGGAACTGCAGGAATCCAACGATTTTCTAGGGAAGACGCTAATAGCTGAGTATAATAGAGCCTATGCTCTATGAAGATTCAGCGGAAAAGCAAAGCCACAAATAGCAAATATCTTAGTCTTCTTGAAAGAGAGGTATAAGAAACATTTAACCTGGTTAAAGTTGCGGAAAGCAAAGCTTAGTGGACTAGAAGGCTATGCAATTGATTTATATTAGAATGACTTTACTTCATTCCTTATCAAACTGGGTTTGGAGACAAACTGGTTTCCGCGTTGCGCCATCATCAGTGTATTCGAACCAAATTTGACAAGGCATGACGGAAAATCGTTCCAATATAAATCAGTTATCCACACTGTCGGAAAATAAACAAAATGAGTCACTTAAAATATACTTCCGGCGCATGTGCCGGTCATGATCCAAATGATTCTGGAGGTTGTGTATAGCAACCTTTTCAAGAGGTATCCCGCGCAACTTATGGCTTCTCCAAGCCATTTGTCTACCTCACCCACCCGTGGCGAATTACGTTTCTTTAGCAGCCGAGGTTTTGTCTACCACAATATAGTAATCACTTAATTCTTGAACTAGTGAGTGGATGCGGGATGGCCTAAAAGGTCCAATGTGGTCAAATTAAATCCAATATAGTCGGTCTTAAACGAAAAAGGTGCTTGTCCCCAAAACCTTTGAGGAGTTTCGTTATAGCTAAAATAACAAATATGGATCTGTTGGCGATCTATAAGTGAGGCCTTCCCTTAAATAAATAATCTTTGTGCGGGTATGCGTTGTATAACAATACCAAATCTTCTCGAGAAAACCTTCCAAATTTGCGCAATTTTCGTACCTGCTTCTCATCTTACAACGCATGATCTTTGTTATCAGTGTCGTTTTAATGTTTCACAACAGTAGTAAATCCTAGCTTTGAATCATCCTTGTACTAATTCGGGAAAGTTCTTTCGTTATTTGAGATGCGTTCATTTGCTTTTGTAAATGGCAGTGTTTTCCTTGCAGTTATGTATTTCCATAACACTTTGGCCGGTTTACTGGCCTCGGATCATGGATGTATCTGTTGACTCTCCTTCACTAGCCCTCCTCTACTGCTGAGCCTATTACCTTGTTCAAAGTTATATTATACTTATATTGCATACTTTCTTTGCATGTTCGTGTTGGTCAACTAAGAAATCTATTCCCGTTGTGCTTACATCAACTTTCCACAACGCTTTTGTATGAAACCGTGACCTTTCCAATAACTACATCACGTATCACATCTACCTCGGCTTTGTTGTACTCGCCAGTGACCGTAACGAGGTAACCGAGAGCATAAAAGCAGCGCAAACTAAGGAAAAATAAACTAGTTTGATTTTAACACGCTGTTAGTAAAGTATGCGTGTATTGTAATTGCGAAGTAGTCTGCCACAGGCGTAGAGCAGTAACTAAAGAACATTTTTCCATAATTAATATTTGATTCTAATGTTAAAGAAGCTGCAAAATAATAATTAAATTCATAAAACTCGTAACAATATGTATACCAAAGGCTACTGGCGCATGAGCCTAGCCCAATTTCAGCTCGAAGCCTGCGCATGTAACATGCGTACACCAAAGACAAGCAGGTAGACACTGATAAAGATATGGTCTAGTTTACAAGGAGGTATAAGGTCAAGAATCGGTCTACGTTAGGAGGGGTGATCCCACAAGAGAAATGTTTAGCAAAAAAAATTTGGAAACTTTCTAGAGAGTAATTTGTCGTAGAAGATATACGAAGTAGTAGGATCTGCGGTAAAGTGTGCTGAAATTATAATATCTTTCAAGCTGATAGATTACTGTAGTGGTCTTCAGAGAAAAGCAGTAGCCGTAACCAAAGCAGAATAAAAACTTCAAACAGCAATTTACGGCAATAATCCCGCATAGCACAACATCCAAAACTCTGTTAGAGTATAAGCAATGCCTGGAAAGAATCGGGATAGGGAAAATTGTACATCTGTATTAGGGAATAGATGAGAATAAAACAAGTAAAGGTGCTTAAGTTCGGGTGTAACCGAATATTATATACTCAGCTTGAGCTTCAGTTGTACATGTCATTTCAGATAAACTACTTTTCTACATAACATGTGGCACCGCCCGTTTAAAAAAAAAAAATTCTCCTCATTTTCTCTTACAGTAAAACTTGATAAGTGAAATATCATTGATTCAAAACTTTTTTTTGCTAAGTTATAAGTAGCTTATTATTCTAGCCTACGACCCTTTTAAACTTGTTTTATATCTAAGTTGCCGTGATCTTTAACGGACCCCGTCCATTTTTACTAGAAATATTTTCTACTATAGCGAAAATTTGCGTATCTACCCAACTTTATTACGATCCGTTAATTTCTCTTCGAGTTATGGCTCCCGAAACATAGAAAGTTGCTTAGTCATAAAAGGAACGGTACCCATTTTCAAAAATTTTAGTGTTCTCCAATTTAATGTTATAATTCAATTTAAAAAGTAAAATTCTATTGATACAAAGCTCCTTTTCGCTAAGATATAGCTTATTATTTTTGTCTACGACCCTATTAAAAATCTTTTATATAAAAGTGGGCGTGGTCTTTAACAGATCTCGTCCATTTTTGTAGAAATATTGCCGGCCATAGGGAAAATCTGTGCACCCAATTTGGCTTCCGAAATATAGAAAATGTCTTAGTCATAAAAGGGGGGTTCCACGCACGTTTTTTTAAATTTGTGATTTTTCCTATTTATTGTTATAAATCCACTTGGGAAATGAAATACCGTTGATATAAACTCTCTTTTGCAAAGACATAGCCTTTTTATTCGTCCACGACCCTTTTAAAAATTTTGTATATAAAAGTGGCGTAGTCCTTAACCGCGTTAATTTTTCTTCAAAGCATTCCCTATAGTAAAGGCAATCTCTCTGCCGAATTTTGTTACATGTTTAACGATTTTTGATTTATGATTAATAATATTTGTAAAATTGATTTTATCACAAAAAATTTTTTTTTTTCAAATTTTTATCAAGAGTCTCAAATCAGTCCACACGTCAAATCTCAACATTCTTGGTGTATTATTTACTAAATAATCAGGTTTTTTGTGTTTTCCAAAATGTTATATATATAAAAAGTGGGTGAGGTTATCATCCGATTTCGCTCATTTTCAATAGCAATCTATTCTGGGTGCAGATATGCTCGTATACTAAATTTGGAGAAGAAATCTCAATATTTACTCAAGTTATCGTTTTAAAGGGCGGACGGACATGGATCAATCAAATTTTTTTTCGACACTGATGATTTTGATATATGGAAGTCTATATCTATCTCGATTCCTTCATACCTGTACAACCAACCGTTATCCAATCAAAGTTAATATAATCTGTGTGCAAAGCACGCTGAATATAAAAACGGATTAGCTGGCTGAATAGGGCGCATCGCTCGGAACGTTCTCCGAAGGCATCTCAATCCAATTGGACGAGATTAAGAGAATACTATAAATCTGTGAACCCCAGCGCGATTTGTAGGTCATACAACCTTAGATTAACAAAGTTACTCATATCATTTAGAATATTGGACTGTAGGCTCATGACGGTTATTCGCCGCCCCCTATCATCGCATTCTTTCAAATAAGGCCCAGTCAGTGATAGCAGCGGCTGCCATGGTGTGGAGGTGGCATGCTCCGCCTACCACAAAATTCTGGGTTCAAATCTTAGGCAAAGCAACGTCAAAAATTTAGAAATAATTTGGAAGGGAAGCGCGGCCTGAAACTGTTTGGAGGTAAATCGGGATATATTTTCTCTATTTATTGAAAATATCTAATGTTTGGCGTATTTATACAAGGAGACCGAACTATGAAAATTTGCTAGGATTTCAATATTTAACAAGAGAAAGAACAAAGCAATGATAATGCTTTGGTGTTCCTGAGGCAATCCACACAAATTTTTTACAATATACTTATGTATGTGCTTATATAATTCTTCTGAAATAATACCCAAGACGAATTTTTCTTCATTCACAATTCAACAGCAAATCAACAATTGCACTTTAGCTAACACTCGTCATCAGCAATCACATTTCAGTCTTCGTCCTTCTTGTCCAGCCTACTGCAGTTTACTGAGTATTGTTTCATCTGCTCTAATATGGCATACATTACATACTTACGCATTTTATGCAATCTCATTTCCTTTCTTACAAATTTCAAAAGGAGTATTAAATTTACTTTGTCGAAAGAGAAAGAATAACAATTTTTTTTTTCACAAAGCAATCATTTCAAGAAATGCACGTGTTTCCGAGATGAAGTCATTAGATAACATGTGCAAACTGCAGCATTGATCATGACAAGCTGTCATAATGTGACCATATGCAAGAGATGGTTGATGGTGATGGTAATGTGATGTTGATATAAAGAAATTTTGTTGGCACTTTTTTGTATACTTAAATTTAATATCTTGAATTTTCGTTTTCACTTTGTGCAATGTGAGTAGATTGTTAGTACGCATACTTTTACTATCTAATCGGCCTTGTATGACATTTATGACTATGGAGCATTCCACGGTTGGTATGGGAAAAATCGTGTACATTTTTTCAACTGCACCGATTTTCTTTTAATTTTTGTGTGGTTTCATGGGGACTTCAGGATTCTTTGGATTCTTTGATTCTATCTTATCGTTCCAAGAAGTGAACCGGGGGCATAACAGTACTAAACAAAAAAAAATTATAATTTATGGTGAGATTTTCTTGAAATTTGGTACACTAGTGCTTCTTTGATTTGCTTATTATTTTCGAAACTTTTATTTCCTAAAATTACCCCAGGACCTGACCTATACCAATAACTAAAACTTATGGTGCGATTTTCTTTCCGAGAAGTGTAGCAGTCGCCGAACTATTCGCAAAAATTCTATGAATCATGTGATTCGCTTGTACTGTTGTTCTTCTTTGAGAGCTTAACACTTGGGATCCTTTATTTCCGGAAAATAAGCCAGGGCGATGCGATTTGTTTGATATTTACTACCAAGATAGCATTAGATTAGGCAAAAAATTTATTATTATATATAAAATCGAATACAAAACTTTTTGGTAACTTTATAACTGAAGATCGAATGAACCATCTTGAAACCTAATGTTTCCTTGAATTTCTGAAGTGGGTTTAAGTTGCCGCTTTGAGATTAAGGCGAAAAGAGATGTGATGACAGTATGTATTTTCACACGATGGTGGGTCTTAAATAGGATGTGTTAACGGGGGTTTTAACAAGGGTAGTGGTTGGGAATTAACAAGAGGGAAAGATAGTTTTAGAAAAATCCATAGGCTAAAAGAACGAAAATAAAAGATAAGGGTGGGAATTGGAGACGGAGGGAAAGAGAAGGATGATAGAATGAAAAGTAGAGCGAGGGTGAGGGAGAGAAAAGAAATTATATGTAGGAAATAGAAATAAGAATTGAGAACGTGCGAGGGAATATGGAAATGGAAGGAACCTTGAAAAAGGAAGGAAATGAAGAAAACTAGAGGAAGGTTGATGGAGAGAAATAAAATGTGAGTAGAAGACAGAAAAATCGAGTAACAAAATTAAGAAGACACGGTGAAGAGACAGTGATCAGGCATGGAGAGGAGGAGGGAGAGACAAAATTGTATTAAAAGTTTATTTTACAAAAGCTAGTGTATTAACAATTCCTCTGTTTACTAAGCAAAAATAGGCAGGAGAATGTCTCAATTATTTCTCTTTATTATGTATATAAAGGTGAATTAGATTTTGGAAATTGTAGATACTTGTATACAGTTTGGTAACACAGGTCCCACATTTGGAGAAATTTGGGTGAGGGAGGTAGAGGGAGTGGGACTAGAATTCGGAGTGGGAACAATAATGGAAGTGAGAGTATTAGTGCTCCTAGTGTGATAGTAAAAATCCGAGTGGAAATAGGAGTGGGAGTGGTAGCGGTGGTTGGAGTGGGAATGGGTTCAGAAGTATGAGAGATATACGAGAATGGGATGGGAGATAAAGTAGAAGGAATGGGGTAAAGAGTGAAGAGGAGAAGCTAGGCCCAGCTTTAAAATTAAGGCAAACCAATTCTCGGGTAGAAGAAAATCTGCCGATTACTCTAGGTAGAGCCTATAAGAATATTTTAATCGTCACAATTTGGAAGAAATACAGTGTAACGTGTTTATAAAAATCCTCTTATTTCAACTGCGTTTTTCACGAAAAGTTTAACTTTAATTGATTCCTAGCGTTCAGTTAAAGCGTGTGTTTAGAGGAAGGCTGGCCCAATCAGCGGAGGTTATTGTTTTCAGGTTGGTACCTTCCCTAGCTAGCTCATCCGCAGCGCAGTTTCCTGAGATGTCGCAGTGGCCAGGAACCCATATTATGCTTAGGTTGCAATTTTTAGATAGTTTGTTGAGGGTTTCTCTGCTCTTCAATGCCACTCGTCACTAAGTTGAAATAGAATTGCGCACCTGCAGGTTAGCAAGATTGAGGGCTGCTTCCCAGATAGCTATTGAAATATTTCAAATTAATAAAAGGAATGAAGAAATTCCTTCTCTCTTTATACATAATTTCTTAACTAAAAACTAAAAATATTTATATATTTTTAATTAATAATTTATGTAGAACAATATTGTAATATGACTGCACTATGACTGTGTGTGACAGGTTCATAAAAAATGCATTGGCATAGAAGTTCATAATGCATAATGCCGCAAATGTATTGCATAGGTGGGCATAACGCATAATGCTACACTATAAGTTCAGCCTGAAAAACACTGCAGTGGCCGGGTAATCGAAAGCTGTCGCTTAGATTGAGCTTCCGATGCCGACTCTGTTGCTTAGTTTAGAGCCATCTGTAAAAACAGAGATTTCGTGAGATCCCGGCTCCCTGCCGTTTGCCAACTCGTTCCTCTCTGGGATTCTTGTGGAAAATTTGTTGTCCCATATAGGGACGGTGTTGTATTGTCCAACTTCAGACGGTTTAATCCAACCTGCAATACCTCCATGGTTCGATAGCGTTGAGCTTTGCCGCGTTGCAGGAGGCACATTATTTTCCATATAGATCAGTGGGGAGAAGGAATAATATGTTTTCAAAAGCCTTGGTGGGAGTGGAGGAAAGGCACCACTAGTAAGCATTGCTGCCATCCTCTGCACTCTTGTTACTTTGCTCTTGATAAATTCGATATCGAGTGCCGTCCACCATACGGTGACGGCGTAGAAGGGTATGGGTCTCACCACTGCCGTATAGATCCAGTGGACTATGCGTGGCTGGAGACACCACCTTTTTCCGATTGCCGTGTTACAAGCGTAGAGAGCCATTGTGGCTTTCCTGGATCGTTCCTCCATATTTCGCTTCCAGCCTAGGTTCTTGTCTAAAATAACTCCGAGATATTTATCCTCGGTAGAGAGTTTGATTTCCCTCCATTTATGGATGGGGGTTAAATTCCGGTATAATTCGTTTGCGGGAAAAAGCACCATCTCAGTTTTTTCATTTCCGTCCGCATTCCCTAGACCAAGTGTTTGTTAGATTAAGAGCATTTTGAAAGAGTTCGCCAAGCACCGGAAGGTGTTTGCCAGTAGCTATCAAGGCTATGTCATCGGCATATGCAATGACTTGGCATTCGGTGGGCTTTAGTATAGATAACGGAGCGTTCACCGTCAGGTTCCATAGTAGAGGAGAAAGAACGCCCCCCCCTGTGGGGTTCCACTGTTGGTATACCTTACTAAAGATGAGTTGCCCAGCTCAGAGATAACGCTTCTCTTATTTGCCGCCCATAGTAGCTGGAGCTTTGACCTCGCAAGCGCAGCACATGAAAAGAACTCGAGATAAACCGTTTCTTACTACAGCCGGCACTTCCTTAATCTGGCAGTGTTCAGTGTGTATGGTCATCGTGAGCAACTTTGTAAGTCTGATATCTAGGATTTGCACATGGTCATAGAAATTTTATATCCTCGCGCTGCTTTCCACGCCTTTTCTGCTCCATAAGTCATTAAGTACAGTGAAGGTTTTCTTCACTGTCTCTTCCACATGTGCTTTTCACGAACACATCTTGTATAAGTCATAAATATTTTGTACTCCTTTTATGGTGTTCCCTCTCAGCTTAGACCTAGTCCGTGCAAAGCATTGGTGATAATATCCCACCCAGCAGCGTGCCTCGGTTTACAGATGTTGTGCATTCGCAAAAAACGCCATTGCGATGTGATCTATCAGCAGCTTGGCATGGAGTCGATTGAATTTGTTAAGGCCGCATGAAGTTCAATATAGTCTAGAATATCATGATTTCTCGTTTCGAGACATTGTTAGACATTTTTTAAAGCTAATTAAATTTAAGTATTTTCTGCAATCCTGGTACTGCTCGCTCCGTGTTTGCAGTGTAGACATTGTAATACAACTCTTCCTCATCATTTCGCTATGAGAAGTTTGTATATCACGTAGCACCTCAAGGGACTCTATGCCATTGCGTGACCGATCTCCGTTTCGCTTAAGCATTCCGTGTTCGTGGTCATATTTTTCGATTAAAGCCCTAGACCTATTGATTTCAAGTTTACCAATCAGTAGCAGAACTCCTTAATCATCCCAGCATATGAAACCCATATTTTCCGCTTCTTTTTCTAGTTTGAAGTAATCAGAAACTAAGTCGCTGATTTTAAGTACGACGATGTCAATGTCGTCAATATACGCCAGTTTTTGCACGTCCCTGCTGACCAGTTTAATTAATTAAAATAGCACATCATCATATAAACGATAGGAATGCTTTGGAATATTAAACGTCGAGGAGCGTTGGCGGTATATATTTGGGCTCTCTATTCTCAAAGAAATCAATAAATTTCTTTGACACTTTAACAGTTCCATATTTATATGGACATTTTTAATGGTCTATTAAGAAAGAGTTTTTAGTGGAAACATGCGAACTTTAGATAAGTGAATATGTCATCATCCCATGCATAGGGAAGGCATGCGAAACCTAGTGTCTACCATCACTGAAATTTGAAAAGAAATTACTCTTAGTAAGAACTACATTCTTGCCAGCCTACAGAAAATTCAGAGCTCTACGTGCGTTGCTGCCACCGTAGCCGCCCCACGGCAGCTTAAGCCATCATTTAAAACATGCTTCAGATAGACATGCATATACTATGTACGTCGGCACAAAACTGCACTGATACTCAGGGAATCCATCGTGAACTTTTCTTTCTGAAACAGGCTATTATTCTTGCAATCAGCAGTTTGTTAGCCTTATCATTCCAAGTAGAAATGATTGAAAGGGCATAGTTCTAGCTAATAGCTATATCGTCAGATTGGCTTAGAGCACATATGCAGAGGTTGCAAGGACATAACTCCAAAAAAGCCTGTTTAGCAATTTCTTGAAAAAGGCTGGCTCTGGCTAGAGCACGTTTAAGATCTTCGGAAGCCCCTTTTCTGATAATCTGGGTAGATTACCGTAAATAGAGATTCAAATATGTTTGATATTGTAACGGATTCTGCGGATTTCTGATAATTATACACCTTCTGCTAACGTTCGAATAGCTGAACTGCCGAATAAATAACTCCAATATTCCTTATTGAAAATTGGTCTTTGTTAGACTACTTTGCGAGTAGTATAATTATACTTTCGCTTCACAACTAATGCCGTATTTAAATCAAACGGATTAGTTATTCCTCAGCTTTCGCTGCTTTTATATTTTATACTCTCTGCTGCTTCGTTCTCATATTTCTCCTAAGGTCTAAACTTTTCACGAAGATGGAACAGTTGTATCGCATACTTGGTTAATTAGCTATATGCGTGTGTATGTGTGAGTAAGAACTTCGTCTTTTAGCTGATGACTACATATGTGTATGTGAGATATTCTTCGTCGCCTTCTATGTACTTAAATGTTTCTTGCTTTAATGTGGCTGCTTGCTGATTTTGTTGTTGTGATTATTTACTAACAGCATAGTGATGCTAATATTCGCCACAATATTATAAACGACTTGGACTTGTGGTAATACATATCCGATGTAGCACTCAGTGGGTTCAGACTAAATTTATGGCATCAAGCCGGCTTTTAATTTACCATTTCAAAGAAATTTTTCGACACAGAATTAGAATTTGTTTCAAAATTTTTGGTATACACATTCACAGCATCTAGTAAAGAATATAATTGCATATAGAGTTAACATATGCAAAGACATGTGTGTGTACAAAATATGTACATATATATCTCAAATATTCTCAACAACTTGAAGAAAGTGACAAAGATTTATGAACTCACTTTCCCGCAATGAACACAAAAAGGATTAATGGTCTACTTGCTAATTCATTAATTTCTTGTAAACAATTTCGCTAACAAAATTAATGAGCCAATAGCGTAATGACTAAAAACCAAACCGAATCAAGCGCCAACCAAGCATTTAGCGCACACATACAAAGACTTGAATATTTT
Source organism: Eurosta solidaginis (assembly GCF_040869045.1). Lineage (NCBI taxonomy): Eukaryota > Metazoa > Arthropoda > Insecta > Diptera > Tephritidae > Eurosta > Eurosta solidaginis. The sequence continues at coordinate 383,471 of NW_027136914.1, read as the reverse complement.
AATGTCTTTTTTTTTTTTCTATTTAATCCGTCGACAGCTGAGAAGGCACATACAGAACATTTTACAGCTCAACGCCGTTATTGTAATGGATCTTAACCCATCATCACGTAAAGTTGTTTATTTGCAATATAATTGATATAAGTTTCATTTATATATAATATATTTATGTATAATCGATTAGGGTAGCGTTAAATAAAATATGAATTTAATAAGCGAGACAGGCTCATGGTAATATTTTAAGGCTCATTCAACAGAACTTGATTAGTGACGTTGGATATTCTAGCAATGCGTTATAAGTAATGCTTCCGGTGTTTACTATTACATCATTATTTTTTATGTATGTATATTTAGAAACCCAATGTCACTTATCGAGCCCTGATGAATGAACCTAAAAATATTCCCGACAATTTGTATTAAAAGCATATAGCACACATATGTTTCTAACTTTATAAAAAAGGAATAACAACGGAATGACAATACTTAAAATTAAATTACAAAGCATACATAAGGTCATTCCTACAGCTGAATGGAAGCAGGCATCCGCCTTAATACCAGTATGAATGCACGAGGTTCCTGAAAATCTAGGTGATAAAGGAGTTAAATTCAGAACCATTAACTTTTTGTTGGAAAATATTACAAATGCAAACGGGACAGTAGAGTGGAGAAGGGTGCAGGGCAGCGGGAATAAGAGAGCTCTGCCGCAGTGCCTTGCAGCTATTACCACCGTCCAATGCTTCTGAGCAGTGGTCGACCTAACAGAACTGAAGAGCGAGCGGTTGGAATAGGCCCGTTAGGAGGTAGAAATAGATCAAAGGCAGCTCAAGAGGTTTGCTACGAGATACACTTGGTACTGCATTAGTCGAGAGGAGGAAAATGTATAGAATGAAGAGGCAACATTTGGCGGAAGGCGACAAGTCTACTTTCAAGGGCAGAAAGGACCCAAATCCAAGCCACGAGGTATGGCAGCCACATAGAAAATACAAATTGGTATACAACTGTAGGATAAATGGGCCCCAACAGCGAAGTAGTAACTGCCTCAAAAGCAACAATCTCGACAGCTGCTAGTCAGAGAGAGTACGCCTAAAATGGCAATGTGCCAAACACGGAAGTGTGGAGATGACTTTATAAGTTTCTGCGAGGCAGAGCATCTTCAATTAGATGTCTGCTGGTATGCCTAGATTTCCATATTTTCAGCAGAAACCATTTGTTCAAGATTTCATTTCTCTCCTTTATACTCCACATTCTCGCCCCACTGTAAAGATGATGTTCTGGAGACAAAAGAGGACATCCCGTGGCACTTATGAGCGGGGTGTTTTGGCAAACCTGAAATTTCCTCAAGTGCGTTTGTTGGCGACCATATTGAGATCGCGTAGCATACAAGCAGCTGGCCAATAGCTTAAGAGTAGTTATGAGCACATCTTTACCTGTACCCAAGTACTGGCGACGGACTTGTATATTTCATTACGGCTCGGAACGTTTGATAGATTTACGGATACATGCTCGTCAAAACGAAACATCTAGTATTATTGGGTGTAGAACAGTCGGTAGCGTAATTCCATCAACGTGGATGTGCAACATGGTCGACATTTGCTTTGTCATAAGGTCGCCGATGATTCGGACGTTGACAGCACCAGATTACGCGAGGTGAAAAAACCGGAAAGATTAGAGAGACCACTAGGCGATAATGGGGTTAAACGAATGTGCCGCCACCCTGCACTTACTGAGGCACTCACAATGGACAAAAATATCTCCGAGTGAGTAATACCCACGCACGCCCTCTTTACCTAACCTAACCTACTTAATTGGTCGCCCAACAAGGCTCCCAGTCGCTTCTTCGCTCTGCAAAAAATTAAAATTGCATTGGTGCATTTGAGGGATTTAGTTAGTTCAGATTTGTTTTGAGTACATTTATTCCGTTCCACCCTAATATGTGCCTACATATCAGAGGTCTGCTTTGAGTACTAATAAAATTAGTGCACTTAGTTATGAGCCAAAAAATTGTGTGTAAATGTGTACTTAGTCAAGTACAGACAAATACTATGAGTTACTAACACATAAAATAGAAAATATATACGAGTGCCCCGCAACACATATGTCCCATACATATATGATATTGTTGAGTATAAACTGAAATCATAGTCGCTTTAACTCAGTAGCATGTTGGTTTCGTGTGTAATACACTGTACACTTCGTTTATTATCGGTTTTTCTTTAGCGCTGTATTCAGTTTAGTTTCGTGTACATCGTTGTGTTGCTAGCGTCAGAAGACTGATATGACTATATTCATTTTATTGTACTGTTAGTCATACTGATTCAAATTGGTGTTTTCGTATAACACAGTTGACTTTCTTGCTCAATAAGACAATTGAGTACTAAACTGCTTCGTGGCTTATGAGCGGTTATTCATTTTACGAAACATGACTATGTAAATGTGTTTTAGTGGATATAAGTGCTTGATATTCTTTGTTTGTGTATGCACTAATACTAATTTTTTGGTTAGTCCACTAATAACCTTAAAACATGAATAATTGCAGCTCACTGCTACATATACACTCGAAAGCATACCCAAGAATCTCCAAAGTGTTGTCATCAGTGAAACGTTTAAGCCTTATGCTAACAGCAACTCATAGATGACTTGAAATGTAGATGTTGTGTGTATTTTTATGGTTGTGTGTGTGTGTTTGTTTGCATACTTTATAATAAAAATTAGGCATACGAAAGTAATTTATACACCCAGCATCTTCATTTCATGCTTGCCTTTAAAATAAAATTCCGATGAGTTGATTTATTATTGTTGTTGACATTTGTCTGTTGATTGTTGAATGTCGGCGAACATGGCTGACGTCGCTTAGCCTGTCAAAACAGCAATCAAAACGGCGACAGTTTATGACTGTATATTAACTTTTTGACATTTCTTGAGTTTTGTGTTGACTTTTGAAAATTATAGCAAGACTGTTATTTTTAGTGTTTTTTGCTGCGGAAATTGCTTGAAGGCGTGTTTGTATGTATGTATGTATGTATGTACGTAGGTATATATGTAAAGGCAACATCAAATTCCTAATAATGCCGTTGATGGATAACCGTAATTCACAAATTAGAAAATAAACCATTTCAAGCGTACGCAAAAATTAAGTGAAATTGGTAAAAGATGTAATGAGAAGAAAGTTTAAATTGTAATTGGTTAGCGCAATAAATATTCAAAATATCTACAAAGCAATGAAACAAAAATTTCTTTTCCTGTGGCAGTTGCTGTGAAGCGTGAAAAAGCAATAAGGAATTAAAATATAATTAAGTAAAATTCGATTCAAGTTTTATGTTTTTTTTTTCACTAAAAAATTTAAGCATTTGAAAATCACAAGTAAATTAGATATTTGCTATTTCGGTTTGCATTTCAGCTCAGTTGATACAAATGTTTACTTTGCCTCTAATAAATTTCAAATCTAATTATACGCATCATTTAACAAAGAAACGCGAAGTACGTGAGCGGGAGTGCTAAAAGGTAATATAACGGCAACAAGAACGTAAGACAGAATTTGAGATCAATAAAAATTTAAAGCAATTTCATTACGAAGAACAAGTAAGGACGGGACTGTCTTCAGCTGCTTCACATATATTGTTAATTGAGCTGAGCAATAATCTCATTCTATTAGAATGAATATTATTATTTATTTTTATTATTAGGCCTGGAAGCACTGCGACCTTTGTGCAGATTTATTGTGCTTAACCTTTCAGCCTAACTTTGTATCTGGAAGCTTTGTGCAGATTTATTGTGCTTGACCTTTCAGCCTAACTTTGTATCTGGAAGCTTTTAATGTATATAAGTAGCTCTTCGGGCTTTTAGTTCCATGTTACATAGGGATTAAGAGTTACACCACCTAGCTGGGAGAGTCTCTGCCTAGCCAGGGCGACGCATTCGCAGAGAATGTGAACCGGATTTTCTTCATCCAGCTCACAGAAATGACAAGTTTGGGCATCGGATAGATTTAACTTACTTAGGTGATATCGTAGACCACAGTGTCCCGAATAATACCCAGTCAGAGTTCTGATACTTTCATTACCGGTTAGGTTGAACTGGTCGGTCCATGAGGATCTCACATAGACTGCATGAGTCCGTAGTCATTGCCGGAAGTATAAACAGTTTTGTCTGTACTTGCCATGGGCAGTCAACCCGGTTACGTCTGAATTGTTCAGTTTCTCAGTTATTTATAGTTTCCCTGGTGTGTGCTTTTGTAAGTCCGCAAAAGGACTCTGGGCCATAGAATGCTGCTATAGCACCCTGATTTACTACGTAAAACCATGTTTTTGGCTCCCAGGTCATCAAGGATTTCGGTGCAGTCATCCACTAGCTTAGGTGTAACTGTGTAGGATTGCAAGGCATGCAGGACCGCCTGGCAGTCCGATATAATGTAGATGCTATTCGATGTTGAGCTTCTCCGCAGACATTCTCTACCACATACTTCTGTTGCATGGATTTCTGCCTGAAATATTTTGAGGTAGCATCCCATAGGTATCAAGTTCTTGAAGTTCGGCCCATAGATGCCAGCTCCCGTTCTTCCGTCATCGAATTTCTATTCATCAGTGAACCAGACCTCTGAGTCAGGGTCATTATATGGATTCCCTGTTTTCGAATGGGTCCTGTTCACAATGGACACTTCAAAGTTTATTAGAATGAATAATCTTGTAAGATATGTTATTTAAAAAGCACAGATTTATATAGACGACATTTTCGATAAATATCAAATAAGTAGTTGATTGGTTAACCTCACATCTGGAATACTGTAAGATTCTTGTTGTTTATATAAGAAAAAATGTAAGTGAATTGAAGATCCAGCAGCTCAAAATGAACACTACTGGCAATATATCTGAGCTACAATCGCCCTCATAGTCATACTCATGTTAGAGGATAGTCAGCAAGAGCTGGAGCTTAAGACCAAAATTTACGATATGGCTTTACACAACATTTACAAGGCGCATCCTATCGTACGGAGCGATAGTGCGGTGGCCAGTCCCGCGTGAGCTATATAACTTTAATAAACTAAACCAAGTACAACGGGCCGGCTGTGCAACGGTAAAAAACAGACTTAGGCCGTGTCCAATAAATGCGTTAAACATAATCCTCAACCATCTGCTATCTAGTAGCTCTAAATAGGCCTTACAACTACTACCTCTGCCATCAGCCTCAGGAAGTCTGGATGCTCGAGCGAGAAGCAGTATAGCCATAGCAGTATCCGTAGAAAGCTACCCGATGTAGTTTTGACAACAGATTATCTTGCGCCTACATTGAACATTTACAGGAACTTTAAGGTGAAGATACCGTCGAAAAAACACTGATCAGCGGACAAGGTATATAAGTAGGGTGTCACCTCGCTATTCACTAATCTTTTGCGATGTTTCTGCAGGGACTTTCCTTGTTGCACTCCCAATCCGCTTCCATTGATAATTCAAGTAAATTTTCTTCAAATCATTGATATTTGTTTATATGTACCCTATATATTAATTTGTATAGAACTTCGAAAATTGGGCGGTGCCACCCCCGCATATATGGGTATTTGTATATGTCACTTATACCTATTTAGAGCTTGGCAGACGATCGCGCATTTTCGCGATGGTACGACATATGATTTGCAAAGGAATGAAAGAGCAAGTATTATAACTACTAGAAAAAAAATGAATGTGTATCTGTGTGTGTAAGCTATGGTCGCCCAAAGTATTCAATCGATCTTTACCAAAATTTGCGAGCGGGTTCCCCCTATCACCCGGGCACACAAAATTAAAAAAAAAAAAGTTAGCGATGTCGATCCTTTATTATAAAATGTTTAAATTCGCTATATCTTCGTATTATTTGAAGCAGGTATATCTAATATTAACAACTTAGTCCCGCGAATTAAAACGCAGCGGCTACGCTTACTAGGCCATATTATGCGAATGAAAGATAACGCTCCGGCTAAGAAAGAATTTTTTATCGGAACCCGCCTATGGAAGCAGAGGAAGAGCGTGGCCCCCAATCCTCTGGAACGACCAGATGGAAAACGATTTAAACTCCCTTGGTGAGACCAATTGGCGCCAACTGGCAGAGCGAAGGAGCGCTTGGCGCGCCTTGCTGGACGGCCACAACCGTTAAATGGTTAAGCGCTAATTAACTAATTAATTAATATCCAATATTTGATACAAATATCGAAAATAATAGGTGATAGAGGTGAAGGGAATAGAAATAAAAGCCGAAGTAAGACCTACCGAAAGTGGAAGTGGGAATAACTGGAAGCAAAATAAAACCTTCAAATTTGTTATATTAATTCGATATATGGCGTCATTTAAGTAGGTGAGGTAGAAAGCCGGAAGCGGGAGTGATGGTGGAAGTGGAAATGAAAGACGGAGAAGGAGTAAAACAAAAATTTAAGTTCACTGTACCTAGGAAATCATCCAACTGGGTATACGATATTTGATAAATAAATTCTATATATGAGGAAATTTATGTGGACAAGGTAGAAGGTTGAAATTGGAATGAAGGTGGTAGTGAAAGGGGGAATGATTGTGCGAATGAGAATAAATATTTAAATTTGCTATATTTCAAAAAATATTTGCAGGTCATAAAGCATTTGGAAGGAAGATGTAGATTCGATATGCATATGAGGCAATATAGTTGGGAGATTTAGAGGCGGTGGAAGTAGTGTAGGACGTAATCGAACTACAGTAGTGAGAGTGTGAATGCTCCAATATTTAATCTACAAAAATCAGTAAGTTTTTGGGATGGAGGGTATCCAATAATTGGTATAAAGATTTCATGTATAAAGTAATTTAGGTGAGAGAGGTAGAGGGATTAAGAGTAGGAGTGGGAATGAAAGTAGGAGTAGGGATTGGTTTGGGAGTGAGAGTAGGAGTTAGAAGAAGGGAGTGGAGATAAAATTTATAAGAAAAGGAGTTAAATAAGAATCATAAAAATGAAAAAGTCGAAAAGATGTATACCATTCTATTATATGGATAAAACTAAAGGAAAGCGAAGTCCACTTTTCAAATATAGAGCTGAACCACGCCTAGCTGTGCGTTAGTATACAATATATCGATAGATGCTACCGATCACTAAGATTTTTTTCGTACAACAATATATGTCATATACGAAAGCAGCTGGTGAAATTTTAAGTCTATATCCGATAATTTGAGGAAGGTCTGACGCAAACACTCTGTTCTAGTTGTATCTCGTAGACATATGTATATGCTTTAGTGTCTCGATCTCGTCGGGTTCGACAAATGTATAACTGGGCACTAAAAACCAAATCTTATTAAGATATTCAAAACTTTTAGGGACTAGTTTGCATTCAAACATACAGATGGACAGACGGACGGACGGATAAATGGACATGGGTAAATTGTCTTGGATCGCCGGACTTAATTTAATATACCATTTAATTTTCATGAAATAGCATAAAAGCAAGTTCTAGAGATGTTCGTTAGGTAAACTCATGTACATGTACACACGTAAACCGGTTACATATCGAAGACTCGTTGATTACAAATCGATAGTACCGATTGCTTTTCTAAAACCAATTGAAAATTTATCGATAATTTAATATAAAATATCTTTGAATTTTTGTGTGAAATTTTAAAATTTATCGATAAAAAATTATAACTGGTAGATAAAAATCGATAAAGCGCTGATAAAAAAACTTATAGCTCAACATCAACTCAAAAAATTTATAACAGTTTTATTACGAATCTATAGTATATACCTCATCAATAATACGCTTACGCTGGAGATAACTTACATATTACGTTTCCATTTTACTTCGGCGTCTGTTTGATGATGCATCGATTATTCGTCGATACCAAACCGCTTACTCGTCTATAATACACCCATAATAATACAATTATAAAACGATAACTCGTAGATAACAAATCGATAACACGCCGACTACCAACCGTTGATAGTAAACCTATTGCACGCCGATAACTCGTGCGTAACAAATCAATACATAGCACTCCGATAACAATTCTATGAATTTTCAAAAACCAGTCGATAAAAAATCCATAATTTTATAAAATAAATCTGTGAACTTTTGATGAAAATTTGAAAACTTTTCGATAACAAAATGATAGCTCGTCAAAATGATAGCAAGTCAACAAATACATAACAGTTCGATAACGATTCGTTAGCCTATGTATACCTCATCAATAATACGCTTACGCTGGAGATAACTTACATATTACGTTTCCATTTTACTTCGGCGTCTGTTTGATGATGCATCGATTATTCGTCGATACCAAACCACTAACTCGTATATAACACACCCATAACACTTCGATATCAAATCGATAACAATAAGATTACAAACCAATAACTCGTTGATAATAAACCGATAGCAGGCCTATAACTCGTGCTTAACAAAGCACTCCCATAAAAAATGAAAAGATTTTCTAAAACCCATCAATAACTTTTTGACAATGATTCTATAATTTTATATAAGAAATTGTTTACTCCAAATATTACCATGGTAGCGCAAGATCCTAGATAAACATTTTTCCCGATTTTCCAATACTTTTTTGTGGTCATCTTCAGTATCACAAATGACGGGGTTGTCCATAACTTTCCAACGTGGTAAATATGTTGCCATGAGTGAAAATGGCTGCGATGATAGCTTTTATCACCGATTTCTCGAAATAATTGGATCAAACTTGATAAAAATTGATCTGATATTTTATGTACGTCCAATTCTCAGAAATACGTAGGCAAAACATGTAAATGCAATTTAGGACCACCCTGTATAATGGATATTATTTTAAAATTTGTTCCAAAAAACTTTACGTCTAGCGTTTCCTAATTTTAATTTACTTTCCTAGTATACGAACTCAAGTCCTTGAAATCGTCGCCTAACAGGTGCAATTTGTTTAAAGACTAAGGGCAGCGATGAACATTTTATCGGTGCAGTTTCAGACCTAATAAAGAAAAACTAAATTGAAGTTTCCTTCAATGCAAGTAAGTTTGTAACAATTGATGTAGGCCATCTCCACAAGCTCCATCACGATTGCGAAGAACTTCACTAAAATACTCACAACCGAATTAAGTTTCAAAGCACGACTTAATTGGCACTTAACATTTTAAGCGGTTATGGACATTGACCATGGCGTGCCAGTCGCTTCTACATTGAGCTAACTGGCGCCTGCCGGCCACACCATGGAGATTTCCACCTTGTTCTTCCAGCGGAGTCGGCACCGCACTCTTCCTCTGATTTCATATGTGGGTTCCAATAAGAATACTTTTTGGTACGAGCATCATCTTTCATTCGCATGATATGAACTTGCCAAGGAGATGCTGTTTTTAAATTTACTGTACTGTGTTGTGTCTGTTTAAATGTTTAAAGCTTGTACAGCTCATCATTAAATATTTTTCTGTATTTGCCGTCACCGACGCCTAGTGCCCCACAAATCTTTCGTAGAAATTTCCGTCGAACACTCACAGAAACGTCTAAATTAATGTTATCATGGTCTATACTTATGCACTATATACAAGGACGGTACGATAAGTGACTTGTGGAGCATTAACTTTGTTTGCCGAGAGAGGATTTTATTTCTCAATTGCCTACTTAGTCCAAAGTAGAAGTTATTGGCAATAATAATTCTTCGCCGACGTTAGTATTTGTATTTATGCTGGTTCCCAAAGTACAAAGCCCTTACTGTTTCGAAATTAGGGCTGCTAACTGTATCGTTGTTGATGACAGCAGGTACTTTGTGTTTTCCTCATCCACCATCAAATCTATCTTTTCCGCTTCATTTTCCAGTTAAGAGCAGACTTACGGCGCGAGTATGTAGGCCTTGACAGAATCCCATATGTGATACAAAAGAGGCTGATTTAGCGATAGTTAGCGCATTTTGCTGGATCCCCCTTCGTTTGAACTGGTCAAATAACAATTAGATTCCAATCAACGATAATGAATTTTTTCGACTATATTTATCGTAGTAATTGATGCATGTGCTTTACCAACTTTTCGCTGCCGTATTTAAGTAGCTTCGCAAGCAATCTATCGGCACCTGTGTTCTTGTTATTTTAAAATCTGATTATCGATTTTCTTATTTCGTCATAGTTGGGAACATTTATTCCATTAACATGGATTACGGGCATGACTTCTTTCCTGGGCGCTTCGCTTCTCTCTTCCGCTCGGGAGCTCAAAGAAGTATTCCTTCCATTACCTTACTTTATAGAAGGCTTTAAATATAACTATATCTAATCTGTACAATAGATGTGCAGTCTATTACAAGAGCGGGGAACTATTGGCATTTGATGACAATAATGATATTATTGACCTAAATACACAGCCCGTACGTGTTCATTTCTCTGAGCTGAGTAAAAAGGATTAGCGAGGTTTTACTACATACATCTGGGTCTTTCATTCTGGGTTGCAGTTGGTGCTTACCCCAATTATTGCTGTCCAGTGTTACCAATTTTAAAGGAAAGTATTTTGATAAATGCTATCTTATGTTGTTTTCAAATCACCGAAAATGTCTTTCAGAACTAAACCTAGAATTACTGATCATATTCCCTTATTATCTCACCCATGGTAGGGCGGCTAAAGCTTTGCCTAACTTCCTCTGAAAGTATACGCTCTAACAATATTTAATCATTAACCCACCTTTATAACAAATTTAGATTAAATTTCCATAAGCTTCTACAAAATACGCTTAAAAACAATCACAATAGAAATAATGTTTATATACAAAACAAAACTTAAACCTAACACTCCACCTACTTCAAGACTTGCAGTATGCTAGAATATGAAGAGGACATCTTCAATGTAAGTTACCTACCGAAACAAAATCTTACAACAACACTTGCTTACTCATGAAATTGCTTTATTTAAGACGGATTGCCTTCAACAAAAACGCTGCATTACATTAGGGCGAGAACCAAAAGAGAAGAGGAAGGTCGCGATGATCTCTTTGTTTCAGTGCATGGCATTACCTTGCCAGAGGACATCTCCTTGTCAACAATTTGAGGCAGCACTTGAGTGCAACTACGTGACAGTCAAACACCAACAGGTAGCTAGCAACAGTGGCACTGCAGTCATTGCAACAATTACAAATGGCAGATGGAAAAATGAATGGGGGATACTTGAGCAAATGTTTAACGTAAATGTCATTTACATTTAAAGGCGTGACGCGAACTCGGCATACACTTTCTTTCAATTGTGATTTTAGCCATGTGTATGTATATGTGTGTGTGTTAATGTGGATGAAACCTCATCACGCCGCCAGACATCCCAAAGCACACAGAGTTGACTGCAGTGTTGCTTATGGGTATGTACTTACATATATGTGTATGTGTGTGTGTGAGCTAATATGAAAAATGCACACACACATAAATACACAAATTTGCATAATGGCTTTTGTTTATGTGCATACGAATTAATTTAACAATATAATCCAATTAACATTCTGAAAATGTTGTCACCTTTGTGTCACACCAACTACACTAAGGAGACATAACGCCCTTCATGCTCTTTTCACATCTGCGTTTGCATACAAAATTAATGTTTGTTCAAAGGGATTGCATAAAAAATATTTATGCAACTCACACACGCTTATATACTTGTGTGTACAAAAGTGTAATTATACTGTAACATTAAAAACGATTTTTGTAGGTCACCCTATATCTCAATTATCTGAAATAAGAAAATCATGATTAAAGTTTCCTTATATAATTCAAAAGAGCAAGATCTTTATATTGTTGGTGCTATCAAGAACATCCAGAAACGAGTAATCATTGAAAGTCTCAACACAATTGAAGTCCATCCAGCCCTAACAAATTGGATCGACTCCAAGTAATTTCAAAGCATCTGCTTTCTTCCAATCTCGACTGCAATGCTGCAACTTCACACTGATTGTCTCTAGCTCATATCATCGACAGCCGTAATAAGTCTAAGCCCTGCATCGAGTCGTATAGCTCCGAACTATCGAGGAGCTTTCGCATTAAGATATGGTGTGAGCTATAGTCCCGCCCCCTCGCTGTGATTTCAACTGTTATTTTTAAAGTTACGAAGTCCTAAGAAATAACAATAACGTTTTCCCAGTAAATGTTCGCTCTTAAAATATTTTGTATCATTTTGAGGTGGTATGTTGATTCTTCTATCGCTGGTTTCATCCATCATTCGACATATCGTGTAAACCTTTTCAGTGATACATTTATCGTGTCTGATTCAGTATCAGTATTCCTCAGTGGGAGTATCAAAATCATATAAACAATTATAGTTTTCCCCTAAAAGCACAGACAACTGTGCAACTACAAAGTGGTGTACAGGAAGTTTATGATAAACACTTCAAGCAGGGATGTTTGGGTGAAATCGAATACGTTGACGGCAGCATCTCCATATACACCGACTTTTCTAAATTAAACACCCGGATTGGAGATGGGGTGTATTCAAAGAGTTCTCTATCAGACTGTTCATTGTAATATGTTCCAGTTGGAAGTATCATTGTAATTTCTTACAGTCGGAAATATTAGCTATGATGAAAACTTCGGTTTGAATAGGAAGAAATTACTATGGGCTAGGAAATCTTTATTTATAGCCACATCTAAGCTTGACAACCGCTCTTACTTATTTACTTCTGAACTAGCACTAAACTCTTACCTATATCTGTATTATATGGCCCATCAAAGCTGTGCGCACTTCACATGAGCCTCAGAACACAGGGATACTAATCGAAAGTGTATTTGACGAAGTTGCTAGGCAGGGCACAATAAACCAAATTCCTTCTTAAAGAGAATATCTGAGTATACACAAAGTGTGCACCTACTGTGAAGCCATTGATATATGGTTACTAGCCCCAGAGTGTCGAAGATCTAAGTTAACTGGCCGAGATGCAATTTTAAGAGATTTTGTACCGTTTACACTCAAAGTATGAATACAATTTACATACTTGTAGAAGAACGAACTTCTTTATAGGTGTAGGCATGCGAAAAGGTTGTGAAGAGGTAATGGTTTACTTTTTGGTAACAGAACGTGCCTCCTGGCACTAACTTATGTTTACCTGCTCGACAGTCACTTAACCCTTAACTAACCTAAGAAGAGATGCCTGGCATCTTCAAACTTTACTCTTCCGTGTTTAAGCCTCTAACCTTTAGTCCGTCGCTTCTCGTTATTTTTTCTTAAGCACACTTGAGTTACGGAACACCAAGGATTAGGCGTATCGGCTTTGTCCCTCCCTCGGCAATTCTAGGTGAGAAGATACTTACTAACTATGCCGGTTGCCATCGTATGCTTTTAGCGTGCTCCACCATTGAAGCGGGGTTGCCTCTTGGCAGTGTATTTCTGTCATCAAACACTTCTCACTAAAAACTCTTCTGGCCTGCAGATGCCGTTCGTAGTCGACATAAATTTTGTGTGGCGTACGACGGAGTAGAAAATGTAAGCGTAGTTTGTAGTGTAGGCATAGTAATTGATATTGGTATACTATACGGCGAATTTTCGTCATCGATAGCAAAGGTTTGCGATCAATTTTCGATTTGTTATCAATATTTTATCGATATATTAAAAAAATTAATCGAAAACAATTATCAATTTACTATCAACATTTTATTGATTTATTTTACAAAAGTAACAATCCACTGATATAATTTCGCCGATTTATTACCAAAACTGTATCGATTTTTTATCGAAAAGTTATAGATTTAAACTAGCCAGCCGTGTGTCGTTTTTATATAGTTTTCTTTCAAAATTTTTCCGATTTTCTTTTGAAAAGCTATAGAGTTTTATATGTGTGTTACCAAGTTATCGATTTTTATTCAGAAATTTATCGATTTTGTATAGAAAACTTTAGATTTTTTAGCGCAGTGTTACCAATCGCATTTTCATGTAACAGAAACCGATAAAACTTCAATATAAACTTGATGCAACTTTTGTAAACCGTCGATAACATGCCCATAAGAAACCGAGAATGCAATTATTCGGTGATAGTAATTCGCTTTCAATCCGATGATAAAAAAAATAACTTGTAGGTGTCGGTTACTAGCGAAATTATTTGTTTCCGATAAAGTTACTTTTTTTAACTTCCACCTCTAGGCAAGCTCTGGTTAACATAAAGCACCTGCATTTTAATACATCGCACTTGACGAGTACTTGATACTCACGCTTTTTTTTAGATAGTTATTACTTAAAATTGTTACTTTTACAGGCATCGTTACTATTAAAGCTACAATTGTGGTTACTTTTATACCGAGATTTTGCCTACTGTTACAATGACAGTTATGATCATGATTACATTTACTATTACGCATAAGCATACCTTTACACTTTCGGTTATGGTTATGGTATTGATTCAATTACTAGAGGTTTGTTTGATGACAGAGCTTTGACACTCCCAAGTTTAAAAATCTGGACGGGTTGCTTTTACGAAGTAAGGAAAACGGGGAATCAATCAATTCCGTTCAGCAAAAATTGTTATAGAAAAGTAGCTTTAGTAGTATATTGGCTGTGATAATAAATTTGTAAAAGCCAACAGGTTATGGGTGAAATAATTCATTTTCTACTAAATATGTCATGAACCGATAAAGAGTCATGTTGGTATGTTCATTCTTTCAAAATTTTTTTGAAGAATGCCGTACGTCAGAATTTTTTAAAAAAATACACTCTCTCAAAATTTGTTTAAAAATTTCCCAATCTGAGCATAAGTTCAGGGTTACCCCTTTTATTCCCATAATCTAAATCCTAAAATCAAAACCCCTAAATCAAATTCCCCAAAATCAAAATCCCATAATCAAAATCCCCAACACGAATTCCCCATTTTCTGTATGAAAAACATTCAAATCACGTTTAAAATCGCCGTGATTTTAAACCTAATTTTAATGTTTTTCACACAGAAAAAGGATAGTTATGTTTATTGTATTTCCAAACTAACACTTCAATATTGATGATTTCACAAATATTTAATGGGCACATTAAAGAAAATACAGTGCAACGCAATAACTTATAAATACAATGAATACAGTATTTACATAATAAATAAATTCAAAATTCATTGCATAGAATTTTGATTCAGGAATTTTGACTTTAGAATTTTTATTTTAGAATTTTGACCGTTTCCCATTTTATTGCATGTTTATCTGCAGCGGAACATTTTTTTTTTTTGTTTTTGCAAATTATAAATATATTTTTGTGATTTTGTGTTCGAGGTTTTTTGGTATTTCCTCAAAAATGGTTGGGGGATTTAGCCCCAAAAAAAGTGCGGGGATTTTGTGTTGGGGATTTTGGTTATGGGATTTTAAATTTGGGGATTATGAATTTAGGATTTTTTTTTTTACCTGGGGATTTTATGTTTGGGGATTTTTTTTTTTTTTGGGATTTAGGGGCACTCCCTAAATTCAATGCGGTTTGACATATGAGTGAGTTAATAAAAAGAATATTGAGATAAGGCGTTCCTCAACCTTATTCTGATATAGGGCGTTTTTGTGACAAATCTTGAAAAGATGAAATTTTTGAAAAATACTTTGGGATGGAGCGATTTCGAACTGGCAGCCGACATGGTGTGATACTCTATTTAGCAGCCGCAATGATTGTCAAAAAAAATAAAACAAAATGGCTTATTGTCTTAGAACTTTATATTCCGCCCTTGACTTTAAAGAAGAGTTAAACTTTTGTGTTTGGGAAAGCTGTTTTCCGTTTAAGTATTCATGGAAATGTTCCGAATAATCTGTTAATTTAGAATTTTCGGAACACGTTCGTTTGATATTACGTCACGAGGTCCAAGTAAGCACATACATAATATTCCAAATATAAAACGATTCCACAAATTCTTAAAGAGAGACGAATATTCCGAGCATACGGAATGAATAAGTTAACATGCTCAATAAGTACATTTCGTTATGGCATCTCAGTTATTTACTAATGACATTTTTACGTGAATAGGTTTACTAGTTGAATTTTTGACATTGAGCAATGAATTTTAAATAGGTTTAAGCTTCGAATGTTCATAGGTTTACGAAAATGCACGATTCCTTGGTGTCCGTACTTTTCATAAAATTACCTATATTCAGCGACACTAATAGATCATGACATAGTTAGATTATAAATTAATCATAAAATTAAAAAATTGTTCTAAGGAATTATGCAGTTCAGTACTTTTCGAGTATTTGTAAACTGATTGATTTCTATTTCTACTACTAATATTTTTCGAAAAATCGCAAAGAATCAACACAGTTAACGGATGTCAATTCGACTTGGGAGCAAAATATCTGGAACTGTCAAAAAATTTGTCAACCGAGCAAACCTCTTGTGATTGAATCATGGGTTATGGTTACTAACAAATTTCTGATTCTCATTTCATTTCATTTTCAAGGAATAATTTTTATTTACACAGCTTTGGCAAGATGTAGAATTTAAGACATATTCTGCATTCGAGCACTAAGAGAAAAGATAATTTGTGTTTGATTAAAGTAAGCTAGAATTTAGCAGTAAACTGTCAATGTTTGCTTACATCTTATATAATATAGCATCAACTACAAAGTCTTGTTGACTTAACTAGCGCAGCATTCAATTGCCACAAGCAAACTTATATATCCAAAAGGACTAACTAAAACTCAACTCTAAGCACTCAATTGAGCCTGCCACAAAAACACATTGCATTTACTTATTTATATAAGTACACATACATATGTGTGTAGGTATGTGTGTGTGTTTTTTATAAAGAGATGTGTGCCCGTATTTGTATGCATTTATGTGTGTATATGTGTATTAATGTATGTACGTATCGTTATATAAGAAATGCTTTGCACCACTTAAGTTGCATTGCATACTTTGCAACGAATTCAATTTCTCAACTGCCATCAACAGCCAACACAGCCGCTGCAACAAAACTGATTTACGATTCTATGCTATCATTGCAAGTGTCAACAGAGTTGCCTACCACTTCCGCGGCGACCAAATTTATCCACTGTTTTGAGTGTAGCACCACTAAAATGGATACTTGAAAATTCGCTTGAAAGTCGTAGCTTTATTAAAAATTTATTATATTACGTACACACACACACACATACACACACACAAATACATGCATACATACATAAAGTTAGATATATGAAAATTTAAAAGAATAACAATCAACTGCCGCCGTAAGAGATACTAAAATTGTATCTATTATTTTACAAGGCTTTAAGTACTTGCATACCTTCTTGCCACTTCGTATATCTATGAAATTACACATACAAAGCTTCTAAAGGATATGTTTGTATGTATATGACCTAATAGCCGCTTATAAATTGCCTTCGATTATGTCTTGGATTGTAAGCTTGTAAGCTTTTACCTTTCTTTTAAAAAACAATTTATATACACCACGCACACCTTTGACACTTGAAGCAAATAATATTTTAGCACCTTATCGTCACGTTGGCAGCATCAGCAACCGCAACCAAGTCTACTTAACTCATACACTTAGCTGTTATCATAAGCTTCAGTCCCATGGCTATGCTGCAATGGCACAAAGCGGTGCATAGTGGGGCATCTTCACAAAAGTTGTGAAATGCATGAAATTAAAAATTATCTTCGGATCCTTGAATTTGCATGTGATGAATGGACAGCATCTTTACTCGGAGCTAAATATGCAATTATATGTAGATAAAACTCATAGTTAAGTCTTTATATCTAAGAAGATTAGGAGAGTTTTCATTTCATTCCACACCATGGAAGTACAATGCGAGGAACAATGATAAACTCTCACTCCTCGACAACCTTAAGAAGACCAGGCTGCGAAAAAACAATGCGGATATCACGATGGCATCAGAAATCAACTATAAAGGCATACAATATTGAAAAGTGCTTCGGCAGCGATCACCAATAAATTTCTTTCCTAATAGGGCCGCTTGAAGCACCTAGGGCTGAGACAGTTAGGAGCACCCGCAGTTGGAACATATCAAAGCTAAGCTCTGAAGCTAAAACAAACGCGTCCCATAAAATGCTGCAGGGCGTGTTAAGGCTACTATGCTTTGCGCCAAACAGGAATACAAGAATGCATTGTCATCTACCAAGAAATAGCGTAAAAACCTGTTTACTGGTGGGCAAAAGAAGTAGCAGAGTTAAGACGAATTGCTTACGATTGAGACAAGATACTGACGGAGCAGAATCATACAAGAAAGAGAAAACGCACCCGACTGCTACTTACACTGTCAGCAATAAGCGGAAATAGGGGAGTTTCGAGAATATGACAACGGAAACGAAAAGGTTACCGGAATTCGCCGTCAGCATGCCAACCGCTATGCATGCTCGACACAGCTGGAAAACTTTTTGCAAGCGTCCTAAAACCAGGTATCGCAGACGGCGTAGAACATGCAATATATTTGTGATATAAAGGAAGGCCCAGACTTGCGCAGACTCCACTTGTCATCAGGAAAAACACAATGGGATATAGGAATACTCCTATCAAAAAATAGAACGATAGGATTACTCCTATCAAAAAAACATAAACCGCTTAAAGTTAGCTTTAAAAATTTCTCCCGAAATATAACATCA
This sequence comes from Eurosta solidaginis, assembly GCF_040869045.1. Classification (NCBI taxonomy): domain Eukaryota; kingdom Metazoa; phylum Arthropoda; class Insecta; order Diptera; family Tephritidae; genus Eurosta; species Eurosta solidaginis. The sequence goes on along the minus strand of NW_027136914.1, from coordinate 364,990 downwards.
AAGAAAGTAGTGCACATATTAGACACAAATTGCAAATTCCACTAAGAAAGCATCTAAATGGGTATATTTGCTAAGCAGACTGTAGGCAAGGACCAGGAAAAAGCAAGATGCAGCTGCTGATAGACATAACCCTAACCACGTTACTGTTCGTCTCTGAAATCTGGGCAAAGGCACTTCGTAAGAAGAAACGGTGTAAGCTTCTAGCTGCTGTACGATAAATAACAGATCTTAGAGTAGCTTGTGCTTATCGCACTGTATCTACAACAGCCATACAAATGGTTAGCGGATCAGTCCCTATCGAACTGTTAGCGCTGGAAAAAAAACGGCTATGGGAAACAAAAAGCGAACTGCTCAAAAGCGCAAGAATATCGTTCAGAAAGAGGGCAGGGAAGAAAGCTTTGGCGAGGTAAATTACTACGTTATACAAATGCTCTCCAGTTCAAAAAATATTTACACAATGCAGGTGAGGACTACGCTGAACACAACTTTCACTAAATGCTCGCGATGGATCCAGAACGAAGAAATGCTCGAGGAATGAGTCGGCCATATAACTGGCGGTAGTGTTGTAGCAGGAATGCTGAGCGCTTTGAAAGAGTGGCAAAAATTCAGTAGGAAACACACTCAGGGCAAACCTGGGACCTGGACGTAGGAACAACAAAGAGCTCTTAAATAAGCAATATAATGAAACGCCACCTTGAAGTTTTGAAAAAACGGCACCGGGATAGAAGAAGGTCTTCCATCCCAACCCGAAAAAGTGCACATGTATTGAGAAAATGTTCACCTATGCACTGACTCGTTCAATTTAACATTGCTTTCCCGAGCCAAAAGATCAGCCTGGCTGTCGGCAGGGATACTCTTTTAATTATATCAAATAATTTATAACAAAGAGTAATTAAATGCCACCGCAAGTGTAATCAATGCCACCACAAGTGTGGTCAAGCAATCCTTCACAGCCGTCGACCTCAGGGTGGCTGAGCTTAAGGCTTTGATAGCCGCCTGATTGTGTGACTAGATGTTAAATTTTCTAACATTTAAGGCAGTAGAAAATATGCCATCTTCCGAATACTACATAGTGGCTACCACCCTAAAGGAACATGAGTGGTGAATGTAGCAACGGGAGCAGAAGCCAGCGCAGAGTAGTTTGTCCTGCCAGGGATGAAGTTGAAGTCGGTATGAATGAGCTGCAGCCATTTTGTTCACAACGTCAACGGGGTTAAGATTCAAAATTACGTTTAGTTACAATGTAGGAGTTTTGAAAAAGATGACGCTTATCCCAGCTATCTCCAATCGCTGCACTGCTGCCAACCTTTACAACGTGAAAGAAAAATCTAGTGAACTTCACCAATTGAGAACACTGTAGAAGAGAAGCAATTTGTCCACCATATCGTATAGGCGTTTTACCACCTTTCAAGCCCTCAGCGTTTGTTAATTTGCCCCCAATAGCAGTACAAGCCAACCGAAGCCTTTCTATCTCTGTTATCTACATTAAGCTTTCATTACAACTTACTCTTAAGAGTAATTCCAAGATATTTAACCCTGTCAGACCTTCACTAGCGGTACTGCCCCAATAAAGGATGGTCTGAATTCAGGAATCTTGCACCTCCGCGTAAATACACCGAGTTCCGTTTTGTAAGGGTATGACAGCTAAAACGACCCTCAGTGTATTCAGAAATTTACCTCTGACAATAATTGTTGTGACATCGACATAAGCCCCCACTTGACAGTCAATTTGCTCAAGGCTCTTAAACATCTCGTTAATTACCAGGACCCAAAACAGAGGTGGAAGAACATACCCCTTTGACGTGCCTCTTCTCAGCTTTCTGCCGTGAAAAGCTCAACAAAGAGAGCACACATCAAATTAGAAAGGAAGCCCGGCTCCAAACTCAATAGTTAGTATATCGTTTTGAGTAATAATTATTATTAAAAATATATTTTAAAAAGATACTTTCTTCCCATAGTACGACGCAGCGATGGCTTGCGGTGCAGCCGATAATTTGTAAGAATTTGTACTAACCATAATGGAATGGTTTTGTTCGACATCTTTTTTTATTCATTTTTACCTCATTTGGTTTTATTAGTATTTCTTCTTGTTACTCAATTTTCATCAATTTACTCTATATAGAACAACTTAACTAAGACTTGGCAACGTTTATCTTGTGCAAAGCAATCGACAGCCGGGCAGCCCTAACTCTCTGGGACAAAGGGCAAAGTTTGGTTAGAAATTTTTTTACTTTTCTTAGTAGTTTTAAATTTTTTATTTTTATTTTTTACTTTTACTATTATTTCTGTATTCTTTTGGCAAAGATTTTCAGTGGTTTCTTGCATTCTATTTTCTTTCCTTTAAGTTCATTCATTTATTTGTATTCAAGTACATATTGTCTTTGAGTTCAAGTGAGTTGGAAGCCGCATTAGAGCTTTCACAATTTAAGTATTTTGGAAAACTGTGTATGAAGCATTTTTTGCAATGATTTCGTATTATTAAATATTTTATCTAATTATACCCAAAAACTGTTAAAGGGAATATTTGTACTCTTTGGCAAGTACCCTCAGCAACGTACAAATGATTCTTGTAAATATGCTGACATATCAACCAGATGAAGCGGATCTGGAAGTATTCGAATGTAGGAATGTTCGATAGAAAAGTTCTTCGAAAGATTTATGTACCTGTGAGTATCGAAGAAGATTTAATAATGAGTCGTACGCAGACATCAACATAGTCCAGTGAATTAAAACGCAGCGGATACGCAGGCTAGCCCATGTTATGCGAATGACCAGTGAAGGAAGTAGAAGAAGAGGGTGGCCACTACTACGCTGGAAGGACTAGGTGGAAAACGATTTAAACTACCTTGGTGTGAACAACTGGCGCCAGTTGACATAGCGAAGAAACGACTGGCGCGCCTTGTTGGACGGCCATAACCGTTTAAACAATTAAGCGCCAGTTAAGTTAGTAAGTAAGTAAGGATTGCTTCAATTGCGCCTTAAGCGCATTTTCAGGTCCTGGAGCAATGCTACCTGATAATAGCTGATAATTCTCCTTCTTCTTCTACAGCGTCTGCAATAGGTGGTTAAATAAGTTTTCCGGCTTTGTCGGTCATGTATAACGGCCGGTACCACATGTATTTGGATCCCCTTGTCTTTAACAAGTAACACAAGCTTCTGCTTTTTCCATGTTTCGAGGAACAATCCGTCCATATCCAGCTTAACCTCTGTGCGCATTTTTGCAGTTCCTTTAATGGCTTCTGCTGAGATGCCATGTGGCTATACAATATATTATTTTTCAAGCTACTACTACAAGTTGTAACTCAGCTGAGGTAATTGGTGGCAGTTCTTACAGTGTGCTTATATGGAAGTCGTTTGTTGCCTTGATATCGTGTATGGAGAATAGTGCTTTTACTATTTTAGCTGTGTCTAGCTCCGGTGTCGGCATCTTGGCCCAAATCTTTTTAGTACTGGTTTTAAACCATGCCTGGAGGATCCCTGTTGACATCTTCTCGAAGCTCCCCCTATTTTCGCTTAATGCTGTTATCAAAAGCGGTATCCAATTGATTTTCCTCATACCTGTTGACTCTGATTGCTTTGTTTGTGAGCCAGAGTTTATGACAGTTAGTTCCAATCTTACCGGCTCCTGGGTTAGTCGCAAATCTTATGATTACCGATCAGTATGCTATCACTGGATATTAGGTAGTAGCTGACTATTATGGCGTGCTGGAATTGGGCCCATATGTAGCCGGTTCTACTACCTTACCTAATATGAAACACCTTGCTTCCCGTGCACTTTTTCAGTCAGCAGCTGGCATTTTTCAATTGTATTGCTCCTTGATGAAAATTGTTTGGCATCATTGTATTTGGAGACTGGGTTTGTACGTTTTTAAAATACCATAACAAAATATACGATCTAGCAATATTTCCTATGCCAACATTTCCAATATCCAATACCAGAAATTCTGAGCTCCCTTTTAGTTTCGGTACCTTTATGTGATAATTTCAGAATAATTTCTGGATAATATCGCACTTTTTTGTAATTATCTCGATAGTACTTTAGTACGATTTAAGAATTATTTCCGTATAAGCTAATAATCGTTTTAGGTATAATTCTTAGACTGTTTTGTGACAATTTTGAAATAAAATCTATAGAATTTTGGGACCCTTTTCAAAAATTCGCAATAATTTTTCGAAGCTGTTTCGGAGTGGCTTTCGCGATCATTTCGAGAATATTTGCGGCGTTTCTTCCGAAAACAAATTTATTTCCGAAATTTGGACCTTTATTTTTGTTAAGTAATAATATGGGAGTATGCTTATATTTCTCGCTTCTTCTTTCCTCTTCCATTTACTTGTTCTTTATTTCCTTTTCAACCTTAAAAGTGCGAGATACCTTTGTTTTTTATAAATCTTTCTTTATATCTTTCCCTCCTCGTGGAACTCTCTAATTTCTTATCCCCTTAATCTCCCTGGCCCGTCTCTGCTTTCTTTTGCCCTCCATCTAGTTCTGGCTCTGCCTATATATGTACCACTCGATGTCCCAATATTCAGCCCGCCCTCTTTAATCTCCTTGCAAACTATAAATACGATTTTTTCAAATGGGTCGACCTCGAGGTGATGCTTAACCCCTTTTGGCCCGGTTTTCAGTACAAGTTCAACCCAGTTTATCAGTTAACTGTTATTCTGCAGTTTTTCAATCTACTGTAACTGAAGCTTAAGCGGCCGATCTGGCAGGGTTAAACTCTAGTTAACCTAACTGTGATTTGCGTTCCTTCGAAATGGCGTCGAATATACCCAACACGCATTCGGGCTTGAGTACCATTAGAGCTCATGTTAATAACTAGCATACCTCTGAAATCTCAAGAGTTGTTTCGAAACAGTGGCTCGACTGGAGAATCATAGCGTACTCAGCAAAAGAGGGAATTTTTTATAAAGCCAAAAATGCTATTACCTAAGTTGAAAAAATTTAATTCCCAACTTGTGGTTCTTTAACTGGACTCAAATGTAAGATTCCATACTACAGTATTTCCGCAAAAATAAATAAAATATATATAATTTATTTTTAATTAATTGCGGTTCATTTCTGCTATCAACCAAGTGCATATTTCTCACAATAATTAGCTGTTTTCTATGGTGGTACCACCTTGGAAATTTTTTTCAACTTCCCCTCAACTCGATATCCAATTTAGAATATCAACTGGAGAAACGTGTTGAATATTCATTTGAGAATTGTACATTTCTCAAAATCTCCCAAATGTTGAATAATAATTTCAAAATGCTAATGACGTATGAGATCAACTCGAGAACTATAAATTTTACAAAATTTCTCAAAGATTGGATAGTGATTGGAGAATGAAGTTGGATATCAACTTGAGAACTATCTGGTTTAAAAATACCTAGATAATGATGTTGGATATCACCTCCGGAACTAGATATATATTTCGCTGGAGGAACATCTTTAAATGTTTGTACGGTAAGGAAAATCCAGATTTCGTATCTACAAGTTATCTAGATAATTAAAACCAGTGTTGCAGTACAAAAAACCTACCCCAAAGGCGGCCTTAAACTGTGGCTGAAAAACTGCTAAGTAGTTTAACTGGACTTTAAGTTTAACTATTTGACTAGAGTTTAAGCAAACTTAGTTTAAGCTTAGCTAAACCAACTACTGGAAGCCAGCCCTTAGTTAAAAACTACTACTAAAAATTGACCCTGTATCAAACTGGGTTGGAGTTATGTTTCTTTGGAACTAGAGTTAGGAAAGTCGGATATTTTTTTAGGAAACAAGTGAACAAGATGTTAATTGCTTGAATCAGAAGCGAAAACTGATTGAAAGCTTGCTTTGCTGATTCTCCGTCACTGTATTTACACGACATGTAATTGAACGCCAAATAGATTTCCAAAGCTCTCGAGGTCAACTCTGATTTAATATTCAAAACGTCACGTTTTTGATGGTTCGTCACTTGCACATTCACGCGTACTGGTCCCTTAAATAAACGTTGGGTATAAAAGTCGAATTTCCTCAATCTTCAAACACTTCAATAGATGCATTTGTTTTACAAACAATTTTCTGCATCGATTCACATGTTCAGCCGAGGTATTCTTTAACGAATACCTCACAGAAGTGTACAAACAAAATATAGGCATTTACGTATTAGGGTGATTTCGTTTTGTACGGAGCAATCTTTTTGTTGAGTTAAAAGTCAAGAAGTCTCCATATATGTCTTAAACAGACCTGGGGTCGATTCCGGTTGAGCGTTATAGTGAAATGAAAAAAAAAAAATGTATCACTTACCGTTTTAATTTTTTCACTTCACTGAGTTCGAAAATGCGATTCTTATAACTGCTGTGAAAACTGTTAGCTGCATCACATTTGAATTTACGATGAGTGAAGTTTTCTTTGCTGAATGATAAATTATGACAGATCTCTTTTGTTAGGTAAAACTAAACAAAAATACAAAAAAAAAAAATAAAAATAAGAAAAAACAAATGTCTGCCGCAGTGTTTCTGCTAAATGCTTCTACGAGAATACGACAACGACGCAGGTAAAGATGATAATGATCTAATTTTCACTGTTGAAAATAAAATCCGACAAGGCCCTACACTTCGCCAGCAATGTACACAATATTTAAGGAGACACCTTTATTTTCTTGCTTTGTTTGTAAGAAATATCCTCACCTTTTGAGGCGAAATCTCCGAGATTCTGAAAAACCTTTTACTGAGGAACATCTCATTGAACTATATCGCTATCCGAAAGCGTTATGCATTGAATTGATAAATGAGTTGAGGCCACTTCTCAAAGTATATTCCAGAGTTCACGCCATACCAAGACACATCAAAGTTTTGTGCACACTGCGGTTTTTTGCAACTAGTAGCTTCCAGCGTTCGGTGGGCCAAGATCAATTCTCTTCATTGTCGCTAACTTCAGTGAATCGAACTGTGACTGAAGTGGGTCAGGCATTAAATCAGAATGTGCATAAGTATGTGAGATTCCGAAAACGTTTTGGGTTCAATGCAATTAAAACGAAGTTTTTTGCAAAGCATGGATTTCCGGGAGTAATAGGATTACCAGATTGGACACATATAAAAATATGTACACCAAAAAAAGAAATTGAGCACGTGTACTATTGTCAGAAAGGCGGTCATTCAAAACATGTTCAAATAATATGTGATGGCGATTATCGCATATTAAATGCAAGCGCTCGATATGGAGGCACAGCCCATGACTCGTACATTTCAGTGTAGCCCCATTTAACTTGTTGCGTCATTCCCACAAATTGTCATCCTTCCAGCAGCTCCTTGCAGCGGGACTGCTCCATACTCTCTTGCTCCGGGAAGGTATCGAACCCAATCCGGGTCCGTCTCCTGACCCCGGTCCTGAGAAATGGTTTTGCTGCGTCTACTGGAAAAGAATCTTTTTAGGACGGTCTTACTCTTGTCAGTGTACCTCGTGTAAGGGATGGTTGCATTGGACAGGTTGTCCTGGGCTATATCCCAAAACCAGATGTCTACGTAACTTCTATAAATATTTTGTGGCTCCTTGCTGTTCACGTCCTAGGGCTCTTGTGATACAGAGGATATCGGTTACAGGTATGCACTTTTTGAAACAGTTTTCTCCGGATATTTTACCCTGCATTTATGTTTTCCTACTAAGCCTTGGCTCGTGACTCCAATAGCAGAACCTTCGTCCAACTGCGAAGAATTATATAATATAGCGCATAAAAAAACCAGAGCGTTTATTAAAAGATGCATTAGTGTACAAAAGAGCAGATTTCGATGCTTGTCGAAAGAACGCCCACTTTTTTATAGTCCACAAAAATCAGCCATTCTCATATATTCCTGTATCGTACTGCATAATCACCTTATTTCTGCGGGAGTACCTTTCAACGATGTAATTGAAGATTCTAACCAATCTACCGACAATGAATCAAGTCCAACATCTGACGCAATTTTACATCAAGCAAAAATAATAAGAGCAAGAATTGCTGAAGCATATATTTAAAAATATATGTACATATGTAGATATGAAAATAAATACATAATAAATTAATATAGTATTCAATACTATCATTAGCACTAATATTAGATTTTAATTCTAGTTTATAAAGTTCTCGTGGCACGGTGTTAGTGGTAAAACTCCTCCGAAACTGCTAGGCCGATTCTAGTGAAATTTTGTGAGCATATCGGTTAGGTTTGAGAATCGGTCAAGGTATACTTTTTGTCGCGCTAGGAAACTAGGGTCTTGAGATCAAAACCTGGACTTGGAGATGTATGTGTACAATATGGGTATCAAATTAGGGGTTTAGGGGTGCATATACGCCACCATGGCCGGTGGGAAGAACGAGGAACCGCCACAGCCTGCAAGACAGAACAATATAAAATCCAGCTTTCTCGAAGAAGTCAAAGGCAGGCAACACTGTGACTAAGGAAATTAATGAGGTGCTCCTTTTGAACCTCGCTTGCTCTTTTAGCACGAGCTGCACTTTTTTTTTCATTTTCCATTATAAAATTGTAATATTTTATTTTATTTTTGACAATTTTTTTAAATTCAAACGTTAATACAAAATTTGTATCGGCGTTAACTTTGTTTTCACTTCACTTCAATTCGAAGTTCGATAAATCAATAATCGTGGTGAATTGGTGTTAATACTTTTCACTTTACGCTAACGCACAACCTGAATCGACCTCCTGGTGAATAAAGAATTGCCTTCAGGCAATTGGTTAATGATTATTTGTCAGTTGGTATATATGGACATATTTTAAAAAATATTGTTTATGGTGCAATTTGTCTAAAATCTATTATTGGAGCAGCCGTGAACTACGGAAATACTCCCCAACAACTGCACGTATTTCTTGTCGGCGTATTCTACTGGATTTAAGTGTGCTTATCTTTTACTCCAGTGGGCTAGGGGCAGGTATGCCTGTCGTAAGAGGCAATTAAAATACCAAAATAATTCAAGGTTTTGTGTAGTGCAGCACTTTCAAGGTGTTGCCAGCGCAATTTATAGCTTCTCCAACTCAATTTTCACCTCACTTACTCGTACCGAATATTGTTTATTTAGCAGCTGAGACTCTGTCGACCCAAAGTTCCATGGAAATAGAGGGTTGGTGGGGGATGGCCTAGAAGGTTCAATGCGGTCATGTTAAGCGTTCCAGAAATGGTGCATGTTACCGAAACATACTGGATCTATATCTGACAAAGAACCGTCAACATCGATAACACTCGTGGAGTTTCTTTATCGTTACAACAAAAACAACATGCTTATCTTTTCATGACATGAAAAAAATATCTAAAGGTGCGATTTTCTTCAAATTTGATACTGATAAAATTCCTTGACAAGCTTTTTATTTGAAAATCTACGGCGATAAATTACATTCGTGAGAAAAGAAGAAGGAGATTGGGATAAGTAGAGAGAGAGTGATAGATAGTAAAGAAAGTGGGAGTTGGAAATGTTGATAAAACTCGAGAAAATGAAGAGGAAAGATGTGAAGAAGAGAAAACCAAAAATTGGACGGAGATGAAGTGGGAGTAGAAGAAAAAAATCGGGAAATCAAAAGGGCCACGATGTGGAAAAGAGATAGGGACAAAATATTGAGAAGAGGAGGTAAAGGCATGAAAATACAACACATATTTTTTACAGAAGCCTCACTAAGGCAAACGCCTCTGTTTATTGTAGGTAAATTGCAGTGGGGAGTATTGTAATACAGAATAACGTCTCTCTATCTATCTATATTTTTTATATGAAGATGATTGTTAATTTAAAAGTTGTAGCCGCGTCAGTTTAATATTGCTTTGTGGACGTTTATAAAAACAAGGATATTGAAGTCGGTCATTGAGATGATGCAGTTTTGCATAGAGACTACATATTGACCTAAATAATGGAACGGTCGTAACTTAAATGTTTCATTTAGAAGGACGTATCTCAGATATTATATTAATAAGGCAGTATCGGAGCGAATTTATCGATAAGTTCGTATCTCAGGAGACCAATTAAAAAGATTGACTTCGTTGAGATATGGCCTTGTTAACAGAAAGTCTGAAATACTTCATTTTTAACTAATCTTTTTCGTTATGACCTTTCTATTCCCATAAGTCAATATATAAGGAATTGAGCTGAGAGAAGTAGAGGGAGTGGAAGAGGAATTTGTAATGGATTTGGGAGTGTGAGTTGAGCGGTAGTGGGTCCAGGAGTGGAAATGGGATCGGGAGTGAGACTGGGAGTTAAACTTAGAGTAGGAATTGGAGTGGGAGCGCTAAGGGAGGGGGGTCAGAATAAAAGTGGGAGTCAGTTTGGATTCGGAAATAGAAATGGGCTTAGGAGTGAAACGGATATAAATGGAACAAGGGATGGACAAGAATGAGAAGAAAATATAAACTGAAATAGAATATGATGGGTTACAGAGTGCAGAGCAGAAGCGAGGCCCACTTCTTAATTCTAGGCAAATTAGTGTAGGGTTGAATAAAACACCTGAGTGTATTTTGAACTCACAACACTGCTTTATAGAGTTTAGCTTAAATATTAAATTGTAAGAGGATACGTGAATTGATCGGTGTGTAGCTGTTGAACGTCCGTAGGCAACTGTCCGTTTTCGTTAGTTTGAAATCAGCATCATATATTTTTCGTCATGTGTTCGTTCATATGTATCTAATGTCAGTAGAGTTGTATTATCTAGTAACTAATAGGTCTATCCACTTCTTGTTGTCCGTTCCTGTGTCAATCCTACACTAGTTTTCAGGCAAAACAAAAATCTGTCATGTATGTACTCTAGTCTATATTAAAATACGACAAATGCAAATTTTCAACTCTTTGTTTGAACACACTGTTTGGTTGATTTGGATGAAATATTAGCCAATCTGGAAGGAAATGGTGTTTTTCAGTATATAAAATAATCGGTATATAGTGGGCGTGGAATTTATATAGATCAACAATTGAAGTAAGTGTTATTACACTAGGCAAGCAGATGCCTAACATCAATATTAAAGCGGTGGAGAAAAGTGGAACGAAGGTGTGGCACCACCAATACAAATTATCACATTTGAACCTGAACTGCTTAAGTCATATTACTAAAACTCAGCATAGCTGCCGAATGTCAAAAATTTAACAAATAGCTGGGTATATTAAAATTTTGGTTTGGCACCTTCGCATTTATATTGTATCGAATTATGGGGAATTCCGATTATTTTGCATCTTATGCTAACGTTCGTATCGCTGAACTTTCCAATAAATAACTCCAATATTCAGTATTGCAATATGGTCTTTATTTAGTCTACTTTGGGAGTAGTACAATTATACTTCAATATCACGTACCTCATAAAAGCGTGTTTAAATCAAACCGATTAGTCATTCCTCGCTGATTTTATACTCTCTATTGCCTCGTCCGCATATTTCTCCTAAGGTATAGACGCTTCACCTTCTAAAACTGTTGTATCTCCTGCTTGATAACTGAGCTATATGCGTGCGTATGTGTGAGTAACAAATTCGGCTGATGACTAAATGTGCGTGTGTGAGATATCTCTTCATTTGGAGCTGCTGGTTATGTGTGTGCATGTACATAAGTTTGGCTGCTTACTGTAGTTGTTGTTGAGATTATTTACTAACAGTATAGTGATGCTAATATTCGTCACAATATGTATCTAACCTAGGAATTTAGAACTGCGCTTACGACAGACGATATACATTTATACGAAGGTAATAATATATGGCTCAATGTTGAATCCAATCGATAGACAGAGAGTCCAATCCGCCACTTAAAATTAACAGAACAACAACTTTTGACAATTTTAGAGCAAAATCAACATATTATGGAGCTGTTGCTGGAAAAATTATAAACAACTTTGTGGTTTGCTGCATTTTAGATCTGCCTTGGCGTGATAACTCCCCTCACTTGCTTGGAAAAATTATTATTAGCTAATAATTTTAGAGATAAACTTACTTACTTACTTAAACTTAAATAAACTTACCTCATAAGAAAAACTGCAAAATAAGTTACTCCCTAGTATAGATTTTTATCTCACTTTAGCTTGTTTGTACAGCTACTTTAAAAAGTGTCGTAACAGCTGTGCCAGGCATGTCTAGTGCGCCGACAGCAAAATTTTTTTAAAACTTTCACTCAACTCTCGTGCTAAAAGTTGTTGACATTTTGTGATTCAGAATATTGATGCAATTCTCTATCACAAACACCCAAGGGTTTGTTGCCGTTACTTATCCACTCAGCGTATGGCTTGCAGATGACATAAGTTTATGATACGACTGACCATTGAGTACAGCTTTGGGCATTGTTTTAGCTGCAGCGTTGTACATAAAGATTAAGCAGAAGTGTTCTTCGGTTTGGTTAAGGTTTAGATAGTAGTTTTGGCAATGAGTGTTGCATTTTTCATGAGGAAGCAAACATTATTTATTTCAACTGAAAGTAAGTGAAATATTTTGTAGATAGAACGAAGGTGTGAAATGTCAAGTAGTTCGATTGCTTACACAAAAACGTGATGACGTTTGAGTTTGGTTATTTATTGTGAAGTGAATGACCTCAAGTCTTATTAATCGTGCAGTGAATTAGAAGTGTATGTTTGTATTTCAAGAGAAGGAGCTAATACTGAGTGAACAAATAAGCATGCGATTAGGATTTCGGTATCCTAAATAGGATTCTTCGAGTGCTACAGCCTCTTTTGCCAACTCATTGGCCTTTCCATTACATTCTACTTTTTTCTGACCAGGAATCCGGTAAAGATATATTGCCCGCCCTAAGCATACTCTCTCCAATGCATTCCAATACACCTCCTGATGGTGTATTGTGTGAGAGTTTTATCAATACATATTGACGAGACTGCAGCGTAAGCAGGCTTTTTTTAGATATTGTACCGTTTTCTTCGCGGTTACAGTTTCCGTCGAAAGATAATGCAGTAGTCTGTAGGATATACTGAAATCTGTATCGACACCGTAACCAGCAAAGCACACCCCTTCTGTTCATTTAAAACCATCGGTAAACACGTGCATATTAGGCTCTGCTGTTTCCACACACTTCCGCCAACTCAATGGCTCTAATGTGTCTCCAAGATATCACTCGAAGTTCTTTCAACTCAATAAATTCAATGAAGTTATCTCCGAAAATATCTTGGTCCACATCGAGGGTCTTCAACACTCTAAGAACAACATTATCAGTACCTCAATCTATTTTTTCTTTATGTAAAAATACGATCACTTAGTTAATATATTTTCATCGGCACCTCTTCATATGTATTGCTTCATATCATGGATACGGTGCGTCGAATTCAAGGGGGGTATAAGCGCAGTTAAAAGCTTTATAGATTCATAGATTCGGCTACCAAGTTGTCCACCTCACCTACCCATGAGGTTATTTGGTAGGCTGCTGTGCCTTCCGGATTTAGAAGGGCTAGTCGGTGCTCCGTTCAAACCATTTGGTAAGGACAGCAAACCTGGTGATATTTGTAACTTGTAAGAGAGCATTTAACAACTTCTTCAAGTTCCAGTTTTATGAAACTATCTACACTTAGAAAACTAGTGCATGCTAGAGCTTGGCATTCGGACAAGTAATACGCGGCTGTTTATGTGCTGCTCTGCTTGCAACAACTATTGCTAATTAGCTTCAAAGGGATCTTTATTTGTCAGTGGCCAGTGTCCCGTGATTTTAGCAGTGATCCTTAATATTTCTTCCTCTAACCTATTTAGTAAGTCCTCTCTACTCATGTTGACGTAATTCGGCAAAATTTGCTTAATTATTTTTGCAGGTGTCCAAGGAGTACCATTTCGAATCCGCTAACTCGTTAAATGTGCTATGCATATTTCCTAAGTAGGTCATGCATTTCTACTGCCTACTTAGCATTCAGCAGTGCCCCTACCTTTACAAGTTCGGCAGTCCTCTCAATGTTCTCAATATTCTTGTGACCTATCAGGCATAAAGTATTTACGTTTTTGAAAATAGCTGCAGCTTTCAACAACAATTGCAGCTGCTAACGACCATAGTGAAGGTGATGGGGGCGTAAAGCGCAATAAGCGCTGCTTGGTTATCTGAGTAAATGTATACCATGCGCCCCCTCATCGCGTCCTAGTACAGGAGCTTACGCAACTTTTCTTTCGCTTCATACTTGGGAGGACAAACACTCTAAGATGCTTACAGAGGACTCTAGCTGCCACACCACAATCTATTTTTAACTTGTCGGCGTAAAGTAAAATAGCGACCTTCCTTTGCACCACATCCCTCCTCCATAACCCCTAATGTGGGCAATTCAACCTTATAACACCTGTAAAGATTTATTGATAACGTGTTAAAATCTGCTGACGGAGCCACGTCACGAAGCTCAATGAGAGTACAACTGCAGTTATGCTGTCTCAAGTTCCATCAGTCAGACTCATTAAGTCTTACTAGCAAAAAAGATGCCATTTCACTTATATGACGTTCCAAAGTAGCTGGTTTGAGAGCACGTTTAGTGCGTCAGTGGGATATGTTCTTCGTGCACCTGTTACCTCTCTGAAGCCTGGGCGTTGTAGCCTGTTAATATTTTCAATATTATACTGTTTGTTTGCTGCGTTGGAGTTGCTTCGGCCGATGTGTAGCAAAGAAAAATACAAAATATTGTAACGAATTTAGTGCAATTCCGCTTATCTGCAACCATCTGCTAACGTTCGAATCACTAAACTCTTGAATAAATAACTGCAATACTCGATAATGCAAGATGGTCTTTATGAGACTTATTTCAATATAACACTTCTATTGCTCGACAGATAGCGTGCTTAGTGAAAACTGATTGTCGTGCCCCTACTGTTGCTGCCTTTTATACTGTCTGGTTTCCTCGTTGCATATTTCTAGGCTTTTCTATTCTAGAATTTACTAGTTAGTTAACAGCTATGAAAACTACGTTTATAGCTTCTCATATGCACGTGTATATGTGAGTCGTACTTACACAAATTATTGCCTTCTTTTGTGAACATCTCAGATAAGATATATGCATGTGTTTGTGCGTCTCTTCTCCGCTGCTCGTATGGACATATGGGTAGACATAATGATTGATTTAATGATGTGCATACAAGTCACTGCTTAGCACCGGCTTAGAGATGATAGTATCCCTTAGTGTTACTAATTTCGTCACAATATTTAACGTTTTCTTTCTATGAGTTTCTCACTCCTCATCAGGAAATTCTTTATTTAACTGTTTGCCCATGGCCATACCATATGTAAATATCGGTCTGTATGTAAGTATGGGTCTAATGACGTACACTTCACAAATTTGGATTTTACGGCCTAAGGTAACCCTATTATTAGTTTGAATATATTACACCTATATTTGGCAAGCGGAGTTCGCGCGACATCTGGGCCTGAGAAATTCAATGTGGTCATAAAAAATCGTTTCCACGATGATCAATCTTGTAAGTTAATGAGGCCTGCTACCTGGAAGTACCGGATCTATAACAATCGATAGCATCTCCCAAAGCCTTCGGGAATTATCCTTATCGCTACAAGTAGCAGAAAAAGATTTACGGTTTGAAAGGAATAAGAATTCATGGACATACATACATACATGCTTAATTTATAAAAATACATAACATTCTTAACGGTACCTTCTTCTGCAAAGATTTGAAGAGAAATGTTGTGCTGAGAAGGAGGCATGGACTGCTTTTCGGATTCAGATTTAGTTAGTCCATTGATCCAATAAGTAAAGAAAATATAAGTATCAAATAATTACTTAAAAAACACAGCAAGATCTAAGCACGTAGCGCCCATTACTTAAATTATCCTTTCTAAATTTGCTAAAGCTTTCGAAACTGGAGCAGCCAGTGGTTAAATCATGTAAATATGTTTGAGTGCGCACACACCTAGAACGTTTATACCTACATATGTACGTACAACGTGACAGCGATAACCGCAAAAAAACTAGCACCAACAACAATGCACACTCAGACTAGAAGAATTTGGAACATTGTAGTTTTTCATGGTGCTTATTTGCATTTTATCATTCATCACACGACACGCTGCAGCATACATAAGAGACTTGTCGAACAGACGCAGGAGCTAACATTAGGTGATAGTACAAACACACACACACATACACGAAGTGCACCTAAATACATTAACACATGTTGCTACCGTTGCTGCGTTATTTGGGTGAAAAATGTGTCGGTCCTTTGGTACGAAATTTTCTTTTTCTGCTCATACTTGAATTATAGCGAAAATGACATGACAATGAAAGCACTGACACAACCTCATCATTTTTCAATGTTGCCACCTTATAATCCATAGCTTTTAGTATATATAGCGCGCGTCATTTCACTGCTGCAAGTCATTTTCGCTTTTCGACTTGTGCATTGTGACATCTTTTTCGTTACATATTTTAAGTTTTTTTGTTTTGTGCGTTCTTTTTTTTCTTATTGTACTTTCCTGCCAAGCTCGCTTGTCATTCACGCTTTCGACAGAATGCATTTTTTTCGCCAACCAGGAAATACAAACGCTTCGGGCTGCTAATTTATGGTGCTAAAAACAGTATAACAATGAATGCCACGGATTTGACAGCAAAAGCGACCGTCACTAATGCGCCATTCGGGGATATAACTATTATATGTATATATGTACATATGTACTACGAGTAACGTGGAAATATTTTATATGTAGGGTAAACTGGCATACATTTCAATATGGGCCAGATGCAATTTTCAATTCTGTGAAACCTGCCACCTGAAAATACTTTCCAATGATACAAAATAAATAGGATATTGAAAGTAAAGTCATCTCTCGAGAAGAAGGTGAAATAAATGAAGAGTTAAATACAAAATATTTTTGGTCCTGTCCGTGATGCCGGCGGCAAGTATCGAAGGAGGTTTAATGAAGAGCAAAGCTTTAGCTAAGAGCTCAAAAGTTTCGCTGGCAAGGTAATGCTATGCAAATGTACGAAGTCGCCAAGAAAATATTTCTTACGATACCCATATTTTGAAGCAGCAGAAGGGCAAATTCCAACTGAGTTGGGAGAAGCGTGTGGAGGTAGACTCTACCTTCCTTGGTGCTCCTAATTGCCGTCAGTGATCACGAAGAAGGGAAAGCTGACGTGACTTATTACAAAACGGCCGAAGTCATTTAGGTGTTTAAGTGCCAATTAATGATGATGATGAGAGTAATGTGCCGGACGATACAAACCGGTGACAAAAAAATTCACTATGCTACCTCTACTGTCACCCAAAACTTCAATTGGGATACAAGAGCGATCTTGGGTGCCGGTTTCGACAACCCTCTATCGCACAACGTTACCCTCCCACTACGCTTACCCGGTTTATACTGTTAAAGGGGAAATATTTAAAACCCCAATGCTAATTTGTTTTTTCCGTCTTCTATAACTTTCCGTCCGCATCTCGAGTGAAGTAGCTCATTCCTGTTTGTCTGCCACTGAGTGTAGGCTTCGGCACCACTCGAAATACCTTCGCACCCTCCACTATCCAATTGATCTTTGACTACAGTTAAACTGCCCGCCTTTGCCTGCTTTTATACATTTAAATAGTTTACCCAATAGGCTGTTTAATGCAGAGCAGGATCTCTTTAATTTCAGCAGAACCAAACCCTGGTCTATGTGTGTGCCCTGGCTAGAGTCAGTTCTGAACGCTGCTTAATAGATTTAAATTCTACCTCAATAACGCTGCAATTGCTCGGTAGTCTTATACTTAGACAATACTACCTGCACTGCTATTCAGTTTTGAGCCATTCGTGGAGAATGTTACTGTTTATGGTTATGGGGCGGAGCTATAATTCCATTCGGACGGAATAGTTGTTTGCGATGGTTTTCCCGTGCCTTTGCTGAATACTGTTATCATTACTGCTATCCTGGCTTGGATGTGAGGTCGCTGCTTAATCGACCCATGGCTATCTATGTTAAGCTCGGGGACTATATCTCAGTTGTCTTTCCCAGATCTGCCTCAATAGGTAAAAGCACATGCAGCTGCTGAAAGATGTTACAAGTAATCACCCTGGTCTTTCAACCGTTTTTGATCAGGGGCCTATTACAACGTATGTTATACAGATCGAAACCCTAACGCCCAAAATGTTCAAAATTAAAAATAGGATATAAAATTATTTCACTACAAAAATTATGTGCCACCAAAAAGACCGAGTCTTTAGTCTTACTATACTAGGGATTGTTAACGCATATTATCCATGGCATATGCAATACAGTCGTCTGACTGAAAATAACGAACGATACTTTTATCTGGTGGAAAGCGCTAGACCAAAAGAGCAGAAGATGTCAAGGCTGAAGTTCCTGGGTATTTGAAGTGCATTGAGCAGCGCACCTCAGGAAGGGTTAGCAAAAGTTTGCCACTTATTGCCTCTACGAGTGTTTGTGCAGGGTTTGGCCGAAAAAGGGGCTCTACGAGTAAGGGCATCCTACATGTGGAAACCACCCGAATGTGGGCACGAGACGATGTGATGACATGACAATGGGACGGGTGAGCGGAATCGCAGCTGACCTGATATCCCACAGCGACCACATCATGGCGGTTTTTGACTTGCATTTGCAGAACATAAGATATCCTTCCAGATGAGGCTGGAAAAAAGGCCTAGACAGTGGTTGAGGTATTATAATCTACACAGACAGTTCAATAACAGAAAAAGAAAGAGGAGCTGGAATTTACTCAAATCTTATGCACGATAATAAATCGTATCGATTTCCTGACTCATGCAATGCTTTCCAAGATGAACTTCTATGACATAAGGTGCCCAGATCCTTATGATCATGTTAAGAGAGCTAGGCAACTAGTTACCTTTGCAGTGAGAATACTTATTGCACCAGTGATCCGATCGTGGCAGGAGCTGTCGGAATGAGTTGCAAGAAGAATTATTTCATCATTTTCTCTAGCCAGGACTGCAAACAAGATTTTTGAGCGCACGGCAGAATTTGAGAAATTGGATCATTCACTCCCAAACTGAGGGCAACCACATGGACAAAAATGTCTCCGAGTGTAAGTGTGGGAAATTTCCCCGCATGGTCTCTTAACCTAACCCATCGTGGCTGTATTTAGCTAAAGAGTTTTTAATACTCAGTTGAGCAGAGTTCGCAGAGTATACTAACTTTGATTGGATAATGGTTGGTTGTACAGGTATAAAGGAATCGAGATAGATATAGACTTCCCTATATAAAATCAACAGTATCGCAAAAAAAATTGATAGAGACATGTAAGTCCGTTCGTCCGTTAACACGATAACTTGAGTAAATTTTGAGGTATCTTGATGAAATTTGGTATCTCAGTTCCTACAACCACGCCCACTTTTTCGATATCGAAAATTTCGAAAAACCGAAAAAGTGCGATAATTCATTACAAAAGACGGATAAACCAGTGCAACTTTGTAGGTGCGTTGACCTTATGACGCAAAATAGAAAATTAGTAAACCTTTGGACAATGGGCGTGGCACCGCCCACTTCTAAAAGAAGGTAATTTAAAAGTTTTGCAAGCTGTAATTTGGCAGTCGTTGAAGATATCATGATGAAATTTGGCAGGAACGTTACTACTGTTACTATACCTATGCTTAATAGAAAAAATAGCAAAATCGGAGAACGACCACGCCCACTTTAAAAAAAAATTTAAGTCGAATTTTAACAAAAAATTTGATATCTTTACAGTATATAAGTAAATTATGTCAACATTCGGCTCCAATATTGATATGGTGCAATAAAATACAAAAATAGAAGAAAATTTCAAAATGGGCGTGGCTCCGCCCTTTTTCATTTAATTTGTCTACGATACTTTTAATGCCATAAGTCGAACATAAAATTTATAAATCCTTGTGAAATTTGATAGGGGCTTAGATTCTAGGACGGTAACTATTTTCTGTGAAAAAGGGCGAAATCGGTTGAAGCCACGCCCAGTTTTTATACACAGTCGACCGTCTGTCTTTCCGCTCGGCCATTCACACGATAACTTGAACAAAATTCGATATATCTTAACTAAACTTAGTTCACGTACTTATCTGAACTCACTTTGTATTGGTATAGAAAATGACCGAAATCCGACTATGACCACGCCCACTCTTTCGATACCGAAAATTACGAAAAATGAAAAAATGCCATAATTCTATACCAAATACCAAAAAAAAGATGAAAGATGGTAATTGGATTGATTTATTGACGCAAAATATAACTTTAAAAAAAACTTTGTAAAATGGGTGTGACACCTACCATATTACGTAGAAGAAAATGAAAAAGTTCTGCAGGGCGAAATCAAAAGCCCTTGGAATCTCGACAGGAATACTGTCCGTGGAATTAAATATAAAAATAAATTAGCGGTACCCGACAGATGATGTTCTGGGTCACCCTGGTCCACATTTTGGTCGATATCTCGAAAACGCCTTCACATATACAACTACCACCACTCCCTTTTAAAACCCTCATTAATACCTTTAATTTGTTACCCATGTCGTACAAACAAATTCTAGAGTCACCCCTGGTCCACCTTAATGGCGATATCTCGAAAAGGCGTTCACCTATAGAACTAAGGCCCACTCCCTTTTAAAATACTCATTATCACCTTTCATTTGATACCCATATCGTACAAACGCATTCTATAGTCACCCCTGGTCCGCCTTTATGGCGATATCCCTAAATGGCGTCCAGCTATAGAACTATGGTCCACTCCCTTTTAAAATTATATTTAATACCCTCCATTTGATACCCATGACATACAAACGCATTCCAGGGTTACCCTAGGTTCATTTTCCTACATGGTGATTTTCCCTTATTTTGTCTCCATAGCTCATAGCTGAGTATGTAATGTTCGGTTACACCCGAACTTAGCCTTCCTTGATTGTTTCTATTATCCTTCATTATGTTTCGAATTAAAATTTAAAACATACCAAATTTACCCTAAGTTGTTATGTATGTTTGTATGTTTGTATGCATAAGGATTAAATGAGGAATTGTGCTTGCACTTGAAGTCTGAGTTTTCGCATATTAGTGAATTATTAATGGTGGTATATGTATGTTTGTTTACTTGAATGGGTAATTATTTGCATAAGATGACAAAAGCTCTTCTATGAACCTGCGCCTTTTCTTTTGTTATAACTCAACGAAAGTGAAACATTTTACTAATTAATCAGCCATAAGCACATTTTCTGTTCATAAAATTTTTAGACTTATTAATATATCATTAATTTTTCGTATTCTTCTCTAACAATACGACCACCGTTATGCATACATACCCTGCAGATGAACACATTATAAGTCTGAAAAAGTACTAGTATTCAACTAAATTTTTCTGGCTGATATAAATTTTTTTTCCGGTACGAGTCCTTGACCATCCCCGAATGAGCTTAGAGCAACGCAAGACAAACCAAGACAAGGCAAAGAAAGGCAAGGACAGGAAAAGTAGGAAAATACTCGTAAGTAAGAAAGCCTAAGTTCTGGTGAAACCAAACGTCACATATCCAGTTATGCACTTGAAGCGCAGTTGTTGTTTGTTTTGTAAGGTTAACCCTCCGATTAGCGGTGAATAAATTCAACACATCTTAGCGTTGTCGTCTGGCCAGACGAAATTTGACACTTTGAACCTTATCCACAAATATTTGAATTCTTATTTAAATTTTGAAGAAAACTCATCGCACATTGTGATTACACAGAAATAAGTTTGAACTTTTATTGATACATTTTGAACGACAACGCTAAAATGTGACATAGCCAAATTTTTTACAAAAATTTCTGAATTATTATAAAGACCGCCTTTAAACTTATAAAGTCACTAAAGCTTTGCAAGATCGGGTGGGTAGCAGTAAATTTATTCACGAAAATAAAGCATTCTCGTCTAGCCAGACGCCACAATATATTGGAGAGTTAATAATGTTATAAGATTGCGCAATAATACATACAATAATAATAACGCATTTGCATTCAAAAGAAGCAAAACGGATAGAGAGGCTACCACTAATAAAATTGAGCGGTTGAAAATACAGTTAAACAGTTGTAGCTATGCAAAAAATCTGTATGCCAAATTTCGTCCAGATTGGGTGATTTATGTTCAATTCATGTATGGTATTAAAAGTATTTTGGAAACACTATCAAAAAAAGGGCGGGTCACGCCCGTTTCCAAAATTTTTTTAAACTTTTTTTTTAGCTCAACCATACCACTACTGAGGGAGACTATCAGTCAAATTTAGTTAAATACCTTGAGGGCATGGTCTGAACCGATTTTGGTTATCTTCACTCAGTCTATATAATTTGGCAAGGATATTGTCGATGCCAAATTTCAAGGTAATATCTTTAAGGGCTTTTGATTTACGGATTGTTAAGCTTCCAAATTTTCTTTTTCTGAACGCCCATATTCCAAATTTTTTGGTACTTATATTCTAAGTCACTTATCAAAAAGGTCAGAAGGCACTAATAGGAGGGTACAACTCAAAGTGATATAAATCCATGATTAACCTCCCAGAAAGCAGCTTAAGGATTTAAATAGGCATACTGACAGGTCACTGCAGGTTGAAGAGCCACATGCATAAACTTGGTATATCGTCTATTAGCCTCTGGCGATTCTGTGATCGTGAAGATGAGACTGCAGACCACATCCTAGTGGAATGCGATGCAGTCGCGAGGGGAAGACTTAGGATCCTGGGAACAACAAAATTAGAAAATAGTCACATACACTCTTTAAAACCTAGACCCATTCTGGATTCTCTCAGAGAATTCGGCTTGGACGAGGTGTTGTAAAGAGAATGAGGGCACAATAGATCAATAGGCCGTAGTGCTTAATCACAACATATTTATCTATCTATCTATCATGCGGACGGACGGACGGACAGACGAAGGTGGCATAGTAAATTTTTTTTTCGATACCGATGATTTTGATATATGGAGGTCTATGCCTATTTCTATTCCTCTACACCTATAAAACCAACCGTTATGCGACAAGGTATAGACGAATTATCGATTTGGTATCGTCAAGTTATAAAATTTTTATGGATATTGTTGTTGTTGTATTAACGATGCTTCCCGAAGGTTTCTTGGAGTATTACCGTTTATGATAGTCCTTTCCCGGATTTAGATCTGTACCATTATGGCAACAAGCTCCATTGAGGTACTAACTCGACCATCTCGAGAACGACTAATACGACCACATTAAACTTTCTAGTCCATAGGTAATCGATTTGGCCGAAAGGTAATAGATTTGTTTTGAAGACTTTCGGTTTGTTATAGAAAAAATATCGAAAAGTTATTGATTATTTATCGAAAAGTTTACGATTCGTTATCGGAGTGTTAGCAATTTTTTATCGGTGTGCTATCGAAAAATTATGGGTTTGGTGTCGAAATATGTCGATATGTTATCGCAAAAGTTATGGAGTTATTATTCAAAAGTTATCAATTTGTTGTAGGAGTGCTACCAATATTTTATCGGAAAGTTACCAATTAGCTATTGAAAAGTTTATTCTCTTCCCACATCCAATAAAACCCGTCTACCCCCTCTAATTTCCACTCCAACGCCCACATTCACTTCTACTCCCACTACCAATCTAATTCCTACTTCTACTCCCAGTCTCAATCCAACTTCGAATCTCACCCGCGCTACCCTCTACCTCTTCCACCTCGACTCCCACTCCTAGTTCCACTCCCTCTACCGGTTTACTACCACTCCCTCTCTCAGTCCCAGTGCCACTTTAAATATTACCCTAACTCTCACTCCCACAACAACCACCAGTATCACTATCGGTCCCAAATTTACTGAAACTCCTTCTTTCGTTGCGACTTTAACTTTTAACTCTGCCCTAACACGCGTTCCCATTCCCAGTATCACTCTCACACTCACTCTAACTCGCACTCAAAATCGGGTCTCCATTACCTTACCAACTCTCAATTTCACGAACATAACTTGGTCTATGCCTGTATATATAATTTGAATTCTTAACAGCATTGACGCTGCGGTAAAATCTGCTTACTACCCTATCACTCAAAACTACATCTTTTAGTACTGATTTTTGAGGAAGGTGACTAAAAACGTATAGGTTCAGTGTTAACAATCGCTTAAGATTACTGATGAAAAAAAATTTCGTACTTAGAGTAACTACAGGTATTGTGATATAGGTAATCCTTGTTCTTCTATTACTCCATAATTTCACACTTTTATTCAAATATTATTGCTTAATATAGTCCATTGATATATTGCGTAGTAAATTTTGAATTATGAGTATTCTATTTTCAGCCAATCGGAAGATTTTCCACTGAAATCAAAAATAGTCGAAAAGAGGGCTTTGAAAGATTTGGCGGGTAAAGTGATATATATATATCACATTATACGCCCATACTCCCGGAAGAGTTTAGCCCCAGACAAACATGTATAAAAGTAAGACCCATGGAAATTTTATATATTTTCATTTATTATTCAGAACTTCAAACAAAACCAAATATTTTATTCATGGGTACATAGTTATATCTTTAAAAATTCTTAAACTAAATTCAAAAAAATTTTAATAAAATACATTAATAGATAATTAGATATTGAAGAGATCTTGAGTCTCAATTTCTTAAGATGACTCACAAGACTCGCATACAAAATTAGCTTGCCGTTTAGGGAGACATTTACTGTGTGTCCTAATTAAATCGCATTGTAAACACGATAACCATGTTGGGTTGCCTTCGTCAATCTCAAATACCTTATTACAAAAAGCACACACCGTGTCCTTACTAGGTGGAGCCTCTATCCAAAGGTCTTCATCTGCAAACTTTCTTCAGATTCGCTCGCAGAACTTTCCCTATTTGGCTTTTTGCGTGGCTTCTCCTTTTGCTTCTCGGCATTTCTAATGATGTCCTCCAAAGATGATTTGTATTGTGATGTTGTTAATACCGTCGCAACTGATCGTTTACCTCTGGAGCTGGTAGATTTTTTTATTTTCGGTTGTGGTGAGATCTCCCAAGGTGTTACAAATTTGCTCATAGCTGCACTACTAGTGCTGGCGACTGGTTCTTCTAAGTTTGCTTGCATAGAAGCTTCTTCTTAAAAATGATCTTGTCTTTCAGCGATAGGGCCGATTTCTTGAAATATATGTTTATCAAAAGGATACATTTCAGTACACTTAAACCCATTTGTCTAAGCTTTGGGCAATTGAGGGCGAGCAGTTTAATAAGAGTTATAAATGAGTAATTTTATGTGCGTGTAAGCGTATGAGTCGTGGCACAGTGGCTGACGTACCCGACCAAACGCCCGGGGTTGCGGGTTCAACTCCCACCAAGCATTCCTTTTTTTTAAATTTATAAATTATTATTATTAATGGACTGTATTGAGTTTATGGGGTTTTTGATTTAATGTATTCCATTTATTGAGTTGGGTAGTTTTAGTGTTATTGGTGTATTTAAGTCATGGGAGGATGCATAGCATCAGTACGCCTTTTATTTATTTAATGTGGGGGCGAGCACTGGGGGGCTCTGAGGCTTCGCTCTACTGAGCCACCTCATCCTCTATTTGAAGAACCCTTTAAAATGTGATATGGAGGCGAGCACGGGACGGCTCTGAGGTATTGGCACCCCATTTTCTACAAGAAAAACCTCTATTTATTTAATTTGGGGCGAGCGTTGGGCACTCTGAGGTTTCGCTCTAATGAGCCACCTCATCTATTTGAAGAACCCCTTCAAAGTGTGATATGGAGGCGAGCACTGGGCTCTGATGTATTAGCACACCATCCGAAGAACCTCGATTTTAATTAAAAAACTCAAACTATGTCTTTAGAATATTTCACTAACCAGTTGAGAATTACAAGCATACTCAATGGCTACTGAAACAAATGAACGAAAAATGTTCATAGTTTAAGTCGCTTAAACACCATTTATTGCGACCTGAGCTGTTTGAACCTTAAGACATGCTTTTGAGAACAAGTCAACAACGTCGAATTGGGTTATCTTTTGGCCTTGTTCTCGTCATTATAATGCGTTTTAAGGGGCCCCATAAACGATTTATCGAGAGGTTGCATCTTGTTTGTACAATGTGGTGGTAAAGATATAATAACAATACCATTTTGACGAGCTTTGTCAAGAACCTCAATATTTCTGGTATGTCTATAATGACCGTCTAAAATGAGCAGCATTAGGTTTTCTTTTGAAGGGTTGGTGAACCGTCGGAAATGATCAATCACGCTTTCCTCATTAAAGCCTTGAAGTGCCTGTCGTGCTTCGATGGCTTATTTCTGACTTGTGCCTTTTTAGAAAGACATGCAACCAATCCTTACCCGCACATTCCTTTATCAAAGAAAATGAGTTGTCAATATTGTCCCAGTTCCATTTCCAAATCTTGGTTGAATACAGGTTTGCGCCTTAGTAGTTTTGAAGCCAAGAGTATACCCATCCTTTCTCCTCTCACAACTAAAATGGCTTTCCTCATACCCTCGGCATCCCACTTTCGAATATTGCCTTTCTTGGGAATGATCTAACAAAATACAGAAAATACAACACTTGTTTGTTGTTAACAGGTTAGAAGTTTAATGTGATATACCATATCACATTAGCCGAATTTAACCTTTTTTAAATTTAATTTGTTTTTAAAAAGTCCACTTCACTTTATTGAAAACTTACCTGATCTACAGCTAAATAGACTCGCGTTAATGGAAAATTAATATTATTTTAAAAAAATTTGTGTTAAATTCAAAGAAATCGATTTGCAAAGTACGCACTTAAATAATTACGACCCCACCACTCAATGAACTTTTTCGCAATGAGAACAAACGAAGCATTCGTCAGCATATATAATTCTGCTGCAGCAGTTTTATTCCATTATGCATACTTTAAACAGCAAGTTCTTGTTGAAGCATGCATAATTCAGAAAATAAACGGGTATATCACATTACCCTCCCATATCACAATACCCGATGTAACTCTAAACCAAATTAGAAATCAATTGAATCCTTAAAGTTAGTTAGAAGGGAAAAGGTGGCAGTTTTTTTCGAGCCCTTGGCGAATATATGAAATCAAAGGGAGAGACCTCCACTAAGTTTGGGGAGGTAGGTAGAGGAAGATTTCGACTTCCTTGTGCGCCCAATTTAAGTCAGTTTTCGCGAAACAATGATTACTGTCGTGATTTGTTAGGAAACGGTCGAAATCGCTTAGGCGATTAAGCGTCAATTAGTGATTATGATGATATATATTATGTATATACTAGTAGCTACATCAAGTTTGCAACTGTATATTTGGTTTGAATATTGGGTTAATTTCTTAAACTAGTGCGTGTAGTTTACACATACATACATATTTCTTTTTATATAAAATATGGCAAAGAAATATTTTTTATTATGAGGGAAACAAACAAGTGTAAAATAAAGCAAACATACAACTTCGGCTTAAACTGAGTAGTATATACCCTGTGGTGCACATTGTCGATAGTTTCCAAATATTTTTTAATTAATATTATGCGCCTTTAGCAAATTTATCGCAGCTCTTCTTGTACTAATGCACACAATATGTAGGACAAAAACTGTAAATAATTTTTTTTTCGTATCAACCTTTTTTTGCTTACAGAAAGTCTCTCATCTTTTTCTTCTTCTCTTCTTCTTCTTCTTTTCTTCTTCTTGTGTAGATAAGGAAACTCTTCAAAGGTTTTTGTGTTGTTTTACAGATGTTGATGGTCACTCAACAGATATTGGGTGGCGTACATTTCGGAAAATAATAGCATCTCTTGGGGTTGCCAGAGCAACAAGCAGGTGAAGTTTAAATGGTGATTGGAAAAGCTTAAAATTGTTCTGGCATCCCTTTTGAAGGGTTATGCTACACAGTCACTTGAATCCCTATAAAAAATATAAAATCATTCCGTCTTCCCAACTTTTAGTGAAAGTTTTCTAGTATCCAACTTAACTGTCGTGAGCCTCTGTTTAGAGACAGCAACAACTTTGTTCCTAAGACATGAACACATTGTTAGAGAGAGTGCAGCCTCAGGCTTGAATACAAAGTCTTCTAAAGACCAAAAAACGAGTATAGTATATAGTAATATGGGGTGCTGGTCTGGTGGAAAGCACTGGACACGGCGAGCACCTCCAAAATGCTAGTGTCAGTGCAACGGACGGCGCTTATCGGCATCAGTGGCGCTATGAGAACAACACCTACCTTGGCACTGAATGTCATGCTGAATATACATCCAGTAGATATTGCGGGAAAGGCAGCCGCGGCCCGGTCGTTGGTTAGGCTTCGTGATATGGGTTATATGCTTTCTGATTTCGGACACTCTAGCCTTCTTACTAGTTTCGACTTTATCCCGGACAGGACGGACTATTGCATGCTAGTGGCCGCTCCCTATACAACCTTCATCCCAGCCATTCCCCCGAGGGAGGAGTGGAGAAGAGGAATTATCTGGGGCATGGGACCGGTTAACTTGTTCACGGATGGGTCGAAGTTGGACGGAAAGGTTGGCGGGGGGGTCTTTTGTCAAGAGCTAAATGTAAGCCGCAAGTTTAAGTTGGCTGATCACTGCAGTGTATTCCAAGCGGAAGTTGCTGCGATTAAGGATGCGGTGAATGAAATGCTATCCAGCGCTACTACGGTTAGGGAATTTAACATCTACTCTGATAGCCAAGCGGCTATAAAGGCCTTGAGCTCAACTACAGTGCGATCGAGGGTGGTCTGGGAGTGCCTGACCACACTTGCGATTGCATCGAATTATTTTACAATTAAGATTATCTGGGTCCCGGGCCATAGTGATATTCCGGGTAACTGTCAAACGGATCTCTTAGCCCGAATCGGCACAACTGAACCGGATGAAGATGGCTGTAGGGATTTCGGGATTCCGCTAGCCACCTGTGGATTGCTCTTCCATAGCTGGGCCTCGAGTCAGCTCAGCAAACGTTGGGCGGACACTAAGTCTTGTAGGATATCAAAATCTTTCTGGCCAAAAGTGGATGGCAGGAGGTCTGCTGAAATAATTGGGTTCACTAAGGCTCACCTATCAATGGTCATTGGGGTTTTGACAGGGCACTGTCCCATGGGTATCCATGCGGTACGTCTCAATATATTTGAAACTCCATCCTGCTGCAGCTGTATGGAGGATGATGAGGTGGAATCACCAAATCACTTTATGCTTGACTGCCCAGCTTTTGCCAGAACTAGGCGAAAGTATTTTGGTCGTGACTCACTTGGATCTCCCGAGGAGCTATCCAAGGTTGAGATCGGGATCATTCGGAACTTTATCGTTGCTACCCAACGATTCTCTAAGTAGTTATATCTACGTCACCGTTAGTTTAGTTTATTATATGTGGTATCACAACGGACCGTCATGTTGTCCAAGTGAGCTTCCTCTCATCAGGGAAGCTACCACCCAACCTAACCTAACCTAACATATAGTAATATAGTAAACGAATATATGCACTCGTTGCTGATTTTTCTTTAGTTGTGCTTTCCCCATCCAATAGGTGCGATCACTCACCAATTGTTATCAACATCCTATAACGGGATGAGATATATTAGGATGTTAGTGGTGTTGGTTCGACATTGCAATTTTTAATAAGGTTGGCCTCAAGTGGGGACACATTACAAGCAGCATGTACAATGAGTATATCTGGTTGATTTGGGATAAGTAAGAGTTTAACCTCTTACAGTATCCAGATCGAAGACGAGCTAGAGTGGTGAGCGTTTCCGTGTGGAGGTTGTATTCATCAACTTCTATATTAGTGTATTTGTCTTTAAGAACGGGACGCACCGGGTAATCCCTGGCATAGCTGTCCGACGGTTTTTTGTGGATGTCTCTGAGGGCCTTATCATGCTTCTTTTTTTCATGTGGCTTATTGCTTAAGTGCTGGATTTGTTCATATGTCTTAAGCAAATGAACTCCTAAGTACCTTGGGGGTGGGGCCTCTTCAATCATTTCTGTTATACAGCAGAAACTGTTAGTTCAGCTTTTCGTTTCTCTACGTTCTGGGAAGAATTTTCAACTCGCTTTGTAGAAGACGTTCTATAGAAATAAGGAAACATTCCATGCTAGCTCTGAGCGCGGTGTTCTGGCAGGCCTGCAATTTCCTCCACTTCTTTTAGGCTTGACGACAATATTGAATACGAGCAGCATACAAGCGGCCAGCCAGTTGTTTTATAATTTCATATAAGCATTTTAGTTTTGCCCTAAATGTTGCAGTAAGGGACTTAAGGATATATGCACTAAATGTATAGCCGACGAGATTTAATTTGTAATTTAAATTTATGTCATTTTGATGTTTTCCAAGAATTAGCTGGATACAACGACATGCTCTATCCTGACTCAATGGAATTTTCCCAAAGAGGCCTGCCATTGAAATGCACTCGAAGTATTTGGCAAACCGCTGCCAAAATCCTCGGTTGTTCTGGATGTTGTCTTTCTCTTAAGACATTTTTTTTTTCACTACATATTGGACACAATTGGCTAAATTTACTCCTATGACAGAACTGGGTATACAAAGCAATTGACTTGTTTTTATACTCAGTTGAGCAGAGCTCACATATTATATTAACTTTGATTGGATAACGGTTGGTTGTACAGGTATAAAGGAATCGAGATAGATATAGACTTCCATATATCAAAATCATCAGTATCGAAAAAAAATTTGATTGAGCCATGTCCGTCCGTCCGTCCGCCCGTCCGTCTGTCCATTAACACGATAACTTCAGTAAATTTTGAGGTATCTTGATGAAATTTGGTATGTAGATTCCTGGGCATTCATCTCAGATCGCTATTTAAAATGAACGATATAGGACTATAACCACGCCCACTTTTTCGATATCGAAAATTTCGAAAAACCGAACAAATAAGATAATTCATTGCCAAAGGCGGTTAAAGCCATGAAACTTGGTGGATGGGTTGAAGTTATGACGCAGAATATAAAATTATTAAGATTTTGGACAATGGGCGTGGCACCGCCCACTTTTACAAGAAGGTAATTTAAAAGTTTTGCAAGCTGTAATTTGGCAGTCGTTGAAGATATCATGATGAAGTTTGGCAGGAACGTTACTACTATTACTATATATGTGCTAAATAAAAATTAGGAAAATTGGATGAAGAACACCCCACTTTTTAAAAAAATTTTTTTTTAAATTCAAATTTTAACAAAAAATTTAATATCTTTACTGTATATGAGCAAATTAAGTCAAAATTCAACTCTAGTAATGATATGATGCAACAAAATACAAAAATATAAGAAAATTTCAAAATGGGCGTGGCTCCGCCCATTTTCATTTAGTTTGTCTAGAATACTTTTAATGCCATAAGTCGAACAAACATTTACCAATCCTTCTCAAATTTGGTAGGGCATAGTTTCTATGACGGTAACTGTTCTCTGTGAAAATGGACGAAATCGGTGGAAGCCACGCCCAGTTTTTATACACAGTCCTTCCGCTCGGCTGTTAACACAATAACTTGAGCAAAACCGATATATCTTTACTAAACTTAGCCCACGTACTTATCTGAACTCACTTTATCTTGGTATAAAAAATGGCAGAAATCCGATCATAACCACGCCCACTTTATCGATATCGAAAATTACGAAAACAGAAACAAATGCCATAATTCTATACCAAATACGAAAAAAGGGATGAAATATGGTAACTGGATTGGTTTATTGACGCAAAATATAACTTTGGAAAAAACCTTGTAAAATGGGTGTGACACCTACCATATTAAGTAGAAGAAAATGAAAAAGTTCTACAAGGCGAAATCAGCAGCCCTTGGAATTTTGGCAGGAATACTGTTAGTGGTATTGCATACATAAATAAATTAGCAGTACCCGATAGATGATTTTCTGGATCACCTGGTCCACATTTTGGTCGACATTGCGAGAACGCCTTCACATATACATCTAAGGGCCACTCGCTTTTAAAACCCTAATTAATAACTTTAGTTTGATATCCATATCGTACAAACACATTCTAGGGTCACCCCTGGCCCACCCTAATGGCGATATCTCGAAAAGGCGTCCACCTATAGACCTAATGCCCACTCCCTCTTAAAATGCTCAGTAACATCTTTCGTTTGATACCCATATCGTGCAAACATTCTAGAGTCACCCTTGGTCCACCTTTATGGCGATATTTCGAAAAGCCGTCCACCTATAGAACTAAGGATTACTCCCTTTTAAAATACTCATTACCATCTTTTATGTGATACCCATATCATACAAACACATTCTAGAGTCACCCCTGGCCCACCCTAATGGCGACATTTCGAAAAGTTGTCCACCTATAGACCTAATGCCCACTCCCTCTTAAAATGCTCAGTAACACTTTTCGTTTGATACTCATATCGTACAAACATTCTATAGTCACCCCTGGCCCACCCTAATGGCGATTTCTCGAAAAGGCGTTCACCTATAGAACTAAAGCCCATTCCCTTTTAAAATAGTCATTACCACCTTTCATTTGAAACCAATATCGTACAAACACATTCTAGAGTCACCCCTGGTCCACCTTAATGGCGATATCTCGAAAAGGCGTCCACCGATAGACCTAAGGCCCACTCCCTCTTAAAATGCTCAGTAACACCTTTCATTTGAAACCAATATCGTACAAACAAATTCTACAGTCAGCCCTGGTCCACCTTTATGGCTATATCCCTAAATGGCGTCCATCCATAGAACTATGGCCTACTCTCTCTTAAAATACTCTTTAATACCTTCCATTTGATACACATGTCATACAACCACATTCCAGGGTTACCCTAGGTTCATTTTCATACATGGTGATTTTCCTTATTTTGTTTCCATAGCTCTCAACTGAGTATGTAATGTTCGGTTACATCCGAACTTAGCCTTCCTTACTTGTTTTTTTTTTTTTAATTTTGATAGCACCCATATATTTTTCAGCCAAATTTTACATACTAAAATATTTACTTTTAGCCTGCGGATACTTTGTCGCTGACATTACTATGCTTTCCCTTTTAATCCCAACTACCGTCTCCTCATCTATATGTGCATCTCTGTTAAAATCCTCTAAATCCAGCTTTTAAAAGATATTCGTTACATAGTGAGCTTGTGCGTGAAAAAACCAGATGCAAAGCTTCCATAAAAGTTTAATTCATTTTCTTTTTAATGTAAATTACAGCATGAATATTCATGAAATAATATCCGCCCAAATATGGCTGTAGCAGTGTGCACCTCTTCTTATGTTACAATTTAGTAGATGCTAATGCGCAGGGCTTTGTAACTGGCGCGTACTTGAGTTCTAAACTACGTAATAAGGTGACGTTTAATGCCATATGGCGGGGATTTCTCTATCTTTTGATCTGCATTAATTTCTTACAAAGGGGGGGGGGGGGGGGGGGGGGGGGGTGGCGCAGTGCGTATGAGACCAAAAGTGTTCGAAGTTGGCTCATTTTAAGAATTTCACACTGAGCCAAATTTTAGTTAAAGTTTCAATGCGGATTCATTGATTTTGAATTATAAGTATTAGCTGGACTTGCATGTTTATATATATATATACTAGAAGACCCGGCAGACGTTGTCCTGCCCTAAATTGGGCCTATCTGCATACATTGTAATACGCTTTTTCCGTCTGAATCTGCCCTCCCCCCTCGTCTCATTCTATCTCTTTCTCAGTATCCTTCTCCTTATCTCTTTTCTCTACTCTCAATTTCTTCTTATTCTTCTGCATCCCTTATTGCCTGTCCCAGAGGGTGGTATGTATTTTATTCCAGTCCCAGTCCCACTCCGAGTCTCAGTCCCAGTCCCACTATGAGGCTCAGTCCCAGTCCTAGTCCTAATCCCAGTCCCAGTCCGTCTCGGGATAATATATTACTCTGTACTAAAGCACTCATCAACAGCTTTCACTTGATACCCATATTCTATAAACACATTCTTGGGGTACCCGGGTTCACGTTTTGGCCTATATCTCGAGACCCTAGTCACCCAGGGGTATGAAAATTACCTTCTACTAAGTCACTCATCAACAGCTTTTATTTGATATCCATATTCTATAAACACATTCTAGGTGTACCCAGGTCTACGTTTTGGCCTATATCTCGAGACCCTAGTCACCCAGTCACTTATCCTATATTTCAAGTTAGATCAAAATACACACGGGGTGCAAAACAAATGCAAAATCGGTTCAGTAGTTTAGGAGTCCATTGGCCTCAATTGTGTGGTACGTGTTTTTTATATATTAATATGTATAACAGGGTCCTTAAAAATATACGAATAATTATAGTATTCGATTTAAGATTCCTGTCATATATGCCACAAAAGGCTAGGTACATTCCCAAACATCAGAGTGCCGATATATTGCTGTTTAAACGTTTTTGTTTTTGTATTCAATAATCGAATGTACACAAATTTAAATTTTTTCTTGTCACACTTATGCTGCTACAATCACACAAATTTTGTAGGCTGTCTTGTTTTGATTTCGAATTCAAAACACATTGCGAGCATTTTCTATTAGCAAAATAGGAGTATTACATATATTATTCCTGTACATTTATTAATTGAATTTCATTGTTTGAATAATTGATTTATTTTCATAATTCGAATAAACGCAAATCAAGCTTTATTCGCTTTTCAAAATCGTACCTCCATTTTGTATAAAGTGTTCATACAAAAAAATTACGTATACGCCGTGTGTGAACCACATATACCTCTTTGTTAAATATTTTAAAGGTATGTGTCAAAAATAGTATCCCTAAATAAAACCCCCCTCAAAGAGGAGTTCTCTCAACGTCACTTTAATGTGTTGGGCATGTATCTGTAAGACTCGCAGCGCCATTGGGTTTTTTGTCCCCATCTAACACCTTCGTCGTGATATCCGGATCCCCTTGTTCTAAGGCTCTTTAGGTCTATTTAAAACACGCATCGGCAGATTGGAAATGCAGATGTGTTAGTGAGAGCGCGATAATCGTGCACATCACTTGATGCATCGGTTTGCTTAGTTCATTCGCTTATTAGCAAGCAACAAAGCAAGATCGTATATTGTTATATTTTTAATGCGTGCAATGGGAAGCAAAAGGTTTATACAATTACGATCTTTACGATCTTTGCTTGTTCATAATATTCGTCAACATTGCGAGCGACGCACACAAACGATGTTGCTGCGCCAAATGCTTAGTGACTACTAAACTAAAGAGAATAAGAATACGTGTGAATTGAGTGTGCACAATTGTGCCACTAAATGCCGATGCCTGATTTATACTCAGCTGAGCAGAGCTCACAGAGTACAATAATGTTGTTCGCTTGAATTTGGCAGCTGAGTATCTAATGTTCGGTTACACCCGAACTTAGCCTTCCTTACTTGTTCAACTTAGCAAGCCCCTAGCATGTTAGAATTGTTATCCTTCGAACTTCTTTTACTGAATCGCACATACATTTTGTTTGTGCTTCCTAAAATTTTGCCAAGTTGCATGTATAATAATTACGCCGCCTGCTTTTTTATTTGAAATATGTAGTGCTCACCTTCCTCCGTAGCCGATACACAGAAAGTACCTTCCAATCCTGTGTCGGTATATTCGGGTTCTGAGTCTGCAATGTACCCTCCGACTTCATCACGCATGGTATCCATACTTTAATTTTTGATATCGTGGTCATCTGTGCCTTGTCCTTGGAGGCTAAGAACAATTTCCTGCAGCCACCGCAAGTTCGCGCTGTTGTCGCACGCTATATTTTCACATCATAGCACCATTCCAGCGAATCAAAGGAATCCACTAGCGTCACAGTCAGTTGGTGCTTTGCCATATCAGTCATCCTTTCGCGAACATCCGGAGTCTTAGTGTTACCTCCACCGAGAAAGCCGGATTTATACCATTATTTTAGTTTGGCTTATCTCCTTATTTACATGCGTGATTGGCATATGTTTCTGATGTTGTATTAAGAGTAAAAACACCCCCCCCCCCCCCCCCCCCGAAGCTTTTCGTGAGATCAGTTGATATTGATCGTTCTTTGCCGGATATATATCCGGTAAATTCTGGTTACAAGCACAATTAAGGTACTAGCCCAACCATCTCCTTAACGATTTATATGACCACATTAAATCCTTTCGGCCACACTGTGTATGTTACATTAATATTCAGGATTCCTCTCGTGTAGGTGATTGACAATTGGGTTGCTGAAGCTCTAAAGTTATAAAGTTTTGTATTGCGCTTATCAACCCCTTTATTGGCACATCGCACTTCAATGCCCCCTCGCTAACTTGCAGTTTTGGAATTTTTTGTGTTCAAAACAGTTACTAATTCGCTATTGGGGCCCATCTGTCGTACCACTTTATACTCACCCGTCTTACCTGTGGCTAGCCTGCCTCATGCGCTTGGAACTGGCTCCTTTCTGCCTCCTGAAAACAGACGTACCGCCTTCAACCGAACGCTTCCTCCTCATTCTGCCACTCGAAGCTTCTTCCACCTCGTACCGGGTTTAATAGCGAGGGTTTCTCGCAAAAAAACTCATAAACTGTATTCGACCTACTTCTTCTGCCTCACTGGTCTACTCCATGCGCTCACTCTCTATGGATTGTTCGAGCATTGCTTCCAAGCATCGAACAATTCTACTTCAAGGAACTGCGAGGGAAGTCTCCCACCATTCCGTACTGCTCTCCACTCTACTTATCACTTTGGACTCGTATGCTTTTCTACCACGGCGTTCTTTGGCCCTTCATTACATTTGCTTTCCGAGACCGAGGCATCGCTTCTGTTTTCATTGGCTAGCGACACCGTTCTGCTCCTCTCACTCTCGTTATTTAGATAATATCTTGGCCCATTCCTCTTGGTTATACGCCCGTCTGCTTGACAAGACGAGCTTAGCGGCCCAATATGAAATATGGCAAGAGAACTGTTTACCATAGCACCACCCTTCACTTGATAGACCAAGCAGGAAAGGTATGGAACCCAGCGTGCAGTTGCAAAGTGTCGAAGATCATGTGTAGGCCTTACAACCTCAGATTAACAAAGTTAATGTGAACATTGAAAAGAAGCGACTGTCGGTTAATTATGGGTATTTTGACTGGACACTCCTTCGGGCCTCATATGCTCTTAAATTGATCTTTGTGATAGCAAATGTGTTTATTTTACAAATAAATATCTATGTTCGAAACACTTTGTCAAGGAGTAGAAATTGTTGCCTAATTTACTGAGAAAAAGCCTTTTGGTCTTCTCTTAACATTTTGATATATAATTCATGCTAGTCGCGAATGTTTTCCCTTCTCCTACCGCTCAAAGACTTTTTTGTCCATGAGACCTTTTCGTGGAATTTAAGTACCTTTTTTAAAACGAGATTGAATTCTTCCCCTTTTTTAACTCCTTCTAAAAAGCTTATGTATATATATGCGGATATTTAAATTTTCAAAAAAAGTTCGGAATTTCTTTGATAATATATTTTGAGAAAAATGTAATTTTTTTCAGACTGAAAAGACATATTCAATAAATATTGCATGCCATCGTTTTACCGGATTGTAGTTATTGGCTTTACTTATTGTAGTCTATTATACCATGAATCGTACCGAAAGCTCTTTTTTATTCAATAATTTTCTGATAGTTATTAACAAAATATTTAATATGAAGGAATACGTTTTTATACGACATAGCATTATACTTCATTGTATCACAATAAGCGAATTTTTTTTGATCACTTTTACTTCTTTTTGTACATTTTCCAACAACATAAATTCTTTTATTGTGCTTTGTTGAATTTCAACACTTTTCAAAGAAAATCAATTTAAAAAATTTTAAATGCAAATTTCATCTTACCTTTCTTATTTTCCACTTGTATTTTATTATTGTTGTTGTTGGCAATACTTTCTGCAAAAATTCCTCACGCCATAGCTTTGCGTATATTACTTTACGTTTATTCAAAGAAATTAAAAAAGTTTTCGTTCACTTGCAGCATTTTTATTACCGTTTCGCTTGTTACATTCGCACAATTTTGGACAGGAAAAAATTTATATAAAAAAGCCGTAGGCTATTGGCACTGAAGGCATAGAAAGTACTAAGGTGAATTTATAGTGTTTATACAAATATTTACCTGTAATGCAAAAATCCGCACGAAGCCGAAAGTAATTTCATTTCGTTCAAAAACTAAGTTTTCGCTTTTCCTTCAGCAATGCCAACCTGTAATTGTAGATTGCATTTCCGGAGCCGTTCCTAGTCTCCCTCTACTAGTGCGCCATCTATAGGCTTCGAAGAAAACACAAAATTTCCATAAAATGACCACAGCCATCAAAATCTGTAAACAGAGGTTGGCTACAGGATTAGGTATTATCAACAACACTGCGGACGCTGGTTATCAACAATTTGCTTAGGCAGTTCGACAGAGAACGGTCGAAATCACGGTTTATGCGATTAATGTTTCAGTCTTAATAAGTAGCAGATGTCTACAAATAATCAGCTCTCTGACGGACCAGGCGCTGCGGGATATACATGCCTGGGAACCTGGAGTTGAGTTAAATGCCAATGCAAAAAAAAAGACCATATTATATTATTTACTAGGAAATGTAGAGTCCCTTATTTGACTAAGCCTCAGCTTTAAGAGGTAACCCTGGTAGAAAAATACGGCATAGAATAAATAGGTGTTAGTTGTCGTGTAAACTCCATGTGGAAAAGAAAGCGAAGAACAGGTTTGTGCATGGCAGGACGATGCTAGAATGTACGTAGGATCTACCATCCACAATCTCTCATTGGGTATTTACGGCAATTATAAAGTCCATACTTTACAATGCGGCCCTTGTATGATGGACAGCCACACAAAAAAGTACGTTTGCAAAAAAGGAGGTTTTCACATTATCAGTGATTAGCATAACAGGAGCCCGAAGAGCAACCCACAAAGGCCTAGTAGTCACAAATATAGCGGCAGCACCTACAAGAAGGTTTGAGGCCTAGTAGTCAAAAATAGATCGGCAGCACCTACAATACGGCCTAAGGCCTTGGGGCAACTTGACTGCAGGACATAAAGCCAAAGAAGTTTGGTGCTTTAAATTTTGGGGCGAACGGATCAAGCCGGAGAGTAGGCATAAGTGTGCCAAAACGGCAAGACATACTATACACGTACTTACCGATAGTTCCAAACGGAAGATGTCGGATCGATGCAGAAATAATTATGCAGGCTGCGAGATCAATGCAGTGTTTTACAATTGGAAAATGTAGCCGTGAAGAAATTCTGAAGAAAGCGTTCTTAATATGCATTTGCGTCAATATATATATGTTTATAGTCTGACAGTGACCAAAGCAATTATGGCAGACAGTACTTTATCAAGAAGGAGTGCAAAGAACCATTGGAGGGAATTCTCTCAGAATGGGTTTCTAGTCATAAAGGGTTTAAAGATAACAAAATTTCGTATAATTTGGCAAAGGAGAGTGCAGCATTCGATGAATCGACGATGCACGTCCCAATTCGTTTTGGAGTATTCAAAAGCAGGTGGAAGTTGCATATGATCCATTAAGCAGGTACGGCGTCGAAGGAAGCGTAAGCAAATCTTACGACGTTAGACGCACAAATTTGCACAATTCTCTAAATAAACAAAACCAATTAGGCACCAAGTACAAGGTCTTTGTTTTTCGATAGGGTTAATGTTTAAACAAATTTTTGAGACATGTTTCATTATTTTTTGGCAATTTTTTTGGATACCTTAACTTTTTCGGTGTCTCCTTCTGTAGTAAAATACTAAACATATGTAGATTGCTGGCGGTATTAAAGTGAAAAAAGCTGGTGTTTATGTATTTGGCTTTCGGATTCAGCTTTCGGATTCAGCTTAAAACCGTGGAGCCTTTTGCTCAACCTACCTCCTTTACTAATTCTTCACGATCTCCCTCTCTGAAAAAAATATGTAGACTAAACGCTGTTGGCATATAAAAGTCAACGAAATGGTTTCTTATCTTTGGAATTATGACTCAAATTTTAGCTCAATGTCTAAGTCGAATACGCTTACCCTGGTATTTAAGTAAAAAAATTAAACAAACCTAGAACGCAAAAGATCGTTGGTCGTTAAAATTTGATCAATCATGTTTTGTGCCTTTTTTGATTGGTTTGCTTGACGGCCAGTACTGAGTTACTCGCCTATACGAACAAAGCCAGTTCTAACAATTTTAGCGCAAAGCTGAAGTCAGAGCTTGTATATATTTACTTGGAAGGCTAACTTTTTCATCCGCCCTTGCTTCGGTATATGTGGCTTAAATTATGAACATTTTTCGTTCGTTTATTTCATTAGCCATTGAGTGTGCTTGTAATTCTCAACTGGTTAGTGAAATATTCTAAAGACATAGTTTAAAATTTTTATCCCAAAGCGGAGGTTTTTCACAGCATAATAAGGTGGCTCAGCCCGCAGCCAATACCTTAGAGCCCCCAGTGCTCACGTCCAATAAATACATACAAGGTGTAACAGGCGCATAGCGACCTCTCTCGAAGCAATAAGTGCACTAAAAATAACAAAATAATCTAACTATAAAAAACTGATTCGCCCGTCGAATCACCAGAGCTTAGAGAGCTTCATTGGATAACAAATATGATAAATACCAAATTTTTGCGAAGATCGGTAGAAAATTGTGTTCGATGCAAATTCACACTAACCAAATTAGAAAAAAGAAGAGAAGTAAGAAAGAAGCGTGAAAAAAGTGTAAGGGAGAGTGAAATTGAAAAGAGATATCTGTCATTCCTTCTTTCTTTCTCCCCATACTTTTATACCTCTCCACTAACTCCCACATGCATCTAATCCATTTTTACTCCTCCCACTGCTTTTCTCTCTCCTTCTCTGTATACAAAGGGCAAAAAATTCCAAAAGTGTCGTCGAATTTCAACATTCGACCGAACATAAAGCTAAGAGAAACCAATACATGGAGCCCAGTATACTAGCATTACTACTACGTTTATTCAAACATCAGCTCACCAAAAGTAGTTGTAGCGAAAGCAAGAAAGACTAATACGATGGTAGGAAATTGATATTGTAAAATCATTATGTTCCCCTTTAGGCTATACTTTGTATCACTTGCTGCCTTAATTTCTTGCGTAGCCACTAACTTTTCGCACTTTCTATAAGAAGAAAACGAGCAAATATTTGAATACCTTTGCGCCTGGTACGATATAACCTCGAATATATTTAGGCAAAACTTCTCCCACAACTTTCATTGTGCTATTTCGTGACAGTTTTTAATTTTTAAATGGTACCAAAACACTCGGAACCCTCTCTCCGCATTCTACCATGTGATAACAGAATTTTGAAAAAAATGTCTGAAAACAATTTGATGTCTTCTGTTAGTTACTTACTTACTTACTTAATTGGCGCTTAACCGTCTAAACGGTTATGGCCGTCCAACAAGGCGCGCCAGTCGCTCCTTCGCTCCGCCAACCGGCGCCAATTGGTCACACCAAGGGAGTTTAAATCGTTTTCCACCTGGTCCTTCCAACGGAGTGGGGGCCGCCCTCTACCTCTGCTTCCATAGGCGGGTTCCGATAGAAACACTTTCTTGGCCGGAGCATCATCTTTCATTCGCATAACATGGCCTAGCCAGCGCAGCCGCTGCGTTTTAATTCGCTGGACTATGTTGATGTCTGCGTATAGCTCGTACAGCTCATCATTAAATCTTCTTCGGTACTCGCCATCGCCAACGCGTAGAGGTCCATAAATCTTTCGAAGAACTTTTCTCTCGAACACTCCCAAAGCCGCTTCATCTGCTGTTGTCATGGTCCATGCTTCTGCCCCATATAGCAGGACGGGTACGATAAGTGACTTGTAGAGTATGATTTTCGTTCGCCGAGAGAGGACTTTACTTTTCAATTGCCTACCTAGTCCAAAGTAGCATTTATTGGCAAGATTGATTCTTCGCTGGATTTCAGTGCTGATGTTGTTGCTAATGTTGATGCTGGTTCCCAAATAAACGAAGTCTTTTACTATTTCGAAATTATGGCTGCCAACAGTAGCGTGGTTGCCAAGGCGCATATGCGCTGACTCTTTGCTCGATGACAGCAGGTACTTCGTTTTGTCCTCATTCACCATCAAACCCATCTTTACCGCTTCTTTTTCCAGCTTGGAGTAAGCAGAACTAACAGCGCGGGTGTTTAGGCCGATGATATCAATGTCATCAGCATATGCCAGTAATTGCACGCTTTTATAGTATATTGTTCCAGTGCGGTTAAGTTCTGCAGCTAGTGTTAGTTGCCCCAAGATATAAACCAATGACCTGTGGTATTATATATACCATTCCACTTCGGTTGTACACTGATGCTTATACGCAATTGTAAATTACATTGCTCTACAAAATTTAACTTTTTGCATTACCCTGGATCACCACTATTTTTTTTTTTTCCCCCTAATTATA
Organism: Eurosta solidaginis; assembly: GCF_040869045.1. Lineage (NCBI taxonomy): Eukaryota > Metazoa > Arthropoda > Insecta > Diptera > Tephritidae > Eurosta > Eurosta solidaginis. Next base: position 322,847 of record NW_027136914.1, on the reverse strand, counting down.
AAAATGGTGGAAATTTAAGATCTATGGATACGTTTTTGTTTTTTTTTTTGTCTAAAATTTGCCTTTTTTGAAAAGGAAGATCCATTGATTTTATCATAACTCTGGAACGGGTTGTCCGATTTTGTTTGAGAAAACAGCATGTAATAGCAAATAAAATTACCTTAAAATTGTTTAAATTTAATTTTTTTTAAAAACTTATTGATTTCAGAGTTATTTGCATCGCATTATAAAAAAGTCTATTTTTTGTATTAAAAATTTCAATTTTTTTTTTCTTTAACTCGTAAAAAATCGAAAGAGACAAAAACTTACAACGCTTATCAGATGATCGTAAAACTGCCAACATTCCAAATAAGGCAAGCTTTATTTCATGGGTAAACGGTAATATTATTGAAAATTAAGTAAATGAAGGGAAAGTACGTATAAAAACGAGCATATGGCTTATGTCGGCTTATGTCGCTCACGATAGGTAGTTATCGTAACCTGTTTTTCTAATAAATTTCTTTCTTTTAGACGAAATACAAGTAGCTCTGACTTATCTTTAGGAAGCTCTAGGCCTCTTATAAGATCGCTTAACAAAGACTGTGTCAGAGACTTTGGCAAAATCCATCTGATACGCTGGAGATTTTTGAAGACGAAGAAATAGGCGATGGAGGAACTTCAGTATACGTATTATGTAGATTTTCAGGACTTGGAACTCCATGTGAATGTAGAACAGAAAGAGTAAAACCACCAGCTGAAATCATGGGATAAGACCAAATCATATGTTTTCCAAGTCCTCTTTTTTACTTAAACAAATGTAATAGTTAGCATCATGATCACATGTTTCTCTCCACATCATAGGTTTTTCAATTTACATGTTTTCTCTGTGTAAAATGAGTATCATAAATATTTTTAATTAGTAAATGTAATTGTTACTTACTGAGGGTAGGATTTCCATTTCTTTAAAATATATATGCAGCTATCACAAATTGAAGTTGGCATCCAATATTGACTCAAAGTCTCAACATTTATTTTAAAATAATCCTTATATGAATTTTGTAGTGAAATAGTCAAATTTCTCTCGCCCTTTTGCTGTAGTTAAAAGACCACATACATACATAACAAAATATATTCGGGTCATTTTTGCAGACAAATTTTCTACTGTTATTATTAATTTTTTTAAAATTCACTAACCAATTAATAGTTTTTTGCTGTTGTTGAAAACTTTACTTTTCGCGATCAGGAATGTTAGTTAAATAACATTGAATGAACTAAATGAATTACTTTAAATATTCGCAGGCCACTTCGATTTTCAAAATTATGTATCTTTTTTTTCGTTAACTTTGTCACAATCGGCGATAATATACCATACAGGGGAGGCATCCAATGGGTCTGTAAATTTATTAACCACTACCTGCGAAAGGGTTTGAAAAATTTTTTTGTTTTTATGATTTAAGCATTCTAAGAACATCGCAAGAAATGCCTCAAGGAAAAAGTTGTATATATTTGATAACATATATATATAATCATGCTGCTTTCTTATGAAAACCCGCGTTGGCAACTTCAATTTTTCATACAGTATGAGGCATTTCTTCTTATGATATGCGTTTTGCCTTAAGAAAAATTGACGGGGAAAAATTTCTTGAGTGTCATTATGAAGTTTTCTCATTTCTGGCGATGCCCGTAGTAAGCTCTAAAAAGACAAAGTTGCGCAAAATGTTCAACCAAAATAATTTGTTTGTCAAAAACAATAATAGGCTTGATATGCAAAATTTTCGCTAAATTGGTTATTTTCACTTAATTGTCAATAAAACCAACATTTATTCATGTATTTTCACGAAATAAGGTTTCAATTATTTAAAATGTTTACAGTTTTATGACTGTGAAAAAAATGGGAAGTTTTTAAAACTTTCGATTTTTTATGAATTTTTGAAAAATAAAAAAATGTTCGATTTTCAAAAAAAAAAATTTATTTTTAAATTTTTATGTGAATAACTCCACAACCGTCGAACATATAAAAAAAATTTCTTATCAAGACTTGAAGAAAATTTTGCGGTGAATCCACTCGTATTTCCCCCAACGAATTTAGATAAGCAATTTCCAAGATATGATAGAATAAATGGAAAGACCTCTGTAAAAATTCGTGATTTTAGAAAAAAAAAAAAAAAAATTGTATCCATAGAATTTTTAATTTTGGGTGTTTTTGTACATAGGGAGCCATAATACATCGAAATTAAATAGTTAGACTTCAAAGTAATTTCTCTTGTTGACTAGTGTTATTTATGTATACCTCTGTATTCTTTAACTAAGTACATACATATATTTATAAAAGTTTTTTAATAAAATTTGTTTAGCGCTCTTTTACTTGCACTTTGAATTATGTGGTAGCAGAAGGACTTTAATGAAAATGCGACACACATACATTACACTTTATATTGACTTCACGCAAATACTACTATTACTTTTTTTATTTTCGGATTTATATTCAAAACTAGTAACCAAATAAATGCGCCCCTCAACAAAAACTTTTTGGCGAGCGGGATTCTCAAAATGTTACTCATACGCAAAGGTGGCTCAAATAAATATGTAAGCATGTTTTGTTCTATTATTATAGGTTAGGTTGAAATGGGCGGTCAATAAAGCGCTCATGTAGACTGTATGTATCCAGAGTGGTAACAGGATTTGTTTGACGACGTTTTCCGAAGCATAGCTTTATAGCTGACTCATGGTCTGGCAACTAGACCGCCCTAAACACGAATACAACACGTGCTGAACCGTTAATTCACGCAGCCCGCACGTCCTACATCTCACTTAACAGACCAAAGTTATATGCATGTGACGCCAGTGTCCAGTTAGTATGTCTTCCTCTTTAAAAATATGAGCAAATATTTTATTCTAGTATCTTAAGATGTTCAGGTGATCTTGGAAAATGTTCAGTCCCGCACTTCTTTCCATTCTCAGGCGGATTGAGATGTCTTCCCGCGATACATCGAGTGCAGCGTCCGTCTTTGTCCAGTCAGTAGCCTTTTTGTTTCCCTCTACCCCTTTGTGACCGGGAACTCAAATTTATGTATGTATGAACCGGCCGGGCGAGGTCTATATATATCTATATATATATATATGTATATATATAGTGCGCCACTACAGCTTAAGCACGCTTCCTTTAGAATCGACGGGATCGTCACAGTAAACGGAAGACCCGACCCTTTTCATTAATATTGAACGAACCGTATTACACAGCACTTAATCAATAAATATCCTGGAATGCAAACAAGCAACAGTTGGTAGACCTCGCCCCGCCGGTTCATACATACATAAATTTGAGTTCCAGGTCACAAAGGGGTAGAGGGAAAAAAGGCTACTGACTGGCCAAAGACGGACGCTGCACTCGATGTATCGTGCGAAGACATTTCAATCCGCTTGAGAATGGAAAGAAGTGCGGGTCGGGTCTTCCGTTTACTGTATCGATCCCGTCGATTCTGAAGGAAGCGTGCTTAAGTTGCAGTGGCGCACATATTGATGGTCTGGCAACGATCTCAGACAGTATTTCATAAAAACTGTCCCGCAATGTAAAGAAGCATTGGAAAAACTTCGCTTGGACCTGGCCATATAAGGTAAGTTCAAGAATAATTATAGTATTTGCAAAAAGACGGAGCTATTTTAAATAACATAAGTCCTGCCACATTATTTGGGCTCTAACGTTTGATCATCAAACGAATTCTGACAACGCTATGGATATTCAGTCTATGTGAGATCTTATTGACTAGCCAGTTCAACCTAACCTAACCTATGTTAGACGTGTAAGATCATTGACCTTGGTTGCTTGGTAGCTTGTTCTATGTACCACAGCAACTCGGGATTTTTTCCGACCAAGGGCTGTCATTTCGGGATAACCTCATTTAATTTGTTGCGTTTTTCCAAAAATTCGTCATCCTTGTAGCAAATCTTTTGCAGCGGGACTGTTCCTACTCTCCTACTCCTTGAAGGTGTTGAAGCTAACACTAGTCCAGATAAATGTTTTTACTGCGTGTGCCCGAACGTAATTTATTCATATATTGTTGGCTTCTCATATCCTAGGGCGTCTCGTAATGGCATTTTTAGTTGTCTGCGCCTTAGCGCTCACCACTAGCCTTAGCGCTCCCCACTTGTAGGGTTGCGCATACAACAAAATATATCGAAAGTTGAAAATTATCGGGACGATGTAGATAGCATAAATTTCGCGCATGCAAGCGCCATCACATTAAATGTTTAGCTTTTGAGAGGGAATGATATCACAGTGCTTTTATATTGTGGGGGTGTTTTTGTGTAATAAATAGAAATCCCTGAGGAAGACGCAAAACAGCGTCGAAAAGAGTAGGATGAAGAAGTAAACATTTGTTTTATTTTAAAGGAAAGCCGGCCAGAGAGCTCCAAAAAGTACTATTATACAATTATAAAACTTGGCACAATATACATAAGCTCCCCACCACCTTCTAGCAGAACCACTTTCCAGTAAACCGCGAACAAGTACCCACTGCAGCTCGCGCCCTACGCCGCCCTCTGTGTATAGGGCCGCTCCAACTCATCGCTATAATCTCACAGAGGTTACCATAGCACTGCCCCAAGGAACCAAGGGCCTCAACAGCACACCTATCTTTAAACATCCATGCGTAGCCAGCCGGCTTATACCGCAAAGTAATGACTTCTTCTTTATTGCACTTCAGGAAAACGCAGTTACCCTGCAGAGGGTTTTCTGGGAAGATCATAATGATAATCGGCTTAATGAAGCGGCACAACATCCGCATAGCTCCGATCCAAGAGAATAAACTCACTGCGAAATCTACTTTGCAGTTCTGCTCAGGCGAAGTAAGTTTGGAAATCATCAACAACTGCTCTCTTCTCGCACTTGCTGCCCCAGTGTATATTGCCCTGATTTCGGTGGCTTGCGCACTGGTATAATGTCGCATTATTACTGACGATTTTATTGCCCTCCACGATCTTTAGCATTCTGATTTACAAGCAAATATTAGAGGTAAGATGTTGTGGCGGATCAAATAGAAGACATGGCCTGGATGGGATTGCCATGCCAATGAGTAAAATACTTGGCTATGAGGGACTAAAATATCTGGCGGTCATCCTCATTTTGTCTCATAACAATTTGAACCCTTCATTCGTGTGCCTGGCCAGTGTTTCTGGCAATCATAAATATTAAAATTTTAAGCATTAACTTGCCCTTTGAGGCATTCTCTTGAATTCTCATATTTATTTTTTTTTTTTTCAAAAACAAGAATAGGTGTTTTTGTTATTGGTCATTTGGAAGCTACTGAAAGTGGACAAAATATTATGCATATTTAGTAACCCATAATTAAAGTTATATAACAGTAGCGGTCACTTTCTGCAGTCGAGTCAAAAGAGAAAAAAGTTGCAAATTTTATATAATTGAGTTTAAAGTACGCAGACCAAAAGCAAATGCAAAACTCTCTTTTTTGTGGATTTAACGCATTCACTAGGCTACTTTGAAATAGCCCTGAGAAAAACTAAGAGAAGTTGTTGCAATAAATAAATTATAAAAGCTGCAATAAACTAGCGTCGTTGTGGCTTTTTTCGTGGCAAATTGCAAAAAATAATAGCGCCACTCGTAATATTTGCCAAAAATGGAATATTGAAATAAAAAAAAACTGTGTCCAAGTTCTAACAAAAATTAATATATACCCACTTGTAATTTCCATAACAATATTTATATATGCTTCTATCAACACTTGTTTGACTTAATTTTTTTAACGCACTGATTTGCTGTATATTTGTTATCAAAGTGGAGTCAGCTATACATATTGTTATGAATCTTATAAATTCGCTATAATTCTGCGCCTTTTATTATAGTTCGTATCACTGAAATATCGAATAAATAAACACACATGCTCTGTGGGCAGTAGATATTAATAATTTAAGGCCGTAACACAATGACATTTTTCATATAGATGCGTTTAACACAAGATTATGCATTCCAATAAAGTCGCAACAATCAACTAAGATGTTGCGTTTGTAAATGTGAAGGAATTTCAGACTTGGCAATTTAAGTTTATTTCGCCTCGTCCATTCACATAAAAAATTTCGCGAAGCACTAGTATAAACATTCTCCCTATACAACAAAAATACTTGCTTACATATTTTTTGTCGTATTCATTTGTTATATTGCAGTTTTTACTTGCGAAAAATGTTATAAAATTTACCAACGAGTGGAAATATAATTTCACTTGCAAATTGTGTCAACACCCTTAGCCAAAGCAAATGTCAAATTCTTCTTCTTATGATTTGCTTGGAACAAACGTGGCGAGTTGGCTACTTTTCGATATCAGATGGCGCCAGTGTCGCTCATTCTACCATTCTCCATAAAAATACGTACAATCTACTCATAATGCATAAGCATGTGTTAAACTCATCTATATGAAAAAATGCTTATGTGTCGGAGCTGGTAATGTATTTGCATACTTCATTTATATCGTGTAAGCGATTCACTATTCTGTAGCTTGCGCCAATTTTATACTCTTAGTTGTGTACTTTGCCTATTTCTCCCAAGGATTAGAATTGTCGGCATTATCTGTTAGTTGCCAATTTACTTTTCCAATACCTCTGCATCTCATACTCACTGTTATCTTCTATTTATATGTGTGTATATGTCTAAGAAATCTGCGCTCTTTATTGCTGTGTACATCTGTGCATCTCATAATCGCTGTTGTCTTATGTGGGTACGTGTGTTTATGTTTGATAACTATGCGCTCTTTACTGCTGTGTACATGTATGTGTGGCTGGTTTGTATTTCTTTTGCTTCCCTTGCTTTTGTTTGGCCAGCATTTATTACTAGCTTTATAGTGATATATTGAAACTGATAATATCCCTGCAAAAAATCGTGCGAGTAATCTCTAAAGAGAGTGGTCGCCGATTGATCTCTTTTGTCTACATTTGGCCATAATTTATACCCTATAGTCCCTTTCGGGTACAGTTGGGATTAGTCAGTTTGATTTCTGTGTAGCCCACTTTAAGAAATATTAAAAAAAAACAGCAACGATGTAAAATAAAAAAGATTACAGTTTATCGAATCGAATTGAGAAAAATTCGGAGCCCTGTACCGAACCTAAATTATTAGGACTTAACGACTACGACGGAGTTGGGGCTAAATTTTCGGAGAATATTTCTTATTCCATTTATAAAAGCTGTTCCGCCCAAATAGATTTTGTGGCTTGGCATACCCCTGGGTTGCGTTTCTGTCATAAAAAATTCGTCTTGGCCCTATTTGAGTCCTTGTAGAACCGAAAAGGGACTAGTCGTCTTATGGTCCCATATGGGTACAAAGAGGTTTGGTCCTGTCGATACTACTAATCATTAGATATAATTTTTTACTCCGCTCTGCCATTATGTGATGGTTCATAAATATTTCGAATAGCTTTTGTGAAACACTTTCACAGAAGATAAATTTGATGCTGTCAACTGTGAGGTATCTAAATTACATATATGGCAGGATGGGTATAAAAAAGACTTGTAGAGCACAATATTTATTTCTGAGACATCGTTACACTTTCTAATTGTCGACTGATGTGGAGCTGGCTGACATAAAGGTTTCACAGGATACATGTTCAATGGAATCTCAATAAGAAATCTGTCTTGAGGATCATTCTTTCTGAGGAATGATCAGCCCATTTAAGCTGCGAAACATGATCGGATACGTTGTAAGCGTCTTAAGCCACAACAGGCTATGGGATCAGGTATGACGAAGAAAATGACAAAGACAGCCCAAAAGGGGGTCCTATGCCCTTGTAGACGACTAGCATCTAAACGGTTATGCGCCAATCAAGTAAATAAGTTTCCTGTGGACCGTATTATATGGGGTGGAAAATTCCACTTGAATTCCGCAAACATTGAGGGACGAGGAGGTGCCGAACTCCGAACAAGTTGATAGAAAAAGTGGGAAATCAAATTTACTCACCCCTTGATTCTTAAGAAAGCTTGCACTTTATATGTGCAAATCTTCAAACAAAAATTCAATGAATTTTTAAAAAATTCAGATTGAATTCCAGTGCCGATTAACTGGCATCCTCTTTCCACAGCGACATATTCATGTTATGTTAGGTTAGGTCAGATTAAACTACCCTATCCATAAGGACCTCACATAAAATGGATGAGACCGTAGTGTCAGCCGACATGGCAACTCTAACTAAGTAAAAGACGATTTGAAGAGAGAAATGAAATGAGCGAGACGAAGCAGTCTGTCTCGAACCTTCAGAACGAAACGTCGTATTTAACAAAATCATAATTCACTTAAATTACATTAAAGTGTATATTCATTATTTCTAATAATCATACTTTCTTCATTTAACATTAAATAAACTAGCGTGCGTCTAATTAATTATTCGGAACTCTGACAAACGTAAGTAGATATGCCATCGTGATAATATCAGAAGTGTGCGAAACCTATGCCACATAAGGATTGTCGCGTTAATAATAATTCGAGCATATTATAACAAATGTGAAAAAAATCTTTGCAACAATAAAAAGAAGTGTTGTGTTAATGATAAAATGCATTGAAAAACGAAAGCGTGCATAGTAAATAGTCATATATGTACATATGTACGAGGAAAAAAGTCCAACCGTGTCGAAAAACGTACAACGAAGTAGAAAAATTGCGTCGAAATTGTGAAATTGCAAAACACGAAAAAAATAAAAGAAACGGTAGTATACATACACACATAAATGTACATGCGTCTATATGTACATACGAACGTGCAACGCGTCGAGTTTGCAACGAACGGTCGGTTAAATTGAAAATTCTACGACTTTAGAGTTTCATCATAAAAACGAAAGGGATAGCGAAAATATTCCTATACTAAAACATATATGTGTTTATGTTGTATGCAAGAGCGTCGTTTCAACCATTTTAAAACATCGCAAAACTTCTCAACTCGTAAAAGCTGAACTCGCATTTTCAATTTCTAATTAGACAAAAACATGAACTTTCGTAGTATGACAGTTAATGATCTGCGCAACAGATGTCGCGAGCGCGGAATTGCAAAGACGGGAAAAAAACACACTTTAATCGAACGACTCGAAGAATATGCAAATGTAAACAAAACCGCGAACGCGAACGCAAATGATACATTTATGAGTGCAAATGAAACGATGCTAATGCAAAGAATAAATGAATTAGAAAAAACAATTACCGATTTGCAAGTGAGTGTAACGCAACGTGAGTGTGAAATGCCAACGCAAAGCAAAAGCACTCAAGTAGTATCTGAATTTCGTCCGTCGGTTGGTTCGTCACCACAGTCCGAACAAATTACAAGTTGCATAAATTCGTTTGTTTCGGTACCGCTTACGTGCGTGCCGCCAACTAGGGTATCATATACACACGCACATTCATCGCGAATGAGTACAAATATTCAACCACCGTATATATCAATAGCAAATGACGTGCACCCGTATATGCAAGTCAACGAGAATTCTTATTAGAATAGTGAGAATATTCACAGTGTAAATTATATGCCACCCATGTCTGTTTATAATGGGCATGCTCAGTTGTGTAATGACGAAAATTTCACGCAAACGCGATTTTATAATGAACCGAATATAAGAAGCAATATGCAGTCGAATAGTGTTCATGCTCATATGCAACAAAATCATCCATTTTCAAATGTAAATATACGACAAAATCCGTATAGTAATGTGAATGAAGTGATAGCACTTCTACCCGAATTCGACCCGTCAAATGAAACATCACTAAGTGCAAATCAATTTATAAGAAGAACCGAAATGCTACGTACTGCATATCAGTGGAGTGACCAAGTATTATTATTCGCCGTACAGCAAAAATTAAAAGGGCATGCGAAATATTGGGTTGATTGTCAAAATATTTTTAAATCGTGGTCGGAATTCGTCGCGAAATTTTGTATTGATTTTGCAACCGTTGAAAACGTCGCGGATATACACATAAAATTGGGACGAACGCGTCGCCAACGTAACGAATCTCCGCAAGACTATTATTACAAAATGTTGTCGATGGGTACAAAAGGAGGAATTCCTGAATTTGCTATCGCGCGGTACATAATAAACGGCATTAACGACCATGATCTCCGTAAAAAGATCTCGAACGATTACGAAAATTGCAATAAGTTGCTACGCGATATTCAAAATTATTCGGTGTACAATAACATAAAATACGAACCGCTGAACTATAAACAGAAAATCGACGAATATACGGCTACGTCCAAAAGCCAAACGAAAAATGTTGGTGAACGTGAAATACCAGCAAACGCTAAAGTAGGTGAACGCGAAACACCTAAATCGGTTAAATGCTATAATTGTTTAAAAACGGGACATATTTCAATAAATTGTTCAGAACCACAACGTGTCGAAAGATGTGAGACTTGTAAACGTACAGGTCATAAAGCAATAAACTGTAAACAAGCGAAAGCAAAACCTAAACCAAATACGACGGTGAATAAAATAAATGATGTAATTCAAGATACAAACTTGACAAAAGTAATCAAAGTAAACGATTTCGAAACAAAAGCTATCATCGACTCTGGTAGTACGTGTTCGCTAATCCGTCATTCTATAGCCGAAAAAGTGGGCAAACTTGTAGAATGTAAACGCGTCTTAAGAGGATTCGCAGGAGGCGAATATATGTGTAAAGCAAACATTTCAGTTGTACTTGAAATTGACAAAAATTATAACCAAGCCGTATTATTAGTGGTTAACGATGATCACATTGATGAAGATGTACTCCTCGGAAGAGATGTGTTTTGTAATAACAAAAATAGGCTGGTTATAGAAAACAACAAGTGTAGTTTCGAGAAATTAGAGAACGTGTCGAATATCTCAACGAATGAAGGATCGGAATTGAAAGCTATTATTGAAGCAAACCGCGATATATTTTCTGAGTCTGTAGCCGACCTAGGTACATGCACAGTCTCGAAAATGAATATCGAATTAACCAACGATAAGCCAATAACTTTAAAGCCATATAGAGTGCCGTTCGCTAAACGTAAAATAGTATCTGATATTGTATCTGAACTATTAACAAATCGAATAATTCGTCATTCGGAATCACCTTACGCGTCACCGGTCGTGTTAGTTGAAAAAGCCAATGGAGAATCGCGATTATGCGTGGACTATAGAGCGCTAAATAAAATTACGGTGAAACACCCATATCCCATGCCAATAATCGACGAACATTTCGCACAACTATCGGGAAATAGTTATTTTACGACATTGGACTTACGGATGGGATATCACCAAATAGAAATCGAAGAGTGTGCGAAAAAGTTTACTGCTTTCGTGACTACGGATGGTCACTATGAATACAATAGAATGCCATTTGGCCTGGTAAATGCGCCTTCTGTATTCCAACAAGTAATGAATAAAATAATTGCGAAAATGAGAGCGGGTGAAATACTCGTATACTTGGATGACGTCATAATTCCAAGTAAAACGGTTAAAGAAGGTTTATCACGTCTTACAAAATTCTTAAATATCTTACGAGAAAATGGTTTAACACTACGTTTTTCAAAATGTAATTTTCTGGCTGAAGAAATACACTATTTAGGCCACGTAATAAATAAAAATGGTATAAAACCGGGAGAAAAGAAAATAATCGCTATCAAAAACTGTAAAGTACCATCTAGTATAACGGAAACTAGACGATTTTTGGGTTTAACTGGGTTCTTCCGGAAATTCGTACCGGAATACGCGCTAATTTCGAAACCAATAACGAAACTTCTCGCGAAATCAAACGAATCTTTTGTATGGGGTCGTGAACAACAAGAAGCATTCGAAACCTTGATCGAACGTTTAAGCAACGCACCAATTCTGGCGTTGTACGATAGGATGGCCGAGCATGAAGTACACACCGACGCATGTAGTGTTGGCCTTGCCGGTGTGCTACTTCAGTCAAACGACAATAAAACGTGGAAACCAGTATTTTATTTTAGTAGGCATTGCACGAGTGCAGAAAGTAATTATCATGCGTACGAACTCGAGGTACTCGCCGTAGTCGAATCCCTCGAACGTTTTCGAATGTATGTACTAGGCAAGCATTTTCGACTAGTAACGGACTGTTCTGCCATAGCTAAAGTCAAAACTAATAAAGAATTAAAATCTCGTATCGCGCGTTGGTGGATGAAACTTTTAGAATTTGATTTCGATATAATTCATCGCCAAGGCACACGTATGGCTCATGTCGATGCTTTGAGTCGCGCACCAGATCAGCCACCAAACGACGTAGAACCGGCTGGGTTGGTAATGAAAGTTAATACTTCATCCGAAGACTGGCTCTTGACAATGCAGTTGCAAGACCCAACGTTATCATCGATAGTATCAGTACTTAAGCAAGAGAAGAAAACAGATCAAGACGCCCAAATTCGACAAGACTACGAAATTAAGGATCATCGATTATATCGCCGTACGAAAGATGGGTTACGATTCGTTGTACCAAAATCAGTTCGTTGGAGAGTAGTGCATTCTTGCCATGACGAAATGGGACATTTTGCACTCGACAAAACGATCCAACGAATTTCGACACATTTTTGGTTTCCTAAAATCCGCAAATACGTTAAAGATTATTTAGCAGCATGTCCAGATTGTTGCTACAACAAATCTCGTCACGGTGTGGCTGAAGGTAGGCTGCATTATAGTGAACCTGATCCCATGCCATTTCGGATCCTTCACGTCGATCACTTAGGACCTTTCGTCAAAAGTAATCGTGGAAATTGCTACGTTCTGGCAATATCCGATAGTTTTTCCAAATACCTGGTAGTGAAGCCAGTACGCAATACGAAAACCACCGCGGTAATCAACGCACTAAACGATATGACAAGCTACTTTGGACTGCCTGTCAAAATCATCACCGATAGAGGTACATGTTTTACCTCGAAGCAATTCGAACAGTTTTGTGAAAAAAATTCGATCCAACATATTAAAAACGCCGTACGTACACCTCGCGCCAACGGCCAGGTTGAGCGAGCTAACCAAACCATATTAAATTATCTTCGAACATCGACCGATAAACCGAAAGAGTGGGATTGTCATCTACGAAACGTGCAATGGTCAGTCAACTCACAGCGCAACGATACGTCAGGTTATTCGCCGAACGAACTAATTTTTAATTTTCGTCTCCGCGATATCGTACAAAATAAGCTAATTGCAGCTATTCACGATACAACCGATAATCCGAATCCGCTACCAATCGACGAAAAACGGCAACAAGCCCTTGAAAATATTAACCACGAACGAGAAAAATGGAAACGTAGGTTCGACGATAAGCACCGTACTCCGACAACATACACTGAAGGTAACCTCGTTGTTATTGAGAACGAGCCAGCAGCAACTGGCGAATCGAGAAAGCTGGAACCCAAGTTTCGCGGTCCATACGTTATTACCCGAAGCTTGGGAAACGACCGATACCTCATAGAAGATATTCCTGGTATAAAAATAACAAATCGCAAATTCTGCTCAATATTTAGTACCGACAAAATAAAGCCCTGGTGTCACAGTGCACCCGAGCTCGACGAATACGACGACGACGACGACCCTGATCAAATCGAGGTCGATTTGGAGTCAGGAAAGGCCGAATTGTCAGCCGACATGGCAACTCTAACTAAGTAAAAGACGATTTGAAGAGAGAAATGAAATGAGCGAGACGAAGCAGTCTGTCTCGAACCTTCAGAACGAAACGTCGTATTTAACAAAATCATAATTCACTTAAATTACATTAAAGTGTATATTCATTATTTCTAATAATCATACTTTCTTCATTTAACATTAAATAAACTAGCGTGCGTCAGAACGTGCTCGTGCCCTGCATTTGCCAGGCTAAGACTCCAACTATTAGGAGTGATACAGCTGTCAGATCTAAGAGCAGTAAGTGGCTTAAGTCCTAGAAAGCTTCTAGTATTGGCCAAGAGGTCGAATTTATTTTATAACATAGGTCCTGGTTTTTGTTAGGGTTATACAGTTTGGTAGTTAAAACAAACTTCTGTTAACACTACTATCACGATGGCATATCTACTTACGTTTGTCAGAGTTCCGAATAATTAATTAGACGCACGCTAGTTTATTTAATGTTAAATGAAGAAAGTATGATTATTAGAAATAATGAATATACACTTTAATGTAATTTAAGTGAATTATGATTTTGTTAAATACGACGTTTCGTTCTGAAGGTTCGAGACAGACTGCTTCGTCTCGCTCATTTCATTTCTCTCTTCAAATCGTCTTTTACTTAGTTAGAGTTGCCATGTCGGCTGACAATTCGGCCTTTCCTGACTCCAAATCGACCTCGATTTGATCAGGGTCGTCGTCGTCGTCGTATTCGTCGAGCTCGGGTGCACTGTGACACCAGGGCTTTATTTTGTCGGTACTAAATATTGAGCAGAATTTGCGATTTGTTATTTTTATACCAGGAATATCTTCTATGAGGTATCGGTCGTTTCCCTAGCTTCGGGTAATAACGTATGGACCGCGAAACTTGGGTTCCAGCTTTCTCGATTCGCCAGTTGCTGCTGGCTCGTTCTCAATAACAACGAGGTTACCTTCAGTGTATGTTGTCGGAGTACGGTGCTTATCGTCGAACCTACGTTTCCATTTTTCTCGTTCGTGGTTAATATTTTCAAGGGCTTGTTGCCGTTTTTCGTCGATTGGTAGCGGATTCGGATTATCGGTTGTATCGTGAATAGCTGCAATTAGCTTATTTTGTACGATATCGCGGAGACGAAAATTAAAAATTAGTTCGTTCGGCGAATAACCTGACGTATCGTTGCGCTGTGAGTTGACTGACCATTGCACGTTTCGTAGATGACAATCCCACTCTTTCGGTTTATCGGTCGATGTTCGAAGATAATTTAATATGGTTTGGTTAGCTCGCTCAACCTGGCCGTTGGCGCGAGGTGTACGTACGGCGTTTTTAATATGTTGGATCGAATTTTTTTCACAAAACTGTTCGAATTGCTTCGAGGTAAAACATGTACCTCTATCGGTGATGATTTTGACAGGCAGTCCAAAGTAGCTTGTCATATCGTTTAGTGCGTTGATTACCGCGGTGGTTTTCGTATTGCGTACTGGCTTCACTACCAGGTATTTGGAAAAACTATCGGATATTGCCAGAACGTAGCAATTTCCACGATTACTTTTGACGAAAGGTCCTAAGTGATCGACGTGAAGGATCCGAAATGGCATGGGATCAGGTTCACTATAATGCAGCCTACCTTCAGCCACACCGTGACGAGATTTGTTGTAGCAACAATCTGGACATGCTGCTAAATAATCTTTAACGTATTTGCGGATTTTAGGAAACCAAAAATGTGTCGAAATTCGTTGGATCGTTTTGTCGAGTGCAAAATGTCCCATTTCGTCATGGCAAGAATGCACTACTCTCCAACGAACTGATTTTGGTACAACGAATCGTAACCCATCTTTCGTACGGCGATATAATCGATGATCCTTAATTTCGTAGTCTTGTCGAATTTGGGCGTCTTGATCTGTTTTCTTCTCTTGCTTAAGTACTGATACTATCGATGATAACGTTGGGTCTTGCAACTGCATTGTCAAGAGCCAGTCTTCGGATGAAGTATTAACTTTCATTACCAACCCAGCCGGTTCTACGTCGTTTGGTGGCTGATCTGGTGCGCGACTCAAAGCATCGACATGAGCCATACGTGTGCCTTGGCGATGAATTATATCGAAATCAAATTCTAAAAGTTTCATCCACCAACGCGCGATACGAGATTTTAATTCTTTATTAGTTTTGACTTTAGCTATGGCAGAACAGTCCGTTACTAGTCGAAAATGCTTGCCTAGTACATACATTCGAAAACGTTCGAGGGATTCGACTACGGCGAGTACCTCGAGTTCGTACGCATGATAATTACTTTCTGCACTCGTGCAATGCCTACTAAAATAAAATACTGGTTTCCACGTTTTATTGTCGTTTGACTGAAGTAGCACACCGGCAAGGCCAACACTACATGCGTCGGTGTGTACTTCATGCTCGGCCATCCTATCGTACAACGCCAGAATTGGTGCGTTGCTTAAACGTTCGATCAAGGTTTCGAATGCTTCTTGTTGTTCACGACCCCATACAAAAGATTCGTTTGATTTCGCGAGAAGTTTCGTTATTGGTTTCGAAATTAGCGCGTATTCCGGTACGAATTTCCGGAAGAACCCAGTTAAACCCAAAAATCGTCTAGTTTCCGTTATACTAGATGGTACTTTACAGTTTTTGATAGCGATTATTTTCTTTTCTCCCGGTTTTATACCATTTTTATTTATTACGTGGCCTAAATAGTGTATTTCTTCAGCCAGAAAATTACATTTTGAAAAACGTAGTGTTAAACCATTTTCTCGTAAGATATTTAAGAATTTTGTAAGACGTGATAAACCTTCTTTAACCGTTTTACTTGGAATTATGACGTCATCCAAGTATACGAGTATTTCACCCGCTCTCATTTTCGCAATTATTTTATTCATTACTTGTTGGAATACAGAAGGCGCATTTACCAGGCCAAATGGCATTCTATTGTATTCATAGTGACCATCCGTAGTCACGAAAGCAGTAAACTTTTTCGCACACTCTTCGATTTCTATTTGGTGATATCCCATCCGTAAGTCCAATGTCGTAAAATAACTATTTCCCGATAGTTGTGCGAAATGTTCGTCGATTATTGGCATGGGATATGGGTGTTTCACCGTAATTTTATTTAGCGCTCTATAGTCCACGCATAATCGCGATTCTCCATTGGCTTTTTCAACTAACACGACCGGTGACGCGTAAGGTGATTCCGAATGACGAATTATTCGATTTGTTAATAGTTCAGATACAATATCAGATACTATTTTACGTTTAGCGAACGGCACTCTATATGGCTTTAAAGTTATTGGCTTATCGTTGGTTAATTCGATATTCATTTTCGAGACTGTGCATGTACCTAGGTCGGCTACAGACTCAGAAAATATATCGCGGTTTGCTTCAATAATAGCTTTCAATTCCGATCCTTCATTCGTTGAGATATTCGACACGTTCTCTAATTTCTCGAAACTACACTTGTTGTTTTCTATAACCAGCCTATTTTTGTTATTACAAAACACATCTCTTCCGAGGAGTACATCTTCATCAATGTGATCATCGTTAACCACTAATAATACGGCTTGGTTATAATTTTTGTCAATTTCAAGTACAACTGAAATGTTTGCTTTACACATATATTCGCCTCCTGCGAATCCTCTTAAGACGCGTTTACATTCTACAAGTTTGCCCACTTTTTCGGCTATAGAATGACGGATTAGCGAACACGTACTACCAGAGTCGATGATAGCTTTTGTTTCGAAATCGTTTACTTTGATTACTTTTGTCAAGTTTGTATCTTGAATTACATCATTTATTTTATTCACCGTCGTATTTGGTTTAGGTTTTGCTTTCGCTTGTTTACAGTTTATTGCTTTATGACCTGTACGTTTACAAGTCTCACATCTTTCGACACGTTGTGGTTCTGAACAATTTATTGAAATATGTCCCGTTTTTAAACAATTATAGCATTTAACCGATTTAGGTGTTTCGCGTTCACCTACTTTAGCGTTTGCTGGTATTTCACGTTCACCAACATTTTTCGTTTGGCTTTTGGACGTAGCCGTATATTCGTCGATTTTCTGTTTATAGTTCAGC
Source organism: Eurosta solidaginis (assembly GCF_040869045.1). Lineage (NCBI taxonomy): Eukaryota > Metazoa > Arthropoda > Insecta > Diptera > Tephritidae > Eurosta > Eurosta solidaginis. Next base: position 305,185 of record NW_027136914.1, on the reverse strand, counting down.
GGTTCGTATTTTATGTTATTGTACACCGAATAATTTTGAATATCGCGTAGCAACTTATTGCAATTTTCGTAATCGTTCGAGATCTTTTTACGGAGATCATGGTCGTTAATGCCGTTTATTATGTACCGCGCGATAGCAAATTCAGGAATTCCTCCTTTTGTACCCATCGACAACATTTTGTAATAATAGTCTTGCGGAGATTCGTTACGTTGGCGACGCGTTCGTCCCAATTTTATGTGTATATCCGCGACGTTTTCAACGGTTGCAAAATCAATACAAAATTTCGCGACGAATTCCGACCACGATTTAAAAATATTTTGACAATCAACCCAATATTTCGCATGCCCTTTTAATTTTTGCTGTACGGCGAATAATAATACTTGGTCACTCCACTGATATGCAGTACGTAGCATTTCGATTCTTCTTATAAATTGATTTGCACTTAGTGATGTTTCATTTGACGGGTCGAATTCGGGTAGAAGTGCTATCACTTCATTCACATTACTATACGGATTTTGTCGTATATTTACATTTGAAAATGGATGATTTTGTTGCATATGAGCATGAACACTATTCGACTGCATATTGCTTCTTATATTCGGTTCATTATAAAATCGCGTTTGCGTGAAATTTTCGTCATTACACAACTGAGCATGCCCATTATAAACAGACATGGGTGGCATATAATTTACACTGTGAATATTCTCACTATTCTAATAAGAATTCTCGTTGACTTGCATATACGGGTGCACGTCATTTGCTATTGATATATACGGTGGTTGAATATTTGTACTCATTCGCGATGAATGTGCGTGTGTATATGATACACTAGTTGGCGGCACGCACGTAAGCGGTACCGAAACAAACGAATTTATGCAACTTGTAATTTGTTCGGACTGTGGTGACGAACCAACCGACGGACGAAGTTCAGATACTACTTGAGTGCTTTTGCTTTGCGTTGGCATTTCACACTCACGTTGCGTTACACTCACTTGCAAATCGGTAATTGTTTTTTCTAATTCATTTATTCTTTGCATTAGCATCGTTTCATTTGCACTCATAAATGTATCATTTGCGTTCGCGTTCGCGGTTTTGTTTACATTTGCATATTCTTCGAGTCGTTCGATTAAAGTGTGTTTTTTTCCCGTCTTTGCAATTCCGCGCTCGCGACATCTGTTGCGCAGATCATTAACTGTCATACTACGAAAGTTCATGTTTTTGTCTAATTAGAAATTGAAAATGCGAGTTCAGCTTTTACGAGTTGAGAAGTTTTGCGATGTTTTAAAATGGTTGAAACGACGCTCTTGCATACAACATAAACACATATATGTTTTAGTATAGGAATATTTTCGCTATCCCTTTCGTTTTTATGATGAAACTCTAAAGTCGTAGAATTTTCAATTTAACCGACCGTTCGTTGCAAACTCGACGCGTTGCACGTTCGTATGTACATATAGACGCATGTACATTTATGTGTGTATGTATACTACCGTTTCTTTTATTTTTTTCGTGTTTTGCAATTTCACAATTTCGACGCAATTTTTCTACTTCGTTGTACGTTTTTCGACACGGTTGGACTTTTTTCCTCGTACATATGTACATATATGACTATTTACTATGCACGCTTTCGTTTTTCAATGCATTTTATCATTAACACAACACTTCTTTTTATTGTTGCAAAGATTTTTTTCACATTTGTTATAATATGCTCGAATTATTATTAACGCGACAATCCTTATGTGGCATAGGTTTCGCACACTTCTGATATTATCACGATGGCATATCTACTTACGTTTGTCAGAGTTCCGAATAATTAATTAGACGCACGCTAGTTTATTTAATGTTAAATGAAGAAAGTATGATTATTAGAAATAATGAATATACACTTTAATGTAATTTAAGTGAATTATGATTTTGTTAAATACGACGTTTCGTTCTGAAGGTTCGAGACAGACTGCTTCGTCTCGCTCATTTCATTTCTCTCTTCAAATCGTCTTTTACTTAGTTAGAGTTGCCATGTCGGCTGACACTACGGTCTCATCCATTTTATGTGAGGTCCTTATGGATAGGGTAGTTTAATCTGACCTAACCTAACATAACATGAATATGTCGCTGTGGAAAGAGGATGCCAGTTAATCGGCACTGGAATTCAATCTGAATTTTTTAAAAATTCATTGAATTTTTGTTTGAAGATTTGCACATATAAAGTGCAAGCTTTCTTAAGAATCAAGGGGTGAGTAAATTTGATTTCCCACTTTTTCTATCAACTTGTTCGGAGTTCGGCACCTCCTCGTCCCTCAATGTTTGCGGAATTCAAGTGGAATTTTCCACCCCATATAATACGGTCCACAGGAAACTTATTTACTTGATTGGCGCATAACCGTTTAGATGCTAGTCGTCTACAAGGGCATAGGACCCCCTTTTGGGCTGTCTTTGTCATTTTCTTCGTCATACCTGATCCCATAGCCTGTTGTGGCTTAAGACGCTTACAACGTATCCGATCATGTTTCGCAGCTTAAATGGGCTGATCATTCCTCAGAAAGAATGATCCTCAAGACAGATTTCTTATTGAGATTCCATTGAACATGTATCCTGTGAAACCTTTATGTCAGCCAGCTCCACATCAGTCGACAATTAGAAAGTGTAACGATGTCTCAGAAATAAATATTGTGCTCTACAAGTCTTTTTTATACCCATCCTGCCATATATGTAATTTAGATACCTCACAGTTGACAGCATCAAATTTATCTTCTGTGAAAGTGTTTCACAAAAGCTATTCGAAATATTTATGAACCATCACATAATGGCAGAGCGGAGTAAAAAATTATATCTAATGATTAGTAGTATCGACAGGACCAAACCTCTTTGTACCCATATGGGACCATAAGACGACTAGTCCCTTTTCGGTCCTACAAGGACTCAAATAGGGCCAAGACGAATTTTTTATGACAGAAACGCAACCCAGGGGTATGCCAAGCCACAAAATCTATTTGGGCGGAACAGCTTTTATAAATGGAATAAGAAATATTCTCCGAAAATTTAGCCCCAACTCCGTCGTAGTCGTTAAGTCCTAATAATTTACTTTCTTCATTTAACATTAAATAAACTAGCGTGCGTCTAATTAATTATTCGGAACTCTGACAAACGTAAGTAGATATGCCATCGTGATAGTAGTGTTAACAGAAGTTTGTTTTAACTACCAAACTGTATAACCCTAACAAAAACCAGGACCTATGTTATAAAATAAATTCGACCTCTTGGCCAATACTAGAAGCTTTCTAGGACTTAAGCCACTTACTGCTCTTAGATCTGACAGCTGTATCACTCCTAATAGTTGGAGTCTTAGCCTGGCAAGTGCAGGGCACGAGCACAGAACGTGCTCGATCGTTTCCTCCTCCAAGCCGCACTTCCTACATCTGCTATCACTGACCAAGCCTAATTTAAAGGCATGTGACGCCAGAAGGCAGTATCCAGTCAGAATACCCGGCATGAGTCTACAGTCCTCTCTTTTTAATGATAGAGCAACTGTGTTAGTCTAACTTTGTAAGACCTACACATAACTGTCCACACTTTACAACCCCGCGATTGAACCCGCGCCTTTCCCGCTTGGTCGATCATGTGCACCTCTTACCTGCTTCTACTGCTTTGGTTACGGCTAATATTTCCGCTTGGAAAACGCTACAGCTTGTAGGATCTGTTTATTTTCGGATCAGCACAATATACCGCAGACGCTACTCCTTTCACTATTTCAGAACCATCGGTGTACATCACGTCCCAACATAATGTATTAGGGTGCTGGCCTAAACAAGATTTAATATATTGCATTTTCGTTTGGTTTTCAATGGGTACATCAAACAAAGTCGTTTTTATACATAATCAGCTTAGCATAGCATAATGGCATATACTAATCGAGATAGATATAGACTTCTATATATCAAAATGATCTGGGCGAAAAAAGAAATTCATTTAGTCATGTACGTCCGTCTGTCCGTAAACACGATAACTTGAGTAAATTTTAAGATATCTTAATGAAATTTGGTATGTAAGTTCCTGGGCACGTATTTCAAGTCGCTGTTTAAAATGAACGAAATGGAACTATAACCACGCCCACTTTTTCGATATCAAAACTTTCGAAAAACCTAAAAAGTGCGATAATGTATTACCAAAGACAGATATAGCGATGAAAACTTGGTGGTTGGTTGACCTTATGACGCAGAATAGAAAATTAGTAAAATTTTGGACAATGGGGGTGGCACCGCCCACTTTTAAAAGAAGGTAATTTAAAAGTTTTGCAAGCTGCAATTTGGCAGCTGAGTATTTAATGTTCGATTACACCCGAACTTTGCCTTCCTTACTTGTTTTTTTTTATCGCATTTGATTCCTTAATTACTTTTCACACCAAACACAACGGGCTATAAGAAATTTTATGTTTACCAACTAAAGCCACAGCAAATTTTGAATGGTTGCCTTTTATCATTTTGCCATTTTGTCATGCCTCCTAACCTTGTTATTTGTAACAGAGAGTTGTAGCGCAATTCAATTAGTTAACATTTTTCGAGTACCAATAGACCAACCAACTGTACAATTAACGTCGAAAGCGCTATGGTATTGTATATTTCTATATAATTATGTATATATGTATGTATGTATCATTGTAAATGTATAGGCTGCAATTGTATATATATACGTGTATATAGAGTTATGTTTATAAGTATGGTGAGTGCTGTCGTTGTTGCAACATTGCCTTCCGGCATAAATTGAGCAAATTTACTTTGTCGTCGTTGATTGCAAATGCACGCATACAAATATATATTGTACCTAGTTATGGCAGTCGAAAAATTGCTTACTTACAAGTAAAGTGGCATCACTACTACTGCTACATTTAATCCAATCAAATAAATTCACTCAGGCACTGCTGCTATTGCGTCTATGCTTAACATCATACGACACGAAGGCGAAATTGTTGACAAACAAAAAGGCGCACAAAAAAAAAAACAAAACAATAACAATAACAAATGCAAGCAATACATATGAACATACACACACACATGCAAAAAATGGTTATACGTAAGTAAGTAAACATAATACAACAACAGCGTTTTAAATCGTTTTTCCTGAGTACTCAACGTATTTGCATGTCAAATTAATTAAGTTACATTTCCAATTTAAGCGTATAAAATTTGTAATGTTTCTGAAGTACCAAGCAAAAAGTTTTATAAATGCATTGCATTACTGTTGTTGTTGCTGATGCCGTTATATACTTAGCTGTAGTGTGAAGGCATATTAGGTAATATGTAAACATATTTTTAAGAAACAAACTTCTTAAATTTTACCTCGGATTTCACTTCTATAAGGACATGTCTTGCTTTAAACAACAACAATACTTTCGGTTAGTTACCGCTTCTAGAAAGACAGCATAATGCATAAACCTGTTCATATCAGCTCTTTGATAGATTAGGCACATGGGGATATAAACACCTGGGCACCTAATTTTGGGTTGAGCGCTAACGCGACGAAGAGAGATATGGTCTTGTTTATTAGGAGGTATAAGGTCCGGAGTTGTTCTGGACCTTAGCTCCAAGGTCTGACCCTGCAGAATGAACCTTGTATCAAATATGTAGCAATCTGTAAGAACCATTCTAGACAGTAAGTTGTCGTGGAAGCCAAATGTGGATGAGAGAGTAAAGAAGGCTTCAACGCGAATACAGCGATAACAACTGCAACGAGACTCAATGCCTTGCAGCAGCTTGAGAGCAGATCATACTGCTAAAATAGTACAGCGTCATCAAATACCATAGAGGTGGAAGGTTGGCGCAAGGGCGTTCGATTGGAAGACGAGGTGATACAACCCCCAGGGGACTAGGAGGCTTAAAATTCACCCACGACATGTATGCCTATCGTAGGAGGTGACTAAAATACCCAATGATTCAAGAGGTTATGTAACGTAACGCTTTAAATGGATTGCCAGCGCAATTTATAGCTTCTGCAACTAAATTGCCAACGTCAACTACCCGTGGCGAATCTTGTTTCTTTAGCACTCAAAGCTCTGGCAACTACAAGTTTCTCATGGAACTAGGCGACGAAGGGGTGAAATGGCCTAGAATGTTCAATATGGTCATGCTAAATTGTTCCAGAAATGGTCTAGCTTCCACCTTAATTGTGGTTGTTACCGGGACGTACCGGATCTAGAAGAAAAAACACTGGAGAAAAAGAGCTTGAACTACAGTCGCCTCATAATTTATATATAGACAGCCAAGCAGCAATTAAGGCGTCAATCTCTTACAGCACAATATCTAAAAATGCGTTAGGGTGTAGGCAATTCCTGGAAAAAATCGTGATATGGGGAAATATACATACGTATTAGGAAATACATAAAAAAGAAAAAAAAAAACGGATGAGCTAGCTAAATAGGGCGCATCCCTCGAAACTACCGCAGGCGTCCCATTTATTTTAGGTGATATTAAGAGAAGGCGCGGAGCTGCAAAATTTCAGAGATCATGCTCAGGTTCTACAACCTTAGACTTATAAAGTTACGGTTATTATTAAAATGAAACGACCGAAGGCTCATTACGGATATTCTAACTGGACACTACCTTCTAGCGTCACATGTTTTTAAATTATACCTAACCAGGGACAGCAGATACAGGTTGTGTGTGTAAAAGAAGAAACGATCTATCTTGACAGGCAGAAGCAGTAAGTGGAATAGATCCCAAAAAGTTGTTAGAGTTTGTCAAGAGGATAGAGTTGTTTTTTAAAGGCCCTGGTTTCTGAAGGGGTGTTTCAATATGGTTATCGGAAAAAGTTCTGGTAACGCTATGGACTCGTGCAATCTATGTGGGGTCCTTACAGACCGGTCAACTACATCTAACATAAATACAATTTATGTTTTCCTTCTTCTCCGTAAGGTATTTAGCAATGAGAAGAAGTTTTCCTCTCCGTTGTTCAGGAATTTCAAAACAATTTGTCGCACTATCACTTGGATCGTATTTGCAATGGTTTGTTTGATTTGCTATCGAAATAAATTTCGGAAATAGTAAATCTGTCTTCTGCTCTGTTAGAATTAACACAAATGTAAAGTTAATATAAGTTTATTGTATGGGTCTGCAAATAATTGTTATTCCACAAAATTTAACCCTGAAACACCACTCTACCTCCTGATCATATATCTTTCTTGTTATTCAGGAACAATTTTTAGATTATTACTCGATGATTCAGTGACAGTTTTGGGATAGTTTCGAGACTTTTTTATAATACTGTAGCGTTCAGTGAAATATTCAGCCATTTTAAATAATTTTGGGATTAAGTTAGCAACTATTTTAGTAAAATTTCTGGAATATTTTGGAATCGCTTAGCAGGATTCGGAAAAATTTATAGACGAATACAAAAATTTATGTGGCTGATATTATTATGAGATTTTAATTGGCATATTATCAACGTGATATCGATTTGTTATCGAAAGCAATTTTTATTGAAGGGCTAAGTTATTGGGGAATTATGGACGTGTTATCGGTTTATTATCGAATATTTAAAGATGTGTAATAAACAAAATCACAATATGTTATAGACTTTTATCATAAAATCATCGAATTTTATTTAAAATAATTACGGGTATGTCGATTATTTATCGAAAAAATATCGGTTTATTTTCCAATCAAGTAAAACATTGACATTTTTTCAATAACAAAAATATATTTTTCAATAACTTTTCGATAACAAATCGGTGTTTTCCTTAAACTTTTTATACTCAGCTGAACAGAGGTCACAGAGTCTATTAATTTTGTTCGCACAACGGTACCCAGTAACGGCATAAACTAATTGAGATAGATATAGACTTCTATATATCAAAATGATCTGAGCGAAAAAAGAAATTCATTTGGCCATGACCGTCCGTCCGTCCGTCTGTCCGTAAACACGATAACTTGAGTAAATTTTAAGGTATCTTAATGAAATTTGGTATGCAAGTTCCTGCGCGCTCATCGCTGATCGCTTTTTAAAATAAACGAAAGCGGACTATAACCACATCCACTTTTTCGATATCGAAAATTTCGAAAAACCGAAAAAGTGCCATAAGTCATTGCCAAAGACGGATAAAGCGATGAAACTTGGTAGGTGGGTTGACCATATGATGCAGAATAGAAAACTAGTAAAATTTTGGACAATGGGCGTGGCACCGCTCACTTTTAAAAGAAGGTAATGTAAAAGTTTTCGAGCTGTAATTTGGCAGCTGAGTATGTAATGTTCGGTTACACCCGAACTTAGCCATCCTTACTTGTTGATATTAAACCGGTAAATCATTATACATAACATTAACTATTGGTAGTTTTTGGCTCTTTGAAAAGTAGTTTACTCCTCTATACCTTGCCAATAACAACCCGATAATTGGCCGATAACAAATAAATTATAACGAGATATCTCATTAAGAATAAATGTATGACAAGTGCATTAACAATCAATGACAATCCGGTTATTGTTATCATTGTCTTTCCATTTCTTTCCCTCGCTTTCCTTTCCTTTCCTTTTCTTTCCTTTCTTTTCTTTTCTTTTCCTTTCCTTTCTTTTCTTTTCCTTTTCTTTTCTTTGCTTTCTTTTCCTTTTCTTTGCTTTCCTTTCATTTCTCTTCCTTCCTTTTTCTTTCTTTACCTTTTTGCTCTTGTATCTTCTTTTTTATCTTCTTCACTTTCTGTTACTTATTTGGCGGTTAACCATTTAAACGGTTATGGCCATCCAACAAGGCATGCCAGCCACTTCAGGGGCCACCCTCTTCCTCTGCATCCATAGGTGGGTTCCAATAAAAATACTTTCTTGGCCGGAGCTTCATCTTTCATTCGCATAACATGGCCTAGCCAGCGTAGCCGCTGGGTTTTATTTCGCTTGACTATGTTGATGCATGTATAAAGCTCGTATAGCTCATAATAAAAAATTCTTCGTATTGGTCAGCGCCAATGCGTAGAGGTTCGTAAATCTTTCGAAGAACTGTTCTCTGGAACACTTCTAGAGCCGCTTAATCTGATGTTGTAATAGTCCATGCATGGTCCACGATATAGCAGGACGGGTACGATAAGTGACTTGTAGAGCATGATTTTTGTTTGCCCTGAGAGGACTTTCCTTTTCAGTTGCCTACTTAGTCCAAAGTAGCATTTGTTGGCAAGAGTGATTCTTCGCTGGATTTTAGAGCTGATGTTGTTTGTGTTAATGCTGGTTCCCAAATAAACGAAGTTTTTCTTAAGTATTTTAAAATTATGGCTGCCAACGGTGGCGTGGTTGCCAAGGCACAATTTGCTTGATGAGAGCAGGTACTCCTTTTTGTCCTCATTCACCACCAAATCCACTTCCTTTTCCAGTTGGGAGTAAAAAAAACTAACGGCGCGAGCGTGCAGGCTAATTATATGAATGTCGTTAGAATACGCGACGGACGGCATGCCTCCAGTGTTTTAGATGTGCGCACGATCCGAGGACTAAACATCGACTCGGACCATTATCTCGTTGCAGCCCAAATACGCACCCGCCTCAACGCGGCTAAAACCGAGGAACAAAAAACACAAGGAGAGCTAGACGTCGAAAAGCTTCAATCACAACAGACTGCCAATGATTTCGCAACTCGGCTCTCACACCTGCTCTCTGAGAGCACAACTCATCCTGAAGGAATACAGCAGCAGTGAGAGCATATATCCAAAGCACTTCGTACTGCCGCCGAGGAAAAAATTTGTTACCGGCGGTCACGAAAAAACAACTGGTATGATGAATAATGCCGCGTTGTAACCGAAAGCAAAGACGCTGCCTACAGGGCTACGTTAAAAGCGAGCGCGACAAGAGGAGTGTGTGAACGTTATCGTGAGTTGAAAAGGGAAGCGAGACGCCTTTTCGGGAAGAAAAAAGCAGAAGCAGAAAGGCGTGAGCGCGAGGAGCTTGAGCTGCTAGCCACCAGGAATAACGCCCAAAAATTTTACCAAAAAATACGGCGACAGACGGAAGGTTTTAAGACCGGGGCAAACTCCTGTAGAAATGAAAACGGCGACCTTGTAACTGATGTCCAGATAGTGCTTAGATTATGGAGGGAATACCCGATGATGTGATGAAGAACCCAATCCCGCAATCGATGATGATGGAATATATGTCCCCCCGCCCGATTATGGCGAAGTTAGAATAGCAATAACCAGATTGAAAAACAAGTAAGGAAGGCTAAGTTTGGGTGTAACCGAACATTACATACTCAGTTGAGAGCTGTGGAGACAAAGTAAGGGAAAATCACCATGTTGTAAAAAGAACCTAGGGTAACCCTGGAATGTGTTTGTATAACATGTGTATCAAATGGAAGGTATTAAAGAGTATTTTAAGAGGAAGTGGACCATAGTTCTATAGATGGACGCCATTTAGAGATATCGCCATAAAGGTGGACCAGGCCTGACTCTAGAATTTGTTTGTACGATATGGGTATCAAATGAAAGGTATTAAGGAGTATTTTAAAAGGGCGTGGGCCTTAGTTCTATAGGTGGACGCCGTTTCGAAATATCGCCATAAAGGTGGACCATGGGTGACTCTAGAATTTGTTTGTACAATATGGGTATCAAAAGAAAGGTGTTAATGAGTATTTTAAAAGGTAGTAATCCTTAGTTCTATAGGTGGACGCCGTTTCGAAATATCGCCATAAAGGTGGACCATGGGTGACTCTAGAATTTGTTTGTACAATATGGGTATCAAAAGAAAGGTGTTAATGAGTATTTTAAAAGGTAGTAATCCTTAGTTCCATAGGTGGACGCCGTTTCGAGATATCGCCATAAAGGTGGAGCAGGCGTGACCCTAGAATTTGTTTGCACGATATGGGTATCAAATGAAAGGGGTTAATGAGCATTTTAGAAGGGAGTGGGGCTTAGTTCTATAGGTGGACGCCGTTTCGAAATATCGCCATAAAGGTGGACCATGGGTGACTCTAGAATATGTTTGCACGATATGGGTATCAAAAGAAAGGTGTTAATGAGTATTTTAAAAGGGAGTAATCCTTAGTTCCATAGGTGGACGCCGTTTCGAGATATCGCCATAAATGTGGACCAGGGTTGACCCTAGAATTTGTTTGTACAATATGGGTATCAAAAGAAAGGTGTTAATGAGTATTTTAAAAGGTAGTAATCCTTAGTTCCATAGGTGGACGCCGTTTCGAGATATCGCCATAAAGGTGGAGCAGGCGTGACCCTAAAATTTGTTTGCACGATATGGGTATCAAATGAAAGGGGTTAATGAGCATTTTAGAAGGGAGTGGGGCTTAGTTCTATAGGTGGACGCCGTTTCGAAATATCGCCATAAAGGTGGACCATGGGTGACTCTAGAATATGTTTGCACGATATGGGTATCAAAAGAAAGGTGTTAATGAGTATTTTAAAAGGGAGTAATCCTTAGTTCCATAGGTGGACGCCGTTTCGAGATATCGCCATAAATGTGGACCAGGGCTGACCCTAGAATTTGTTTGTACAATATGGGTATTAAAAAAAAGGTGTTAATGAGTATTTTAAAAGGTAGTAATCCTTAGTTCCATAGGTGGACGCCGTTTCGAGATATCGCCATAAAGGTGGACCAGGGGTGACTCTAGAATGAGTTTGTACGATATGGGTATCAAATTAGAGGTACTAATGAGAGTTTTAAAAGGGAGTGGTGTGAAGGCGTTTTCCAGATATCGACCAAAATGTGGACCAGGGTGACCCAGAACATCATCTGTTGGATACCGCTAATTTATTTATATATGTAATACCTGCCAAAATTTTAAGAGTTTTTTATTTCGCCCTGCAGAAATTTTTCATTTTCTTCTACTTAATATGGTAGGTGTCGCACCCATTTTATAAAGGTTTTTCTAAAGTTATATTTCGCGTCAATAAAACAATCTAATTACCTTACCATGTTTCATCCCTTTTTTCGTATTTGGTATAGAATTATGGCATTTTTTCATTTTTCGTAATTTTCGGTATCGAAAAAGTGGGCGTTGTCATAGTCGGATTTCGTTCATTTTTCATACCGAGATAAAGTGAGTTCAAGTAAGCACGTGAACTAAGTTCATTAAAGCTATGTCGATTTTTGCTCAAGTTATCGTGTTAACGGCCATGCGGAAGGACAGACGGGCGACTGTGTATAAAAACTGGGCGTGGCATCAACCGATTTCGCCCATTTTCACAGAAAACAGTTAGTATCATAAAATCTATGCCCCTACCAAATTTCAAAAAGATTGGTTAATTTTTGTTCGACTTATGGCGTTAAAAATATCCTAGACAAATTAAATGAAAAAGGGCGGAGCCACGCCCATTTTGAAATTTTCTTTTATTTTTGTATTTTGTTGCATCATATCATTACTGGAGTTGAATCTTGACATAATTTACTTATATACTGTAAAGATATAAAATTTTTTGTTAAAATTTTACTTTAAAAAAAAATTTTTTTTAAAAGTGGACGTGGTCCTTCTCCGATTTTGCTAATTTTTAATTAGCGTACATACAGTAACAGGAGTAACGTTCCTGCCAAATTTCATCATGATATCTTCAACGACTGCCAAATTACAGCTTGCAAAATTTTAAATTACCTTCTTTTAAAAGTGGGCGGTGCCACGCCCATTGTCCAAAATTTTACTAATTTCTATTCCGCGTCATAAGTTCAACTCATATACCAAGTTTCGCCGCTTTAGCTGTCTTTTGTAATGAATTATCGCACTTTTTCGGTTTTTCGAAATTTTCGATATCGAAAAAGTGGGCGTGGTTATAGTCCGATATCGTTCTTTTTAAATAGCGATCTGAGATGAGCTCTCAGGAACCTACATACCAAATTTCATCAAGATACCTCAAAATTTACTCAAGTTATCGTGTTAACGGACGGACGAACGGACGGACATGGCCCAATCAAATTTTTTTTCGATCCTGATTATTTTGATATATGGAAGTCTATATCTATCTCGACTCCTTTATATATGTACAACCATCCGTTATCCAATCAAACTTAATATACTCTGTGAGCTCTGCTCAACTGAGTATAACAATAAGGTCGTGGGCGCTGATGGATTGCCTGCGGAGCTATTCAAGTTCGGCGGCGAGGAGTTGGTAAGGCGCATGCAGCAGCTTCTTAGCAAAATATGGGCGGACGAAAGCATGCCCGACGGTTGGAATCTAAGTGTTCTTTGCCCAGTCTACAAGAAGGGGGAGACTACAAAATGCACCAACTATCGTGGAATCAGCCTTCTCAATATCGCATATAAGGTCTTTTCAAGTGTATTGTGCGAAAGATTGAATCCCACCGTGAACCGGCTGATTGGACCTTATCAGTGCGGCTTCAGACCTGGTAAATCTACCATCGACCAGATTTTCACAATGCGCCAAATCTTGGAAAAAACCCGTGAAAAGAGAATCGACACACATCACCTCTTCGTCGACTTTAAAGCCGCCTTCGACAGCACGAAAAGGAGCTACCTATATGCCGCTATGTCTGAATTTGGTTTGGTTGGTTGGCAAAACTTATACGGCTGTGCAAAATGACGTTGAGCAACACCATCAGCTCAGTCAAAATTGGGAAGGACCTCTCCGAACCGTTCGAAACTAAACGAGGTTTCAGACAGGGTGACCCCCATCGTGCGATTTCTTTAATTTGATACTGTAGAAAATTATACTAGCTGCAGAACTTAACCGCGCTGGAACAATATTCTATAAAAGCGTGCAATTACTGGCATATGCTGATGACATTGATATCATCGGCCTAAACACCCGCGCTGTTAGTTCTGCTTATTCCAAACTGGAAAAAGAAGCGGTAAAGATGGGCTTGATGGTGAATAAGGACAAAACGAAGTACCTGCTGTCATCGAGCAAAGAGTCAGCGCATATGCGCCTTGGCAACCACGCTACTGTTGGCAGCCATAATTTCGAAATAGTAAAAGACTTCGTTTATTTGGGAACCAGCATCAACACTAGCAACAACATCAGCACTGAAATCCAGCGAAGAATCAATCTTGCCAATAAATGCTACTTTGGACTAGGTAGGCAATTGAAAAGTAAAGTGCTCTCTCGGCGAACGAAAATCATACTCTACAAGTCACTTATCGTACCCGTCCTGCTATATGGGGCAGAAGCATGGACCATGACAACAGCAGATGAAGCGGCTTTGGGAGTGTTCGAGAGAAAAGTTCTTCGAAAGATTTATGGACCTCTACGCATTGGCGATGGCGAGTACCGAAGAAGATTTAATGATGAGCTGTACGAGCTATACGCAGACATCAACATAGTCCAGCGAATTAAAACGCAGTGGCTGCGCTGGCTAGGCCATGTTATGCGAATGAAAGATGATGCTCCGGTCAAGAAAGTGTTTCTATCGGAACCCGCCTGTGGAAGCGGAGGTAGAGGGCGGCCCCCACTCCGTTGGAAGGATCAGGTGGAAAACGATTTAAACTCACTTGGTGTGACCAATTGGCGCCGGTTGGCGGAGCAAAGAAGCGACAGGCGCGCTTTTTTGGACGGCCATAACCGTTTAGACGGTTAAGCGCCAATTAAGTAAGTAAGTAAGTAAGTTAGCATACGCTAGAAATTGCACGCTTTTATAGAATATTGTTTCTGAGCGGTTAAGTTTTGCAGCTACTTAGTATAATTTTTCCCAGCGTCAAATTCAGGAAATCGCACGATTGGGGGTCACGCTGTCTGAAACCTCGTTTTTTTTTTGGTGACCTCTGCTGCAATGTTCCAAATTTTAAACAAAAAAAATTTACAAATTTGTTGCTCAATATACGGGTTTGTGAATTCACTCCATATCTTGTATATATGGTTATTTTAAACCCCACACCGGAGTATACAATCTTAGGTTGCACTTGGACCCACACGCTTGACTTTTTATTGGTTTTTCATTGTTTTTGCATGTACACGTTTGTGCATTTGTGTTGGTAATAAGTTTGATGAAAATACAATCCTTTTTACCGTTACTCGTTACTCGATATGCATTGCTTGTTGGTTAAACTTTTTAATGATAAATTAATTGCTGGTTGTATTTTCTGCACTTGGTGTTAATTGAAATGAAAGCACGTATCCGTAAGTTAATGATTGCTGCTTACAGTGACAAACCTACAAAAAAAAATACAACAACAAAAAATGTAATGCAGTTAGTTAGTTTAAGAAAAACTTTTCATTTTGTTTATTTAATGGGTTTGTAAATTTCTGCTTGTTAGGGAACTAAAATGACGTGTGGAGAAAAGTTTTGCTGATTAAAAAAAAAATAGTTTCCATATAGGCTTTGCCAGGAATCGTGTTTGAAAATTTTATTTAGAGGTAAAGAAAAGTTACACTTTGAAAGATTAATTAAAAAGGTATACATTTACAAGAGCGAACACGTAAATAACGGGGGATTTTTTTTATCAAGTTTCGTTAATAAAGGACCTCCGCAGACAGGTTTACACGGCATCGTATCGTACTCGTACAAATATGCTTCCTTCAATGCGACTATCGTTCACCATTATCGTAATTTTCCCCTCCTCTGCGGTCGCAAATTTCAAGTTTTTTTATATTTTTCAAAGGAAAAAAAATTATTCCAACAAAAATAAATATTTGATTTTTTCATATAATGCAATTTTTACTACAAAAATATCCATTTTGGAGAAAGAGCAAGCATTTTGAAATCGGGGAACTATCGAAGGTACCTGACGGTTGGAGCAATCAACCACTGTCACAAGATAAATCCGAAAAGCCATGGGTTAACCTTCATGTGCCCGGTAGTCTACATTTGTAGCAATTTGGGAAAAAAGTCAAATAAAAAAAAAAAGTTCCGAAACAACAATGCCCGAGGTTTTCAGTAGCTTCCAAATTATCAATTCGAAGTCGATTAAGAGCATAATATCACTCGAACTATTATTTACCTGACCCCCAGACCCCAATTGAAAAAAACATCATCTTGCAGCCGGTAGTCTACATTTGTAGTCAGCATATAAAATTTATGCAAAATATCATTATATTGTTCACTTCAGCTTGTCACTTGCCTTACCCATGTATGTTTGTGTGTGCGCATGTGTACATGCATGGAAATTTTTAATGCGATTTCGCAATAAAATAGCACAATCGTAGTATATTTTTAAACGGTTTTTTTTGTATGTTGGCTTCAGTTTTGTTTTACACAGATACATTACATAACCTGTAAGCCTGCCAAGTAAGGGATAAGGGTTTGATTTTCGTGCAATGCTCAATCGTTCTATCCACTCAAAGGTGAGATATATACCGGAAATAACTCAAATGCTAGTCGAGCAACCAACGTAGTAGAAGGTGTTGGGAGTACACCGGAAGGACTATAATTTGTGACAATTTTTCACATCGCTAAACTTGGGCGGCCACCGTGGTGTGATGGTAGCGTGCTCCGCCTATCACACCGTATGTCCTGGGTTCAACTCCCGGGCAAAGCAACATCAAAATTTTAGAAATAAGATTTTTCAATTAGAAGAAAATTTTTCTAAGCGGGGTCGCCCCTCGGCAGTGTCTGGCAAGCGCTCCGATTGTATTTCTGCCATGAAAAGCTCTCAGTGAAAATTCATCTGCCTTGCAGATGCCGTTCGGAGTCGGCATAAAACATGTAGGTCCCGTCCGGCCAATTTGTAGGGAAAAATCAAGAGGAGCACGACGCAAATTGGAAGAGAAGCTCGGCCTTAGATCTCTTCGGAGGTTATCGCGCCTTACGTTTATTTTTTTTTTTAAACTTGGGCAAGCATTTAATGTCCAAAGGTCTTGCTCTTCTTGGTACTGGTATCATTAAACATAAGACTTTTGTACCAAATGAAATTAAGGCTGACCACAGTCGAGCAGAAAAGTCTACCATTTTCGGGTTTCCCGATGGAAAGTTTTCTTTGGTAACTTACGTCCCAAAAAGAAGCAGATCAGTCATAATATTTGCCAGCACACCTTTGACATATTCAATTGTATTTGAAAAGAAAAAAGCCATAATATATCCTTGATTACAATGCAAAAAAGGAGGCGTCGACGCAATGGATAAAATACTTTCTGCATATTCAACGAAACACAAAACATTGCGTTGGCCCTTGGCCATGTTTTACAACATGCTAGATATAAGTGCACTTGCATCATTCATCATTTACTCGGAAAACAATCCATATGACCGTCGTACGGACGCGCGACGAAAGTTTTTTCTTAGCTTGGCCAAGCAGCTTTTTCTGCCAGCAATTGAACAACGCTCTAAAGTTCCGCGGGTGGTGGGCACATCCAAATACGTAAAGCGAGCGAGACGGCACTAGATGGATCCCCTGCTGCCACTTCTAAAGGCGATTTATCCATTTTTACTGAAATTTCGAGCGATAAACAACCAGCATATCCTGTGCGTTGTCCACGCTGTGAAAAGGGAAATCGTAAAAGTACACGCAAAATCTGTTGTTGGTGTAAAAAAGCAGTGTTCGATGCTCATGCCGAAGCATATACTTTGGGAAAATGCTGTTCAGTTCCTGGAAACTAATACATTTTTTTTTTACTTAAAATTATTACCTGAATTCAATATATTTAAATAAACACGTTAGTACACACGTACATGTCAAATAAACATCATACAAGTCTTTTTTTCTAAATATTATCGTGGTTTTATTTGCAGTTACATGTTTGCTACAAATGTTGACTTCCGACCGTGTACGTAATTTTTATATCCCGGGCACATGAAGGTTAAAAGAGGGGGTACTACATCTTTCAATACCATGTTATATCAGTTTGGTCAGGCGTTGCGCCACCATCTACATACTTTTTGATACCTTCTGTCCGAGTGACTAACGTCCCAACTTTAGTGCTATTTAATCT
The DNA here is from genome assembly GCF_040869045.1 of Eurosta solidaginis. Lineage (NCBI taxonomy): Eukaryota > Metazoa > Arthropoda > Insecta > Diptera > Tephritidae > Eurosta > Eurosta solidaginis. The sequence goes on along the minus strand of NW_027136914.1, from coordinate 287,402 downwards.
GGGGCGAAAATTGCTTAATATAAGCACAGTGAATAAATGCAACTCAATAAAGGGCAAAGAAGACTCAATCGTCAGGGTGGGTTTTAGAAACCGCGTTGTCTGGCGACCAATGCCAGTGCTAGCACCTGGCCCTCTGGTCCTCACCATTTCCGACGGATGGCCGACTCGTAAGCTCGTTGTTTCGGCTTGGTTGCGTCGGCGATCATAGCAAGTGAAGGCGATCAAATGCGATGTATTATCCTATAATATCCACGAATAAAGGACTTTATCAATCACAGATTGCGTAAGCCATCAAAAAGGCAAAGCGATTAGCTCTTTAAGTTGGTCGTGTCAATCTTACATCATCTTGACTATGACAAATATATCTAATTAACGATTGTTTGTTTCGTCTCTGCCCTACTGTGTCATGGAACAGGCATGAGCGGTACCGCAAACAAACCAAGAAAACAGAAAACCAAGGTTGATCGTATCCATCGATCTCTCCATTAGCCAGTGGGAATACATTTGAAAATACTGTACCTGTTTTTAATTTCTACATATCGAGCTACAAAGGGTAGCCGACTAGAAAGTGTTAGAATAGCTTACTATGCAAGTGACTAAAAAATCATGAAAACCACAGTAAGTTCCGCAAATGAACCTTCAACAAAAAAAGCTCTAAAAGCTCCAAAGTCAATAACAATGTCACGTTATTCATAGCCTGGAGTTTCAACTTTAAAAACCAATTGGATATCCGTGCTTTGCACACAGAGTATATTAACTTTGATTGGATAACGGATGATTGTACAGGTATATAATGGAATCGAGATAGACTTCCATATATCAAAATCATCAGTGTCGAAAAAAAATTTGATTGAGCCATGTCTGTTCGCTAGTCCATCCGTCTGTCTGTTAACACGATAACTTGAGTAAATATTGAGATATCTTCAGCTAATTTGGTACACGAGCTCATCAGGGCCCAGAATAGATTGGTACTGAAAATGAGCGAATTCATATTATAACCACGCCCACTTTTTATATATGTAACATTTTGGAAAACACAGAAACCTGATTATTTAGTAAATAATACTCCTAGAATGTTGAAATTTGAGGTGTGATAAAATCAATTTTACAAATATTATTAATCATAAATCAAAAATCGTTAAACCTATCGTAACAAAATTCGGCAGAGAGGTTGCCTTTACTATAAGGAATGCATTGAAGAAAAATTTAAGAAATCGGTTAAGGACTACACCCACTTTTATATACAAGATTTTTAAAAAGGTCGTGGACGAATAAAATAAGCTATATCTTTCCAAAAAAAGAGCTTTATATGAACGGTATTTCATTAAATTAACATATCGTAATAAAATCGGGTACAAAAATTTTCCCTATAGTAGAAAATATTTCTAGTAAAAATGGACGGGATCAATTAAAGACCACGGCAACTTAGATATAAAAAAGTTTAAAAGGGTCGCAGACTAGAATAATAAGCTAAAACTCAGCAAAAGAGAGTGCTGAATCAATGATATTTCACTCATCAAGTTTTGTTGTAAGGAGAGAATTTTTTTTTTAAACGGGCGGTGCCACATGTTATGTAGAAAAGTAATTTATCTGAAATGAGATGTATAATTGAAGCTCACGCTGAGTATATAATGTTCGGTTACACCCGAACTTGGACACCTTTACTTGTTTAGTATACTTTTCATGTGGCTGAAAATATATCAAAGCGTTCTTTGTCAGGAAGAATCCGATCTGTCAAGCTTTGTCTAGCAAGGTATTATTCAATAGGCATTCTCCCAATTACTTCGTTTTTCCACAATGTTTGTGGTATCAGATAGGTCTATGCTTCGAAGAAGAGCTATACTTGTTTAGTATGATAGAGCGGCCTATGGTTTTAATACTGTGACTTTACGACCCTCTAAACGCAGGACTGAGCTTCCCGCTATTTGGTTTCCTCCAAGATCTAAGGGTGGGATATAATTAATGATTTGAAGAGCTTCACTTGGCGTTATCCTTAGAGCAACTCTAATGCTATTCATAGAAGTTCTGTAAACTTTTACGTAAAATTTTAGGTTTGATGCCTTGCTCAGAGCTGGCCACCATTCGACTACCCTGTAAAGTGAGTTGAATTATCAAATACATTTGGGATGGCCCTAAGAGTGCTCAAGAGAAAATTTTTCCTGAAGATGAATGTTCCTTTCTTTGAAGGTAACAGCAAGCATCGAAGTAGTTATAATAATGAGCTAAGTGAGCTCCCGATGTGCGTCAGCTATCGCAAATCAGCTAAAGCTGCTTTAATTGTTGCACAGCAACTAAAATCACTTATAGGATTATGTGCTAGTTAATATTGATGATCATCTAATCCAAAGAAGTCAGACCGCTGGCCTATTTTTAGACTATGTAAGCGTCCTATTCTGTCATAGAATGAGTTCGTTGAATTGATACAAATATCAAAAAAGTCATATTTCACTGTGCTCTTTTTTCGTGATGTCAAAATTTACTATCGCAGTTTAAATTTAATAAAAATAAAAAGCTGTGACCTTAAAACGTGCACCCTTTACAATCAAAAATTAATTAGTTTACCAACTCAATGACATATTTCAAGTCCGAAATGTTTCTGGCATCATTCACCCAAATATTTCACTTACATAAGTGGCCATTCTCAGTTAAGTATGCCATGCAAAGGGTAAGCCAGCCTATTTGACATTTTTAATGACGATTTTTGCAGTAACCCTATTAACAATATTCCTTTTATTTGCATATTTTTCGCTGTTGGTGCTAGTATGTGCGCTGACCCAAAACGAAGGTCGATAGGATACGAAATGCAATACAGAACTTTCTGGCAAGAATAAATATCAAACAAGGTTAGGTTGAACTGGCTGGTCAATAGTGACCTCACATATACTGAATTTGGCCATAATGTGGCCAGACTTTGTTATACAACTAAACGGAAATCCCCCTATAGGCACCAGGACTTATGTTATAGAGTAACTACGTCCTTATGGCTAATACTAGAAGTTTTTTAGGATCTAGCTCAATTGCTGCTTCGTGATCTTGCAATTCTGTCGCCTCTAGTAGCCTTGAGCTTGCGACCGCAGTACACGAACGCAGAACGCGATCAACTGGGTATTCCTTCAGCCCGCACCTCCTACGTCCGCCGTTACTAACTTGTGCGAATGTAATGACAGAAGGCAGTGTCGTGTTAAAGTGCCCATCCTGAGCCTTTAATCTTCGGAGACACGCAAATTGTCGGCTATGTAGATGATATTGTGTTAGCAGCAGTGGCCAAGCCCAGTTTCTGCTCCAAGGATTATGTAATGAGCATGGGCCTGGAAATGGCTAGGAATAAGATAGAAGTGGTTTTGGTAACCTCAAAGCGGACTGAGGATGAGTTATTCCCAAACCAAAGAAGACTACGAAATTAATTCAAGGCTTTTCTTGAAATTTTTAGAATAAAATTTTGACTCAAAAGCGATTTTTGTGGAGCACTTTAGGGCGGTGGGAGAGAAAATCTCTAGAGTAACAGGAACAATAACGGAAATAATACCAAACATCAAGAGCCCAAGCAAAGATATCCGTAAGCTATTATCCAACAAAACCAGCTCGATAATATTACATGCAGCAACAGTAAGGCACGGATATAAAACTGCCATGCTATACGAATAGCATGTGCTTATCGGACGGTTTCCGACGACGTGTTCCGAATTGTATCTCATAAATACACAGTAGATCTACAGTTAAGCGAAACAGCCTATCTGTTTGGTTTTAGGACCGACCATCTGAAGATGCCAAGAAAAGCGCAAGGTTACGAACATTAATTTGGTGACAAGAAAGGTGGAAAGAAACGATGAAAGGGCGCCGGGCGTTTCTGTTAGTCTAATATAGCGGAATTGTACCAGCGAAAACACGGCGAACTAAATTTCCACCTCATAAAGATATTGAGTGGGCAAGGCGGTTTCAAGTAGTATCTAGATAACCGTAGGATAGAAGAGGATCCTTTCTGCCCACACTGTCCCAACGAATTGGAAATTGCAGAACACGTAATGTTTTACCGCCCCCGTTTTCACGGCGAAAGACTCCCTGTACACATAGTTTTTGAAGAGGAGCCTTCCAATAGGAATTTAGTTCCCTTATGTGGAAACAAATAGATTGTTGGACTGCTGAGAGCAACATGACCATTCTACTGATCGATTTATGCTGAAAGGGAGCGCAGAGAAATACTCATCGGAAGCAGTGACGACTAAATCACCTTCCCCCTCTCCTCCCACTGGCGTTTTGTCTAACGGCAGTCCCACGGTATGTGGATACATGTAGATTATAAGCCTGGTTTTATTGGGCCACTTGGGGGTAGTAAGTTACCGCAACACACAAAAAAACCCCAACCCTTCCGCTCTATTGTCAACCCAAGGCAAGAAAAAATGGTAAAAAATAATATAATTTGATAATTATATATTCAATTTATAATCCCAAAATTGACACATTTACGAAAATTCTCTTAAAGTGAAGAAACAGCATGTAGCTCCTTATTTTATTCCTCCTTTCTCGTATCTCTCTGCCTCGCTCGCCAAATCGATTTGACCTTTTAAATAAATTTTCGATTATCAGCGCATTTCAGCAATAAAAAAGCAATAAATTTCCAATCTACCACAAATCTTAGCTGAAGCTTAGTCGAAATTTCGATTAAGCGCCAACCAATAGGTACTAAAAGCTTAAGCTGGCAGCGGTAATAAAAACCAGAAGTATTTTGACAATTGAACAATTGTCAAGCATTTAATAGCGTTTGAGCTACCTCATAGGAAATTAAAGTGTTGCAAAATATTTTTGCTATAAAAATAAATTCCACTTTTATTTTATCTAATAATTTGTTGTGTGCGGGGCATCAACTACACAAGACATTAAGTGTGAAAGAAGCAGTTGTGTTGGACTTGTGGTGGCATAGAGAAGTCATCGCCAAGCACTGTCGGTGAGCCCTGTGGGAGGAAAAGTCAGCACGTTCCATAGCAGAACTTGCAGAGAGAGAAGATAGATGCCTATATGCACTCAATAGGGATTTCCAGCGCAATTTATAGCCTCTCCAACCCAATTATAAATCTACCCGTGGAATTCTTGTTTACTCAACAGGCTGGAATCGAAATACTCCAAGATCCTCAATATAGGAGGGAGTTGGACCACTTACTTATAAGTTTCAACGTGGACATATCACGTCGTTCGCGAGATAATGAGACTGGCACCAAAATAAAGTTATATTCTGGAACGTATCGGACCAATAATCGGGGCATCAAAATTGATTAAAATTACAAAAGCCTTGGAAAATTGTCTTTAATTTTAACAATAAGAATAATGAAAAAAAAAAACAGACGCAGTGGATAGTGACTTTTATTACCATTACCATTAATTACACTTAATGATCACTGTCTCCGCCTTGACATGAGAAAGATACTTTGTGTCATTATACTCCTATTGTATTCAGCTTCTGGTATGTTATATCTTCCAACGGGTTAAGCTTGATCGACTTCGTGATGGCTTGAAATGTGGCCATCGGTAGCATCAAGTTTGTGAGCAAGAAGTTGCACCAAGCCACTTGGCTGTCTCCTTATTGCAGAACAGTAAAATAAATCGATCACGTCGTATTCGAGGGCAGGCTTAGTGCCAGTCAAGTGGATGTCTGCACTATACGAGGTAAGAATTTTGACAGGACTTTTTACCTTATTTCATGAAAACAAGTAAGGAAGTCTAACTTCGTGTGAAACCGAACATTACGTTCCCAGCTGTACACTTAGAATGCTGTTGTTGTTTGTTTTGTGTGCTTAAAAGTGTTACAAAGTTGCGCAATAATACATATACATATGGTCCGATTCTGAACTAATTTTTCTTAGAGTTATTTAGAATTTTTGAGAGTTTGTCGCTGATGAAAAGAAAATTTCTGCAAAAGGCAATACGACTAAGGAGGGCAGGCAAGTTTAATTCGACGTTCACTTTGGGAGGCGACGTATTTGTAAGGGAATCGGATGACTATCCGCCTGTGAACATCTCCCACATAGATGAGCTGTGTTGTTTTTGACACTAACATATGTATATGCATACGCATGAATGTATATAGTATCGCCCGTGGTCGAAATTCGACCAACTTGTATTTTCTTCAACTGTGTTGGGGTAGTGCAATAATGCGGTAATAGTTGAGCAGTGAGTGGAAATATAGCAAACTGATCTATCTTACTTAAAGTTCTCATTAAAATTTTGAATTTGACCTAAGACGTTATAATCTTTGATTGTATTTTCTTAAATTTTCTACAAACATTTCAAATGTAATTATAAGTTTTGGTATGGAGCTCCTTAAAAAAATATAACAAATATGTAAATTCAAATGAAATTTACATAGAATTGTGGTGAAATTACTTGAAATTGAATTGAAAATTTGCTTTTTCCACACCACCCGGGAGATACGCCGTTGGCGCCCTACCGAAGTTAGTTTTGGGTGCTCGGTTCCCCAGTAGGTCTATATCACCAATATAAACTACATATACATATATCGCCCATTTACTTCAAAAAACACGAATTTTTAGTTAAGAACGAAGAAATGTGCTAAAGGAATTTTACCTATTTCACACCACCGGTTAGGTATGCAATCGGCTCTTTACTTTTACATATGTATTTATAATTAATTAAATAAAATTATAATTAATTAAATTAATTATAAATACATATTTAATATGTAAACGAAAACGAAAATTTCGAATAGAATAGAGGATACCTTCATAAAAAATAAAATAAAAATATAAAAAAAGTATGTAATGGAAAACAAAAGCAGAGTTTTCTAAACAAGTTTAAAATAAAAGCAAAAAAATAAAGTACTTAAGGTGCAAAAAAATTAAATGAAAGGAATAAGCAGTTCCATATCAAAATGCAATAAATGCACTTAAATTTTTTCCGCGATTTAATGTTATCATTAAGGGAATATGAAGATTCTAATGCTCGGATATTTAATGTGAGAATTCCAATGTGGGGATGTCTAATTTTCAGATAGTAATATTGAGATGTTTTCTGATATTTTATTTTATTTTATTTTTAAAACCAGCTGGTCTAACCTACATAAAGTTTCCATTAAAAATTTGGTTTTGACCTAAGACGTTATACTTTTTGATTGTATTTCCTTAAATTACATTTCAAATGTAATAATTACGTTTTGGTATGGAACTCCTTAAACAATTAAAAAATATGTAAAATCAGATGAAATTGACATTGAATTATGGTGAAATGCCTTGAAATTAAATTGAAAATTTGCTTTTTCCACACCACCCGGGAGGTACGCAGTTGGCGCGTTACCGAAGTTAGTTTTGGGTGCTCAGTTCCCCAGTAGGCCTATATCACCCATATAAACTACATATAAATATAATATATATATATATATAAAAATTTTAAATAAAATATTCCAGGTAAAATAAAGTGTAACAGGTAACTCACAAATAATAAAATAAGTAAATATAAATAAATTAAAAACTTAACACAACAACAAATATATACATATTTAACATTACTGATCTCTTTTCGTCAGCATGATTGTCAATTTATTTGTTTAAAAATTATTTGCGAAAAATATAACCACATAAGCAAATAACCTGATAAGTACGCTTTCGTGAATAGACCAAATGTAATTAAATAATATTTTTAAGTGCATATATACACTTATCACCATGCCATATATAACTGCAATATGAAAAATTTAAAATATAATTTTACACAGTATTGAAGAATATCTTGATTTTAACTAACCTCGAGTACTGCCCATTTCGCAAGAACAAAAGGGGAAAAGAGTAAAGGACAGACGCCATAAATCTATACTTAGATACATTACTTCGTCTACATGCAAATGTTTTAAAAACTTTTCTCAGTTAACGCGAATTTAAATTCATGGATTTGCATTGCTTACATTTAGCAGTTTGGATTTATAACTTCGGGGAAAACAATATTTTTCGTGAATACCCTTTCATCGCCAGCTAAGTGACCTTGATTATTATGTTCGCTTACATAAAACTTTAGACTGTCAAAGGACCTGACTCTACTTGCAGCTACGTATAATTGCCCATGTGTAAATACAAGTCGCCTCAACAAAATTCCAACTTTTTCAAACGTTTGACCTTGCGACTTATTTATGGTCATTGCGAAAGATGGTATTACTGGAAACTGGGTCCGTTGGAAATTAAAGTGTAATATGGTTCCTGAATAAGTTAATTTGATGCGCGGAATAAGAAATCGTTTGCCTTTTGAATATCCGGTTAAAACTTCACAATCAATGGCGTTGTTGTGAAGGCACTTAATCCTCATTCGTGTCCCGTTCACTAAGGCATCATTTGTATTAAGGTTTCGAATGAGCAGCACGACGCAATTAAGCTTCAGTGAAAGCTTATGCGGTGGAATTCCGCTCACATTGAGGGAATTCAGAAACTCAGTGGGATAATTATTGACTTCTCTTTCATCGTCGCAAATAATTTCATCAAAACTATTATATGTTTTGAATGAACCAGGTACGCGATTAAGTATGTCATTATTAACCAGGGAGCAGTCCTCATTGGTTGCTGCTAAAATTACAGAACTCACAACTTGATCTGACAATAAATTTTCTTCAATATTTCCAAATACGTCAGCGATTAGGTTATCTTCATTTCCCACTAATTGCTGTGGTATTTCAATGACATTATCTCCAAACTGTGGATATAAAGGTGTTTGGCCATCACCAATTTGCTTTAAAAATTCTACAAACTACAGCTCGTGTGGTAATGCTCTCAAGTTTTGGTTTAATGTTTCATGATGAAAAGAAGCAAATTCATTCCAACTAATAATACAGTTTTCAACCAAAACAGCACGTGATCCATGAGGAACAACAGGTAGAATTTCTAAAGTCGCCACAAAAAAGTATTGTTTTCCCAGCAAACAGCTTGCATTTATCATTTTCATCGGAACACAAATCACGCAGTAGCCTATCTATAGCTTTCAAAATTAAAAGTGGGCACATGGAAATTTCGTCAATTATTATCAGCGCAGCTGAATTTATATATCTTCCTTGAGCACTGTTTGGGGTGATATTCGGTACAGAATTTTCGACAAGAGGAATGGGTAATTTAAACACATTGTGCACTGTTCTTCCACCAATCAAAAGAGTTGATGCTATGTCACTAAAAGCAGTCGCAATGCATGGAAGATTAAGTGAATTCAACCTGTGAATTAAAGCAGTTTGCATAAAAGTTTTACCGCAACCTGCATGAGCAGTAACGCAGAACACATTAGAACCAGTATCATGAGACTGTATTTCCTGGATAACGCGGTCTATTATTGTACGTTGCTCGTTGTTTGCTCGTGAGTAATAGTCTTCAAATAAAATTAGCTCATTTTCAGGTTGAGGAACATCTGCACTTGTTACAGCCGGATTTGCTGTGGGCACTGGTAATCCAAGGCTGTGACATGTCACGTTATGACTAAGTAGCACATCTTCGATTTCTAATAGTGCACGATTAAATGAAAATGTTTCATCGCTTTCTCTCAGGAAATCTTCAGAAAGTGAATTTCTAAACTCAATACACAGCGCCAAAGCATTTGCTGGAACATTTAGCGCACATATCACAGCAAATAAGTGACGCATTTGTTTAGGAGAATGAAATTGTCGCGCTTCTTCTAAGCACTCGCGCCATTGGTTATCATTTGAGGCGATTCCCCTAGCACGACACGCTTCCAAAAATGTATTATATATAACCCCATTATATGTTCGCTGTCTTTTTTTCCATTTCTTGGTTTTATCTTCCCAAGTATAATGCAATGGAATTTCTAAATATTTATATGAATTTGCCAAAGGATCTTCAATATTCAAATGAAAAAATGCCAACAACCTGGTTTTTCTCAAATTCTGAACAGCTCGTTGTGCCTGACCATTAGTAAACACAACGTTTTGTCTTTGCGGTAAGTGAACGTCAAGTCGCGTTATTGAATGGGACTGACAGGGAATAGGGAATTGGAAAATTCGCCAAGCCGCTTCAGTGGAACCAACTTAACGTCCATTCAAAAAGTTTTGAATCTCGTCACAATTGTCTACTTCACCAGCATTAATGTGTTCAGTAGCTAACCTGACAGTTGCACTGTCATATCCTTTATATACATATTTATAAATGTATTTCACACTTTTAACCGTTGAGCAAACCTCAACATTAATGTGGCAATTAAATTTGGCAAGCAAATATGGATTATATGGTACAACATAACGGTTATCAAGAGACGCACCACGAATATCAACACTATCACCATTACCACGTCTTCTATACATTGGAAACCCATTCACCTCTGCTCGTGTGGACTCGCAAAAATTTTTGGGAAAACTCTTGGAACAATTACCATTTCTCATGCAAACTGCGTTAACATTCAAAGCACCACATGGCCCATGCATCATATGTTTCGAAACGTATTCATGCAATTTTGGGTTTATTTCAATGTCAGGAATTTCCGCACATACAGCTTTGTCTATATCAGTAACACCTTCAAGTTTATCCCTTTCATCTAATGTTAGCAATATGTGCGCATGAGGCAACCCTCTCTTTTGAAATTCTATTGTATAAATATAAGCAGCAACAGTACCGAAAACTTTTTTTGTAGTTATTGTGCTTATTAAATCATTTAGTTTCGCACTGAACACGCGCACTATAATTTCTGGGCGATAATTTGGTGTTTCATTGAAATCAATACTCCTGGTAATTTTTGGCCAATTGGGATTGCAGTCATTGTAATAAACACAGATGGTTTACCAAAATGACGGACTATATTCATAGCGTCCAAATAGTTTTGGTACATGTTTCTGGGAGAGCCGGTGAATGAAGATGGCAGAATAATTCTTCTTCCAATATTTTCATGTCCATTGCTATGAGGATTTGTGATAAGATAATCTGTTATGTTATACAAAACATCACACCTCAGGTTTTCTTGATTAAGTCTTAAAAAGTTAAGTCTTGTTCCCTCAACTCGAACATACATATCTACAATCCACTGAAGATAAAGCTTTTTAGAATGATGTAGAAGACTGAATTCGTCTTTGATCGCAACTCGAAATGACGCGAACTCAAGCATAGTAGTTTTAATTCTAGCTCGACTTGAAGTAGACGTACTTCGTCTGCTATGCAATATATCAGGATGCCATCCCGCGTTTCCATTGGGAAATAGTAGTGGATAGGCCAGCGGATCCAAAGATGAATCTAAAACGGAAATATTCTTTACCGTACCACTCCTTTTATAAAATGATACCATCCTTCTATCAAATGGAGGTTCACCATCTGTTGTACTAAATATCACGGCAACATCTGTTGCAAGAGCATCATTAAATCTACCCATCTCTATATTCGGCATCTCAGGAATAACCGTAATGAGTAAACACATTTCCTTATATATATTTTCGTGTCTACTACAGTGTTCTTTCATGGAAATAAAAGACCGAACAAAAGGGTTAACTTGATTCAATTGGGTAGATATTTCTGTCATCAAGCCTCTATCGCATAATGCATTTGATGGTTCTCTCAGTCTAAAAGTATTTGCGGTATCAACATCATAGAAATATAACTGAGCATAGCAGGGATTCGACCTAGCATTTTGCTCATGCGTTAAATGGCCAGCTCTATGATAAAAGATATTGTGAATTTTAAAATAATAAGCACCTTGCGTAACATCCTCTGCTATTTCTGCTTCAGAACTAACCATCGCAAAAGATAAATTGAAACTACGTATATTTTCAAAGTAGTTTGTTCATCTCCGCTTTAAAACCAGGTTATTGAAGCGTAAACCCTCATATGAATTATTGAAAAACTGATTTTGTGTTAATGGTGCCAAATTAACTTTTCCCTTTTGACAACACAACGAAAAGGAGTTTCTGCTTCTTGCAGTAATTTCTTTCTTGAAATGCATTGCATTACAATGCTCACAACGAAAATCCATATTTCCAATATCAAAGCTAATACAATTAGGAGGTACATCGTTCAAAGCACCCTTAAAACTATCAACCAATGCGAGAGATATGTTAACATTAGGACGTCTCTCCCTATTACTATCCCTGTCTCTTCTTCTTGTAAGTCGTCGCATTATATATGACTGAAAATAAATTAAGAAACTAAATTAATTTCAAAATGCCCATGAAAATATTTCAGAAATGATCATGAAAATAATTTCAAATAATCCGGTAATAATTGTCGAAAAACACAGTTCAATAATGGAGCCTAATCTGCAAAGGTAGTGAAAATTTTTACATGCTTCAGTTTTTAGTAATGCATTTATGAAAAATTCCTTTCTTGGTAATGCATTGAAGTTATTTGAAAACATAATAATAAACATTTTCTAAAGCCTTTTTACTTGCCCTAGGATACGAACCTGGGATGTTGTTGCTGTAACAACAAAAATTATTCCCCGAAGGTAGGCCTTTACCGAATACGAATCTGGTACTATCCGATACTTGCACCTTCTGGAATTAGGCAGGCGGGAACGAATTTTGGCCCCTTGAACCTACGGGTCTGTGGATTTTAGTAGCCTCTTACGACAGGCATGCTTGCCGTGGAAATTTTCTGAGCCCCTTAGCCCTCAGGGGGACGAACCTGGTATCTTCGGCCAGGGTTGTTGTTGTAACAACAAAACTTACTCCCGACATTTTACGGGAGTTTTACGTATACGGTACTTGATCCATCTGGTATTAGCCAGGCGGGAACGAATTTTTACCCCTTGATCCTCCGCGAAGGTTTAGGAGAGTTTTACGGATATGGGCAGGTCTTCTCTGGTATTAGCCCATTGGGAGTGGGAGCAGATATGGGCAGGTCTTTTTCGAATACGAATACGGTACACTCTAGTACTTGCACCTTCTGGTATTAGCCTAATGGGAGTGGGAGTGGGGGTGATAGTGAGTGGGAATAATTGTGAAGTGGGGGTGGGAGTTAGCAGTATAAGAAGCAATAGTAGTCATAAAGGAGGGGTGGGGCAGTAGTGGGAGCGCCCACATATGTACAAATATTTTAAATAAAAACAAATTTCAAAAATGCATATGTATATAGATATAATGAAAATTCAACTTATATATGTAGGTATAAACCGGGTTGTATCCTAACGGTTTTACCGGTAGTTAGAGTAAAAGTAGGAATGGAAGTGGGAATAAAGAAAGGGGTGGCGGCAGTAGTTGGAGCGCCTATATAAACGTTTTAACCGATTATAAAGTGGGAGTGTGAAAAGGAGTAAAAGTGGGGGTGGCAGTGGCTAGGGGGTGATAGAGTAGGGTAGGATTAGAATTGGGAGTGGGAGTAGCAGGAGTAGGAGTTGGAATAGTAGTAGGAGTGGGAGTGGGGGGTTGGTGTGGGGATGGGGGTAGTAGTAGTAGCAGTAGCAGGAGTGGGAGTGGGATTGGTAGTAGGAGTAGCAGGTATGGAAGGGAAATAGGAGTGGGGGTAGGAATAGGAATAGGAGTTGGAGTAGCAGGATTGGTAGTAGAAATGTTAGTAGGAGTGGGAGTTGGATTGCGAGTAGGAGTAGCAGGGGATGGGCATGGTAGTGAGAGTAGCAGGAGTTGCAGTTGGAGTGACGGTGGGAGTTCGAGTAGGAGTATAAGTGGTGATAAAGGAGGGGTGGGGCAGTAGTGGGAGCACCCGTATATGTACAAATATTAAAAAAAAACACACAAATTTAAAAAATGCATGTGCATATAGATATAATTGGTAGTGCTATTGGGAATGGGAGTAGAAGTGGTAGTAAGAGTGGGGGTAAGAATAGGAGTGGGATTGGGAGAGGAACAGGAGTAGGAGTGGAGTGGGAGTAGGAGTAGCAGGAGTGGTAGTAGGAGTGGTAGTAGGAGTGGGATTGTAAGTGGGAGTAGGAGTACACGAAGTGGTAGGGGAATTGGAGTGGGGATAGGAGTGGGAGCAGAATAGGTGTAGTAAGAGTGGGAGTGGTGGTGAGGGTGAGAGTGGGGGCGGAAAAGAGTGGGAGTGGGAATAGGATTAGGAGTAGTGTGGGCAGGAGTGGGTGTTGTCAGGGGCAAAGTAGGAGTATCATGGGATTAGCAGTGGGGGTAGGAGAGGAAGTAGCAATAGAAGTAATAGTAGTTGTAGGAGTAGAAGTAGGAGGGGGTGGAATTGGGAGCTGAAGTAGCAGAAGTGGGAGGAGAATAGGAGTGGGGGTAGGAGTGGGAGTGGGGATAGGAGTAGCAATAGTGGTAGAAGAAGTGGGGGAGTGGCAATAAGTGTGGGAGTGGGATTGGGAGTAGGAGTAGCGTGGGGTGGGCATGGTAGTGAGAGCAGCAGGAGTTGCACTGGGAGTGGCGGTGGGAGTGGGAGTTAGAGTAGGAGTATAAGTGGGGCAGTAGTGTTAGCGCCCATATATGTACAAATTAATGCATGTGCATATAAATATAATTAAAATTCAACTTATGTGTGTAGGTATAAATCGGTTTGCATCCTAAACAGTTTGACCGATCATAAATTGGGAGTGGACAGCGAGTGGGTGTGAGAGTGGAAAAAGGAGTTGGAGTGGGGGTGGTATTGGGATTGGGAGTAGGAGTAGCAGGAGTTGGAGTGGGAAAAAGAGTGGGAGTGGGGTGGGATTGGGAGTCGAAATAGAAGTAGCAGAAGTTGGAGTTGCTCTGGGAGTGTGATTGAGGAGGTAGGAGTAGGGGTAGTAGTATCAGGAGTGTTGGTAGGAGTGGGAGTAGGATTATGAATAGGAGTAGCAGGAGTGGTAGTAGGGATGGGAGTGGGATTGGGATTAGGAGTAGCAGGGGATGGGCGTGGTAGCGAGAGTAGCAGGAGTTGCAGTGGGAGTGGCGGTGGGAGTGGGAGTTTGAGTAGGAGTATAAGTTGCGATAAAAAAGGGGTGGGGCAGTAGTGTGGGCGCCCGTATATATACAAATATTTTAAATAAAAACAAATTTAAAAAATGCAATTTTGAACCCGACCCCTTTAGAATTGACTGAAAGTTTTTCTTGTTTTTCTAGCTTATAAAAGACGTTTTTCAGAAGTTTTTAAAATTTTTTCATCCAACTCAAAAAAAGTTATGAATTTTAAAAAACACACCGTTTTTGTTTTCAAAATGCTATAACTTTTTCAAAAATTTACCGTTTGGGATCTTTTTTTTTTTAAATTTGTTTTTAAATGTACTTTTCGGAAAAAATTCCAAAAAATTTTAAAAGTTTTTTTTTTTTTTTGTAATTTTTCAGTTTTTCGAGATTTTTCGAATTTCGCCCTTTTTTTCTCATAAAAAACTTCAATCAATTCTGCAATCATCCCCACTAATCCCGGAGTGGGCCGAAAATTTTTTTTTTTTTATTTAGTTGAAAAAAAAATCTTTAAAATTTTTTTTTGAATTTTTTCCGAAAAGTACATTTAAAAACACATTTAAAAAAAATAAAAAATGATCCCAAATGGTAAATTTTTGAAAAAGCTATAGAATTTTGAAAAAAACACCGTTTTCCAACTCAAAATAAGTTTTAAATATTTTGAAAAAAAAAACGGTATTTTTTCCAAATTCCTATAACTTTTTCAAAAATTGACCGTTTGGGATCATTTTTTTTTAAATATGTTTTTAAATGTACTTTTCGGAAAAAATACAAAAAAAATTTTAAAGTTTTTTTTTTCAATTAAATAAAAAAAAAAAAAAAAATTCTCGGCCCACTCTGGGATTAGTGGGGATGATTCCAGAATTGATTGAAGTTTTTTATGAGATAAAAAGGGCGAAATTCGAAAAATCTCGAAAAACTGAAAAATTACAAAAAAAACTTTTAAAATTTTTTGGAATTTTTTCCGAAAAGTACATTTAAAAACAAATTTAAAAAAAGAAGATCCCAAACGGTCAATTTTTGAAAAAGTTATAGCATTTTGAAAACAAAAACGGTGTTCTTTTTAAAATTCATAACTTTTTTTGAGTTGGATGAAAAAATTTTAAAAACTTCTGAAAAACGTCTTTCATAAGCTAGAAAAAGAAGAAAAACTTTCAGTCAATTCTAAAGGGGTCGGGTTCAAAATTGGTCAAAATGGGATGGAATACCCCATATATATAATTGGTAGTGGTATTGGGAGTGGGAGTAGAAGTGGTAGTAAGAGTGGGAGTGGGGGTAGGAATGGGAGTGGGATAGGGAGAGGAACTGGAGTGGGGTGGCATTGAGAGTAGGAGTATCAAGGGAAAGGAGTGGGAGTAGGAGTAACAGGAGTGAGAGTAGGAATCGGAGTGGGAGGGGTGGGAGTAGGAGTGCTAAAAGGAGTGGTAGTGGGAATAGGAGTATGGAGTGATGATAAGAGTTGGAGTTGGGGTGGTTTCCAATGTAATTTGTTTGAACGGGTGGGATAAAATATAAACTTACCTGATGTTGATGATAATATAAATTATATAGAATAATGTATGCGTGTGTCATGTGCTTTTGTTTTGCTTATCCTGAAAATATAAAAATTTTAAATTTTAAATTTCATTTAAAATTTTTCAATATTTTACTTTCTTTTTACTCCTTCTCCTGGCACGAACTTTTTCGAAGTGAGGCAGCGGATGACGAAGGCCATAATTTAGCCGTTTATTTCATATTTTGAGTGTAACTCTCTCTTTATCACTTAAAACTTAGTAACGATATAGTTGAGTACTTTTAAATAAGTAAAAACCCAACATTCGTGTTGCCACCCCTTAAGATTTCGTAGAATATTTGATACTTTTGGGGGTCATAAAAGAACGCGGAATTTTTAGGTCAAATAGCACATCTCCACCTAGAGCTTTAACTGAGAAGATTAAATAAATCTCCTATTTAAACCTCCAGTGTCTCCACTGTAGTTTTAAATTCCGTTTTTTTTTTTTCGAATTAAAAATTTATAAAGTGGGGCCACGTATACAGTTTCAACTTTTGTGAAGTTTTTCAGCCAAAAATTTTACATTTTCGAATCAATGTAATGGGTATATTTTCGAATCAATATAATGGGCATATTATAATAGAACAAAGTTAACCTAATAATAAATATAGTAGAGTAATATACGGCCTATGCAATATTTCGACCTAAAATCGAAAACGTTTTTGGGTCGTTTTTTTTCGTTTAATATACAACGTGAAACGATTCAATCAAGTTGCATTTAAATAATAATAAACTAAGTTGAAATAAAAGATAATATAATAAAATAAAATAAGAAATATTAAAATAAATTAGCATAAAAGACAATATACAAATTTTAATGTAATATATTTGTAGCAAATTTATTTATTTTTTGTTCACTATAAGACGTGCTATATCTAAAAAGAGCATAAAATCTGGAAATGCAAAAAACATTTGGGTCAAATTTGCAATTAATTGTTATAAATAAATAAATTTAGTGAGTTTGAAGAAAAGTTGACTCATTATTTCTGATTTATTTTTTTTTAAAGCACCTAAAATAAAAAACATAGAATCTGTCAAATAAAGACCTATGCTTTTACGTGTAAGTAAAATTTGTCCAAAAAAATAGGTCGGTTAAGTTATTACTTCTATTTAAATTTTTTTGTGCGCTAACAATTATTTTAGTACAATTTTTTAAAGATTTTGGTACAAACCAATATAGGTAATTGGAAACAATGGGAAACAATATTTTATTTCAACAGAAAATGAGCGAAGCAGTAGTTCTCTCACTGTTTGGCGTGTACAAATATATACATATGTAGAGATGAAACATTTGAGCAAGGGAACAATTGAGAATTTGGAGCTTGTACTCAGGGGGGTTTGTGAACATAATGCGTCCTACAGATGGCAATTTCGATAGTTGCACAGATTTTCGAATTTACAAAAAACTTTTTCTATTAATTATAAACAAATAGAGTAATATTTGTTAACAAAAATAGGCCTAAGCACTGCGGCTGATCAATACGAATCGATTGATATAACTTTTATATGATTTTACGTATGCTAAGTATGCGAAACAGCCTGTCAATTGATTGTATGGAAATTTTGTTAGCGTATTAATATATAGATTGTTTTAGGTATAAATATCTTGTCTGCTTAAAGCTCCTCTTTAAGCTCTCTTACTCCTACTCCGCTTTCTCGTGCTTCACATTTCTCTTTATGTTAGTATTTATTGTTTATGCATAATATATTTTCAATATCCTTTTGACTTCATAGTTGTTTTGGGTTATGTGTTTGTTTATGGTATTTAGCAGAGGGGAGCGTGGCGCTGTTGATAACAGTGTTACTATGATTAATGTGGTGTGCAAGCAGTATAAGGGGTTAACATAGTGCACTTTAACGCAAGAAGTTGGAATAGCGCAAAGATGAATTATGTTAGATTTGTGTTCAAGAATTCTACTGTTGATGTAATTTGTGTGGCTGAGACATGGTTTTCACTAGATATGGATGACTCTTGTTTTAATATCCCCAACAACAAGATCACTCGAAATGACAGAAAGCATAAGAGAGGAGGATGTGTGGCTGTATTCTGTAAAAATAATATTAATATAAAACCCGTTTCAAAATCTGAAGGTGAATGCGTTGAATATTTATTTGTTGAACTATATGACAGCTGTAACAAAATCCTAGTGTCGGTGATTTAAATGTCAATGTTCTTGTTCGTGAGATGTGTAGTGACAGTCTGCTGGATCATATAGCTGCGCCTGGTCTTTCCGTTGTCAATAAATCTGTGCCTACAAGGTATGCCAGACACTGTGTTCCGAGTTTGTTAGATTATTTTATTATTTCTGACCCCGTATTTCTTTTAAAATTTTACCCGATTGTTTTTTGTCACACCATGACTTTATTTATTGTTCACTAGATATAAGTTTTGACGGTTCTAACATAAGTAGTATATATACCTTTAGAGTCTACCGATCACTCGACAATAGTGCTTTATTTTCTGACCTATCCCTTTCAAATTGGTGTGAATGTTGGGGCAACTTCCGGATGTAAATGACAAATTAGAATTTATAAATAATAGAATTATGGAGGCTTATGTTAAGCATATACCTGTTCGCAGTCGTCAAGTTAGGTCAGCGTCATGCCCATGGTTTAATAGTAGAGTATTGGCTGCAATTAAAGCACGTAATAAGGCGTACCGTAGCTGTAAAAGAAAAAGGGGTGATGCGGACTGGGACTTGTATAAAGCTGCAAGGATCCTGCTACAATGATTATACATGTGGAAAAGGCAAAATATTTTTCATGTAAGTTAGATCCAGCACTTCCACCAAGTACCTTGTTGAGAAACTTAAAAAGTTTACGTGTCTGTGGTAAAGCCGTCCGTGAATGTATTCTCAGTGCTGATAACTTAAACAATGCATTTCTAAATAGCCCTTTGAATAGTTTTAACTTAGTGGATGTCCAGCCGTGTGCTTCTGCATGCTTTTCTGGTAATACCTTTGCGTTTTCGTCGGTATCGGAATGTGATATTATAAGATGTATTCACAAAATAAAAACAAACGCAATAGGATTAGATGGTATTTCGATTAAATTTATAAAAATTATTTTGCCGTTTTTTTGTTGTTATATCGGCCTACTGATTTATAAGATCGCGGGTTCGAATCGAGCTCAAGGCCTAACAATAATTATTTTATCATTATTATTGTTATGATAAATTTTTTCTTAATTGAAAAAATTTTTAAATTAGAATAGAAGAAAGAAAAAATTTAGACAACTACCAAAGCTCGTTGTATAGATCCATTTCGGGAACTGCTAAATTCCTTCATCGGCAACGTTTAGGCGCCGCTGCTATAACCATTCAGCCATCACAGCGGTTTTTTTGTCGTCATTAATCCTACTTCTATTCTGGTTCTTGCCAATTGATATTCGCAACACTGCGACATCTGTTGCAGAATGAATGTGAAAATTGGACTTGTTTGATGGCAATGCTGCCATAGTGTCATATTTTATTGACACTTTTTCCCCGTGTATTAACAATTTTTGTTGTTATATCGGCCTACTGATTTATAAGATCGCGGGTTCGAAAATTTTTTCTTTCTTCTATTCTAATTTAAAAATTTTTTCAATTAAGAAAAAATTTATCATAACAATAATAATGATAAAATAATTATTGTTAGGCTTTGAGCTCGATTCGAACCCGCGTTATTTTGCCGTTTATTGTGAGCACTGTCACACATATAATTAATCATGCAATAATTGCTTTCAGTTTCCCGGCCCTGTGGAAAGTTGCTATGGTGAAACCTGTTGCCAAAAATAAAATAGCAAGTTCTCCAGGTAATTTTAGGCCAAAGAGCATTTTACCAGTTTTGTCTAAGATGTTTGAGAGCTTGCTTGCTGAGCAAATCAGTACACATGTGCATCAATATAATTTACTTTCCCCAAGTCAGTCAGGATTTAGAGCTAAGCACAGCTGTTCTACGGCTGTTATAAAAATATTGAATGATATTCGCTTGCCTTTTGACAAAGGTCAAATTTCGCCGCTGTTTTTGCTTGACTTTTTGAAAGCATTCGACTCGGTTGATCACAATTTGCTTTGTCATAAGCTAGAAAAATATTTTGGATTTGGTAGCACTGTACGGAAAATTATTGGGAGTTACCTATCAGATATGTCTCAGCTTGTTTGTAATGGCAATAGTGTGTGGCAGAAAAAGTGTATAACATCAGGTGTTCCCCAAGGGTCCATACTTGCCCCTCTGTTGTTCAGTTTATTTTTCAATGATGTGTTTCATGTATGTAAATTTGTAAGTATGCACGCATATGCTGATGATATTCAGCTGTACTTGTCTAGCAATTTCTGTGATATGAATGATTTATGTCTTAAAGTTAATAATGATTTAACGTCAATATCTTGTTGGGCGAGAGAGCCTTAATGCTGCCAAATCATATGTGTTGCCTATTTCTAAGAAAAATCTCTCTAACATTAGCATTCCTCCAATGTGCATTGCGAGCACACCTTTAAAAACTGTCAATAAAGTCAAGAATCTTGGATACATAATTAACTCTAATCTCACTTGCTGTGACCGCGTAAATGCTGCTGTTGGTAAGATTTATGGTACCTTGCGTAGTTTACGGAAGTCTGCAACCTACACGCCTTTTCAAATCAGGCAAAAATTAGCCATGCAACTCATTCTACCTATACTAACGTATTCTGAGCTAGTTTGTAACAAGTTAGACTCTATTGTTGTTCCGTTTAATTATGTCACGCGTTACGTGTTTGCGTTGAGAAAGTTTGACCATATTTCGGCCTGGAAGTCTAAACTTCTAGGTTGTAGTATATTCAATTATCAGAAGTTAGACTCTATTGTTGTTGCGTTTAATTATGTCACGCGTTACGTGTTTGCGTTGAGAATGTTTGACCATATTTCGGCCTGGAAGTCTAAACTTCTAGGTTGTAGTATATTCAATTATCAGAAGGTTAGAAGTTGCATTTTTCTATACCGACTAATTCAACAACAAACCCCGTTGTATTTATATAACAAACTTGTGTTTAGTAAATCCACTCGTTCATTTAATTTAACTATTACTTTATTTAACTATGTTACGAGACTGTTCTTTGTCAACGCTGCGCGTCTCTGGAACTCCATTCATGCTGCTATAAAAAATACCCTAAACCAAAACAATTATAGGAGAATCCTTCTTAGCTACTATTCTACTTGAAAACCTAATCTTACCACTAAGATATCCGAATATCTATATCTATCTATATCTTTATCTTGACTACATTCCTATTTTCTCATTTATTCATTGTGTATTTAATTTATTATTATATTAAAACAGTGTAACTTTCTTTCATACTACGAATAAGATTTCAATATCTTATTGTGCTAATTTTAAATCCTGAATAAATGTTAATATTAATGCTAATGTTATGGCTCCCGAAGCATAGAAAATTGTTTAGTCATAAAAGGGGTGGTGCCACGCTCATTTTTAAAATTTGAAGTTTTTCCTATTTACTGTTATAAATCCACTTGGGAAATGAAACACCATTGATATAAAGCTCTTTTTTGCAAAGATATACCTTGTTTTATTCGCCCACGACCCTTTTAAAAATCGTTTATATAAAAGTGGGCATGGACCTAAAGCGATTTCGTTAATTTTCCTTCAAATCATTCCTTATAGTGAAGGCAATCTCTTTGCCGAATTTTGTTACGATAGGTTTAACGATTTTTGATTTACGATAAAAAATATTTGTAAAATTTATTTTGTCACAAGTGGGCGGCGCCACGCTCATTTTAAAAAATTGTTTTACATTTTTATCAAGAGTTTCAATATCAGTTCACACGTCAAATTTCAACATTCTATTATTTACTAAATAATCAGGTTTTTGTGTTTTCCAAAAAGTTATATATATATGAAAAGGGGCGTAGTTATCATCCGATTTCGATCATTTCCAATACCTATTTTCTATTCTGGATCCAGATAAGCTCGTGTACCAAATTTGGTGAAGATATCTCAATATTTACTCAAGTTATCGTGTTAACGGACAGCCGGAGGGACGGACATGGTTCAATCAAATTTTTTTTTCGATATTGATGATTTTGATATATGGAAGTCTATATCTATCTCGATTCCTTTGTACCTGTACAACCAACCATTATCCAATCAAAGTTATAATGCCCTGTGTACAAGTACAGCTGGGTATAAACATTTTGCTCAGCTACTTAAAATTATATTAATTTTGAGCAGCTGCCAGCGGAACAGACAGTTAATTACTGCCATCTTCAATATATATATCTAATCGAGTAGGAGGAACACATTTCCCTCCAACGGTATATTGAGGTTGCAGATATGGTATGGTGCTTTCGAGGCAGGAAACTACGGGAACGAAAAAGCGTGGAGTCGTGGCTCGAAAAAATGCTCGAAAAATGTAACGTTTATTCAGTCATTTGGCTTTCTTCGACACAAGGATAAACTTCAGCAGAAAAAGTAATGGACATGTATATAGTCGTGAAGGAAAACTATCTCCTCATGACAACAATTTGCTACATTCCAGCTTTTCAAAAAGGCACCGGGAAATAACAAAAGTCTTCTCAGGCATGAGTGAACAGCGTACCTCAGTAAAGGTTAACGGCATTTCTTCACATGGTAGCGGTATTCGTGCAGAGGTTAGCCACAAAAGGGGCTCTAAGTCTAAGAGATTCTCTAATTGTTGAAATCAAAACCAGCAAAGCTACAAATACACGTAAAAAATTATATGCAAACCGTGCAATTTATAGCAGGGCTATTCAAAACTGAAAGTGCACCTGTATTAGTGAGATCGCAATCGTCGCGATGATCGTGCGGGTGAATTGATTTTTCATTTAGTCGCTTACTAGCAAGCAACGAGCTAACAACAAGGGTATGTGTCGCGCATAATTTTTCATACATATTTTGATACCGATCAGCCAATACCCATCACCGATGTCGCTACTCCAAGTTCCAAGCGACGACTAACACAATTAACGACGACAGAGCGAATCATATGCGTGTGAATTGAGAGGGCACAATTGTGCTATGGAATGAATAGCCCTGATTTATAATCTGCTCAAACCTATGTACATATATTCTTTACTCCTACTCTTCTCTATCACTAGTAAACAGCTAAGAGCGCAGGAGAATGAGAAACAGTCACTCATACATGTAATCAGCTAACAACGAAGATGATATTACTCACATATACATGTACATATATAGATAAATAACCAATGGATAGAGAAATAAATTAGCTCTAGGTCTGGACTCTAGAAGAAATAAGCGAACGAGGCAACTGAAAGTATAAAAGCAGCGCATGCTGAGGAATAATCAATCAGTTTGATTTTAATAAAATTTAAGTGAAGTACGAGAGCAATATAATTATGAAGTTCTACTTCCACAGTAGTGTTGCAAATAAAAAATATTTTTATATTTATATATGGACCAATTTCTGATATTTGTGTTTGCTGGGTTGAGCAGATATGGTCAAAAAATTAAAACACAGTTGTTGTTGTTTTTCCCGACGCGTTTCAACGTTCTTTTTTCTCACGTCATCTTTTGGGGATTTGTTTAATGCTAAGTATGTAGAAATAATATACATATTAACATTTGATACTTTTTTCTAACAATAAACATGAAACTAACACTTCACACAAATTTTTTTTTTTACTAATAGTTTCATGTTTATTGTTAGAAAAACGTATCAAATGTTAATATGTATATTATTTTTACATATTTAGCATTAAAGAAATCCCCAGAAAATTACGTGAGAAAAATGAACGTCGAAACGCGTCGGGAAAAACAACAAAAAATATGTTTCTTTAATATCAAAAAAAAATATTTGGTTGTACTGAGTATTTGAGTTTTGCATTCGATAGTTAGCGATTCGAACCGAAACAGAAGATGTAGTATAGTTAAGAATTTCTGAAATTCGTCAAAATATCAATACTTACACGTTTCAGCGAATCGACCTGTAACAGAAGGTGGAAAATAGTTAAGAACTCCTGAAATTCGTTAAGGTATCAATACTTACACGTTTCAGCGGTTCGATCTCAAACAAATTGTGCAGAATAGTTAACAACTGCTGAAATTGGTTAAAATATCAATACTCCAAACTACACATGCATTTATATTCTACATGCATCTCTCGTATAGCAAAATACTAAAGGGTATGTCTACACTTACACTAATGCTTAGACACTACGCGTACGCTCAGAGCTCCCCCAAAACCGTTAGTAAAGATGTATGCACATCAAAACTATTAGTTTAGTTTGTTCGACGAAAGTCGCCTTAATGTCTGAAGAAGAAAAGAAGAGTACAATTGGTCTTTTAACAGATTCATCTGCAGTATATTTTAAAACTACAATGCTCCTCATAATACTCAAGTTTTTCAAAGATCCTAGTATATTTAAAGCTTTTATTTGCTGAACAAAATATTCAAATAAATTCAAATTGTCTTTATTATGTATATATATTTCCTATGAAAGCTTCATCATGCGCTTAATGACCTATAACTTTTTAGTAACACAATACTCTTACTTATTAGAAGAAATTACACACTTTATGTACTAATAGAAATTACAACACTCTACTTCATTTAAGTGCAATAGAGTACATATCGCTCATATGCTGCAACGTCGTCATAACTCAAAAAACATGACTTTTGAGTTAATAACATATAAACGTTGCCAGTATCATGATCTATGTTGTATAAAAAAATCTTCGTGATCAGATAAAAATTTAGCACGTGTTGTAAAAATGAAAATATGCCTTTATATGCGGAACATATGGCAGTTAAAATCTTTGAATGGCTCTTCTGGAAAATTGTGGTTTTTGAGTTATTACGACGTTGCAGCAAATGATCGATATGTAAGTATGTATTGTATGCCAGGAATATTAGAGAATATGGGTAAATACTGGATATGAAGCAGCCATTGAATAAACCCGTTAGTGCCTGAACTTAGCTTCATTTTCTTAATTTAATCTTAGCTTCAGTCTAATAAATTTAGAGATAAGACGAAATGATCAGTTTATAGTAACGCAGTAATAATATATGTTAAAGTGTATTGGTATGTATTTTAGACGCACTTTATTTACATGAACAACGATTCGCATTTACTAAATTTTTTAAGTTATCTACAATAGAAATTTAACCAGAACAAAGTAAGAGGAAAGGCAAAAATTTCTAAAGAAAATGACCACATTGTAGTTTAATTAAAACCTTTTTAAAATTTATTACGGGCTTAATTGTATCTGAATAGAGTAAAGTTGGCAAATGGGGACTATTGCACTGTGTTCTGGTTAAAAGCACACGCAATATTTGAAAAATATAAAAGAGTTTTTACGCTGTGTAAAATT
Organism: Eurosta solidaginis; assembly: GCF_040869045.1. Taxonomy (NCBI): domain Eukaryota; kingdom Metazoa; phylum Arthropoda; class Insecta; order Diptera; family Tephritidae; genus Eurosta; species Eurosta solidaginis. The sequence goes on along the minus strand of NW_027136914.1, from coordinate 261,711 downwards.
AGGAAAAATAGGAAGACCACACCTTTTCCAGTTTAAGTTTAGAAATTAACAATTCAATTGAACTTCAATTATGAGCTTCTGAACTTGAATTGAAATTTTGTGAACATAAGTTGTAAATTACTTAACTCAAACAGGAAAGGTGTAGCACCACAGCGCCACCTGTCGTAAATTCCACACAAATGCATACCTTTTTCCATAAAAGACGGTTTTAGATAATAAGTTCCCCAAACAGTTCTATTGAGTAAACTCAATATATTACTTTTTGGGGTTAAGTAGGTCCAAATATTTTAATTTATTCTAATACATTTATTTATTGAATTTTTTATTAAAAAAATCAACAATGGTTTCTAGAATATGAGTCGGAACCATCATTCCTCATAATTTAGTTTTTTGTGTACTACGCCAGCAACTATAGCTTTTACAGTCATCTTTTTTATATACATACATATGTACATAGCTGGGTATAGCTATTCTTGTAGAGAGTATATTATAACTTTTATTGGATAACGGTTGATTGTACAGGTAGAAAGGAATGGAGATATATATATATATCATATACCATATATCAAAATTATCAGTATCGCAAACAAACAATTGTTTAAGCGATATTCGTCCATCCGCTAACAAAATAATTTGAGCAAATATTAGGATATCTACGGTATACGGGCTTATCTGGACCCGGAATAGATTGGTATATAAAATGAGCGAAATCGGACGTTAACCACTCCCACTTTTTCGATATCTAAAATGTAGACAAATTGAAAAAATTTGATTATTCAAAAACAAGTACCGCTAAGCTAATGAAGTTTGGTAGGTGGATTGGTTTTATGAAGGAACACATAAATTCCAAAAAATTTCGGAAGATGGGCCTGGTTCACCTACTATAACTATCTCTCCTAATTAGGATCTTTCATTGGCAGCGTATGTACCCCACGAGATGCGTCTGCAAGCAGGCGTATATTTCGTATCAAGCGGCTCGCTATATAAACGTGCAAGTAAAACTTTCATCCCCAGTGAGCGAGTTTTGCGCTGGGCTTGGGACGCGCTAGGTCGAACCACACTCCAATGAAAGGAAAAACATGTCTCGGATAAAAAGACAACCTATTACCGATGACGACCATGATAAATTTTTGAAGGACAATGATTTGAGAGAAGGTGCAGATGTCCGTACAGTTGCTGTACTTGTCAAAGCAAAATCTGGCATCACCACTATACAAGTAATGCGTTGGGCGAAGCATGGAAGAAATAAGATTAAAAACTGTAATATCTATGGCAACCACGCTACTGCTATAATTTCGAAAAAGTAAAAGACTTCGTTTATTCGGAAACCAGCATTAAAACTCACAACAGCATCAACTCTGATATCTAGCGAAGAATCACTTTTGCCAGTAAATGCTTATTTGGACTAGGAAGCAAATGGAAAAGTAAAGTCCTCTCCCGGCAAACGCAAATTATATTCTACAAGTCACTTTTCATCCCCGGCCTGCTATATGTTGCAGAAGCATGGACCATGAAAACACCAGATGAAGCGGCTCTTGGAGTGTTTGAGAGAAAAGTGCTTCGAAATATTTATGGACATCTACGCGTTGGCGGTGGTGAGTACAGAAGAAGATTTAATGATGAGCTGTACGAGCTTTACGCAGACATCGACATATTCCAGCTAATTAAAACGCAGGAGCTACGCTGGCTAGGCTATGTTATGCGAATGTAAGTTTACGCTCCGGCTAAGTAAGAGTTTATATCGGAACCCGTCATGGAGGCAGACGAAGAAGGCGACCCCCACTCCGCTGAAAGGATCAGGTGGAAAACGAGGTAAACTCCCTTGGTGTACCCAATTGGCGCCAGCTCTCAGAACGAAGAAGGGACTGATACACCTATTTTGACGGCCATAACCGTTTAAACGGTTGATAGCCAATTAAGTTAGTACAGCAATTAAACTGCACTTTTAACTGCTCAAGTTGATTTGTGGTAGCCTCTGCATCCTTTTTGCTTCATTTGGATGAAAATTAGTATAGAACCATATACTATTAACGACACAAAGCAAGCAACAAAAGCATTTCAAGTGCACAACTGGGTATGTAATGGTCGTTTTCGTTCGACTTTCTTGCCTGTTTTTTAATAACTAGATATGAATTAGGAACTTCGAGTACTCACGTGCTAAGTTCCTGGCCTTCTATCACAGCTGGTCCAAAAATTGCTTTCATAACCTTATGACTTCGACGCATATAAAATAAAATGTGGTATTTTGATATCAGGTACAGCAAAGTCAGTGGTTTTAGTGCCACCCTAATTAGTAATTCCTTCTTTTTTTGGTCCACCATCTCCGTGTCAACGAAAGCATGTATTGAGTATTCGACCATGTTGTGAACTGTCAGTCTCCGATGTTGTGTAATCTCGTTTGCAATTTTTTTTTAGGAAATAAAATTTATTAATATTGTTCACTTAGAAATAGATAAAACGTTTACTTTTATTAAAAATAATATAGCTAGCACGCAAAAATTTAACCGGAATATGAATTTCAACCAAAACTAAGGTAGGAAACGAAACTGAAAGTAAGAATTTGAACTGAAACGTGACTGTAAAAACGAGACGTTATGGATGGAATACAAACCGAACCCACAAAGGAATCGAAGTCTAAAATGATACCGAAACCGAAATCAAAAATAGAAACCGAACTAGGAATCGAAGTAGAAACTGAACTGGAATGAAATTCTCTACCAAAACAGAACCTTATTGGGAAAACGAAACGAATCCCATAATCAAATTCCAACCTGTAATTTCCCCCTACGCAAGGGAGTGGCGGATTAACATCTGAAATTCTAGCTGAGTAAGGCCCACTTGCAAAACGGCAGGTTATTTTTCCACTAGGAGTTAATTATAAATTTGTTTTCAAAAATTTGTGAGTTCAACACTCACATCAGGTTACCTCCCAGTTAAAAATTTAACTTCCCGGTCTGCAAGTAGACCTAACAGTATAAATTAAAAAAACTCTCGGTGTATTTCCAGCCGGTATTACCTAACATTACGCTTTATTTAAAAACTTATATAAATATATAAAGTATATATTTGTGTGTGTTTATTTGAAGCTATTGTAATTGCATATGCTTTACCAACTATTTCAAGATAAATATCAAAGTAAGTAAATGTTTCATTTCAAGGCTGTGAGTGTGTGTAATTAAAAACTCATTAGCATTTTAAACTGTCATTTTGTGGTCTATTTAAGTATTTTACAAAAGCATCAACTTTCAGCACCAAACAATAGCGCTTTATAGATTATCTGAATGAAGGAGAAAATCACAAAAGTGTTGTAATTTATGTGGTTTCAACAAACGAAACATAGAAAGAACAAGTAAGGAACGATATGAATATCAAATGAAAGGTGTTTATGAGTATTTTAAAAGGGCGTGGGCCTAAGTTCTATAGGTGCACGCCTTTTCGAGATATCGCTATAAAGGTGGACCAGGGGTGACTCTAGAATTTGTTTGTACGATATGGGAATCAAATGAAAGGTGTTAATGAGTATTTTAAAAGGGCGTGGGCCTTAGTTCTATGGGTGGACGCCTTTTCGAGATATCGCCAAAAAGGTGGACCAGGGGTGACTCTAAAATTTATTTGTACGATATGAGTATCAAATGAAAGGTGTTAATGAGCATTTTAAAAGGGAGTGGGCCTAAGTTCTATAGGTGCACGCCTTTTCGAGATATCGCTATAAAGGTGGACCAGGGGTGACTCTAGAATTTGTTTGTACGATATGGGAATCAAATGAAAGGTGTTAATGAGAATTTTAAAAGGGCGTGGGCCTTAGTTCTATGGGTGGACGCCTTTTCGAGATATCGCCATAAAGATGGACCAGGGGTGACTCTAGAATTTGTTTGTACGATAAAGGTATCAAATGAAAGGTGTTAATGAGTATTTTAAAAGGACGTGGGCCTTAGTTCTATAGGTGCACGCCTTTTCGAGATATCGCTATAAAGGTGGACCAGGGGTGACTCTAGAATTTGTTTGTACGATATGGGAATCAAATGAAAGGTGTTAATGAGTATTTTAAAAGGGCGTGGGCCTTAGTTCTATGGGTGGACGCCTTTTCGAGATATCGCCATAAAGGTGGACCAGGGGTGACTCTAGAATTTATTTGTACGATATGGGAATCAAATGAAAGGTGTTACTGAGCATTTTAAGAGGGAGTGGGCCTAAGTTCTATAGGTGCACGCCTTTTCGAGATATCGCTATAAAGGTGGACCAGGGGTGACTCTAGAATTTGTTTGTACGATATGGGAATCAAATGAAAGGTGTTAATGAGTATTTTAAAAGGGCGTGGGCCTTAGTTCTATGGGTGGACGCCTTTTCGAGATATCGCCAAAAAGGTGGACCAGGGGTGACTCTAAAATTTATTTGTACGATATGGGTATCAAATGAAAGGTATTAATGAGCATTTTAAAAGGGAGTGGGCCTAAGTTCTATAGGTGCACGCCTTTTCGATATATCGCTATAAAGGTGGACCAGGGTGACTCTAGAATTTGTTTGTACGATATGGGTATCAAATGAAAGGTGTTAATGAGTATTTTAAAAGGGCGTGGGCCTTAGTTCTATGGGTGGACGCCTTTTCGAGATATCGCCATAAAGGTGGACCAGGGTTGACTCTAGAATTTGTTTGTACGATATGGGTATCAAATGAAAGGTGTTAATGAGTATTTTAAAAGGGCGTGGGCCTTAGTTCTATGGGTGGACGCCTTTTCGAGATATCGCCATAAAGATGGACCAGGGGTGACTCTAGAATTTGTTTGTACGATAAGGGTATCAAATGAAAGGTGTTAATGAGTATTTTAAAAGGACGTGGGCCTTAGTTCTATAGGTGCACGCCTTTTCGAGATATCGCTATAAAGGTGGACAAGGGGTGACTCTAGAATTTGTTTGTACGATATGGGTATCAAATGAAAGGTGTTAATGAGTATTTTAAAAGGGCGTGGGCGTTAGTTCTATGGGTGGACGCCTTTTCGAGATATCGCCATAAAGATGGACCAGGGGTGACTCTAGAATTTGTTTGTACGATATGGGTATCAAATGAAAGGTGTTAATGAGTATTTTAAAAGGGCATGGGCCTTAGTTTTATAGGTGGACGCCTTTTCGAGATATCGCCATAAAGATGGACCAGGGGTGAATCTAGAATGTGTTTGTACGATATGGGTATCAAATTAAAAGTACTAATGAGGGTTTTAAAAGGGAGTGGCCCTTAGTTGTATATGTGAAGGCGTTATCGAGATATCGACCAAAATGTGGACCAGGGTGATCCAGAACAACATCTGTCGAGTACCGCTAATTTATTTATATATGTAATACCACGAATAGTATTCCTTCCAAGATTCCAAGGGCTTTTGAATTCGCCCTGCAAAACTTTTTCATTTTCTTCTACTTAATAAGGTAGGTGTCACACCCATTTTACAAAGTTTTTTTCTAAAGTTATATTTGGCGTCAAAAGACCAATCCAATTACCATGTTTCATCCCTTTTTTCGTATTTGGTATATAATTATGGCATTTTTTTCATTTTTCGTAATTTTCGATATCGAAAAAGTGGGCGTGGTCATAGTCGGATTTCGGCCATTTTTTACACCAATACAAAGTGAGTTCAGATAAGTACGCGAACTGAGTTTAGTAAAGATATATCGATTTTTGCTCAAGTTATCGTGTTAACGGCCCAGCGGAAAGACAGACGGTCGACTGTGTATAAAAACTGGGCGTGGCTTCAACCGATTTCGCCCATTTTCACAGAAATAAGTTATTGTCCCAGAATCTAAGCTTCTACCAAATTTCACAAGGATTGGTAAATAGTTTTTCGACTTATGGTATTAAAAGTATCCTAGACAAATTAAATGAAAAAGGGCGGAGCCACGCCCATTTTGAAATTTTCTTTTATTTTTATATTTTATTGCACCATATCATTATTGGAGTTGAATGTTGACATAATTTACTTATATACTGTAAAGATATTAAATTTTTTGTTAAAATTTGACTTTAAACAAATTTTTTTTTAAAAGTGGGCGTGGTTGTTCTCCGATTTTACTAATTTTTATTAAGCATACATATAGTAATAGGAGTAACGTTCCTGCCAAATTTCATCATGATATATTCAACGACTGCCATTATTCCAGCTTGCAAAATTTTAAAGTTCCATCTTTTAAAAGTGGGCGGTGCCACGCCCATTGTCCAAAATTTTACTAACTTTCTATTCAGCGTCATCAGTTCAATTCACCTACCAAGTTTCATCGCTTGATCTTTGGTAATGAAATAACGCACTTTTCCGGTTTTTCGAAATTTTCGATATCGAAAAAGTGGGCGTGGTTATAGTCCGATATTGTTCATTTTAAATAGCGATCTGAGATGAGTGCTCGGGAACCTACATAACAAATTTCATGAAGATACCTCAAAATTTACTCAAGTTATCGTGTTAACGGTCAGGCGGACGGACGGACGGACATGGCTCAATCAAATTTTTTTTCGATCCTGATGATTTTGATATATGGAAGTCTATATCTATCTCGATTCCTTTATACCTGTACAACCAATCGTTATCCAATCAAAGTTAATATACTCTGTGACCTCTGCTCAACTGAGTATAACTAGTAAGGGTGTCTAAGTTCGGGAGTAAACGGAGTTGGATATACGCTGCTGTTTATTTTACATATTTATTTACACATCTTCATTTTAATGAAACATACCTTAAAATTAGACTGAACTGGTTAACTTATTCGCTGATGGTTCGAAACAATATTTGAAGTTTGAAGGGAATTTCTTCCAGCAGCTCGTTTTAAACCGCACATTTAGTTACCCGACTAAAGGAGCCTCTTCAAATCAAAATTGTCCGCTGAACCAAAAATTCGCAAAAGGCCGTAAGCTTCATACAGAATGAGCTAGTAAAGTCTTATGCATACAAATGTCCAGCGAACCTCGTTGTCTGTGTCTAATGCTCGAATTTTTCAAAATAGTCAAGTTGACTACTCAGGTAGATGCGAGTCACTCTGGCACAAATTTGATATAAATACACTAATAGGTTAATCTCTTATTTATCCAGAATTGGCCCCGACAAGCTCTACATATATACTGCATTTATATAATCCCACGTGATATCAACCTTCATTTCTATTGCAGTGTGAAACCAACGCCTATATTTCTCGGATCCAATCATATTGAAATTGCGGGTTTCTTAGGACTCACGTTAGAGGATATTGATGACAATTTGTGAGGGACCCCACCTGTGTAATGGGGCGAAGCGCTGCTTCAAGAAAATAGGAAGATGGACTCATACTACAGACACTTCATGTTTGTCCATCTACTTTTTGCCAGAGCTAGGCGAAAGCATATCGGCCTCGGCTCAATGACGGGGTGGCCACCACACAACCGAACAATATAACGTAACCTGTAGATGCTAGGCGAGTTCTCGAACTACCACGGTAATTGAAGGATAACAATGGACATTTGGCAAAATATTTAAAAACATAAATATAAGCTAAAAGTATAAAAATTTCAATATACATTTTTTTCGTTTTGCAGTGGTTCTATTCTTAGCTTTCGCCGCAACACACACATCCATATCTATGTTTGAAATCTTTTCCCAAGCACACTTGTGCATACGCTTTTGTTTTTCTCAAAACATAAATCTTTTATTCCTACATATATTTTTGACTGCAACAGAAGAGATTTTTGTATGAAAACTTCGTTAAGGTATGCAAGTATGTATATTAGGTTGGGTCGATTTGTATGGACGAAAGTTAACCGATATCGCGCCATCGATTTGTCGATAGGATTTGGGCTCAGGAAAAAAAGTTCCGCTACGCATACCCAAAAAAATAATTTTAGAGCCTGCGAAATTTCATTTTTTTTTTTTTTACTTTTTTTCTACTTTGAGTTTTAAGGTTTTTTTCATGACCTACTAAAAAAAATTTCATATGTCTATATATATTTCTTTTTTTCAAAAAACTCTCATCGACAACGTTTTTACCGGACATTTTTGGGTGGGACAGGGTGTATATGAAAATTTTACAATCCAATGAAAATTTTTTTAGTAGGTCGTGAAAAGAACCTTAAAACTCAAAGTAGAAAAAAGTCAAAAAAATTAAATTTGGCAGGCTCGAAAATTATTTTTTTGAGTATGCGTAGCGGAACTTTTTTTTCATGAACCCAAATCCTATCGAAAAATCGATGGCGCGATATCGGTAAATAAATCGAATCAGTCTAATGTATATGTATGCATTAGTGTGGATCTGTTTTCGAGAAATATTTTCACCGCCGATAAACCAGCAGATTCCGGTTATATCAACAAGAAAGGAAGGCTATTTTCGGGTGTAACTGAACATTTCATACTCAGCTGAGAGCTTTGGAGACAAAATAAGGGAAAATCACCCTGTAGGAAAATGAACCTAGGGTAACCCTGGAATGCGTTTTTATAACATGGGTATCAAATGGAAGGTATTAAAGAGCATTTTAAAAGGGAATGAGCATAGTTTTATAGGTGGACGCCATTTCGGCATATCGCCATAAAGGTGGACCAGGGGTGACTCTAGAATTTTCTCGAACGATATGGAAATCAAATTAAAGGCGTTAATGAGTATTTTAAAAGGTAGTGGCCCTTAGTTGCATATGGGAAGGCGTTTTCAGGATATCGACCAAAATATGGACCAGGGTGACCCAGAACATCACCTGGCGGGTACCGCTAATTTATTTATATATGTAATACAACGAACAGTATTCCTGCCAAGACGCCAAAACTTTTGATTTCGCCCTGCGGAACTTTTTCATCTTCTTCTACTTAATATGGTAGGTGTCACACTCATTTAACAAAGTTTTCTCTAAAGTTATATTTTGCATCAATAAACCAATTCAATTACCATGTTTCATCCCTTTTTTCATATTTGGTAGAGAATTATGGCATTTTTTTAAATTTTTCGTTATTTTCGATATCGAAAAATTGGGCGTGGTCAAGTCGGATTTCGGCCATTTCTTATACCAAGATAAAGTTAGTTCAGGTAAGTACATGGACTTAGTCTAGTAAATATATATCGATGTTTGCTCAAGTTATCGTGTTAGGGGCCGAGCGGAAGGACAGGTGGTCCACTTTGTATAAAAACTGGGCGTGGCTTCAAGCGTTTCATCCATTTTCACAGAAAACAGTTACTGTCATAGAGTCTATGCCCCTACCAAATTTCACAAGGATTGGTTAATTTTTGTTCGACTTATGGCATTAAAAGTATTATAGACAACTTAAGTAAAAAAGGGCGAAGCCACGCCCATTTTGCAATTTTCTTTTATTTTTGTATTTTGTTGCACCATATCATTACTGTGGTTGAATGTTGACATAATTTATTTATATACTGTAAAGGTATTAAATATATTGATAAAATTTGACTTTAAAAAAAAATTTTTTTTAAGTGGGCGTCATCCGATTTTGCTAATTTTTATTCAGAACACATATAGAAATAGGAGTACCGATATTGCCAAATTTCATCATGATATCTTCAACGACTGCCTAACTACGGCATGCAAAACTTTCAAATTACCTTCTTTCAAAAGTAGGAGGTTCCACGCCCATTGTCCACAATTTTACTAATTTTCTATTCTGCGTCATAAGTTCATGGGAGGATGGGGCCGTGTGTAGAAGTCCACGAAAGTGGGGAAACTTTCTGACCGCCATTCACCTGCTAATGGCCAGAGCGATTCTTTTGCATGCGGTTCAAGCAGCTCACTACTGCCAGTCGCTTGGGGCCAATTATCCTCTGGTGAGCTAATGTGAGAAGGCGACAACCTGGCTAGGCAACTCTGACATAATAGGTTTAAGGGCTAGCCGGGGGAGATCTCATCGGCAGCGTCTGTACACCTCTAGGTGCGGCTGCAAGCGGGCGTCTGTCTTGGAGCAAGCGGCTCGCTATATAAACGTGCCAAGTAATATTTTCACCCCCGCAGAGCATGTCGTGCGCTGGGCTTGAGACCCGCCACGTAAAACCATACTCCAATGAAATATAACAACAAGCCTCGGATAAATACACTCTATTGATGACGACCATGGCAAACGTTTGAAGGACAATGAATTGACGGCTTGCACCTGGAACGTCCGCTCCCTGAATGGGATTTGTGCAGATGCCCGGCTGGTCGATGTCCTCGTCAAAACAAAATCTGACATCACCGCCATCCAAGAAATGCGTTGGACGAAGCAAGGAAGAAAGAAGATCAAAAATTGTGACATATATTGGAGTGCCCATACGAATAAGCGCAGTTTCGGCGTCGGATTCGTGGTGGGAGAGAGACTTTGTCGCCAAGTGCTGGCGTTCACGCCTGTGGACGAGCGTCTCGCCGCTATTCGAATAAAAGCAAAATTTTTTAATATATCATTCATCTGCGCCCATGCGCCGACAGAGGAGAAAGACGATGAGGTGAAAGCCACTTTTGATGAGCAATTAGAACGCACATACGAGCGCTGCCCCCGTCATGATATAAAAGTCGTGCTTGGCGACTTTAACGCCAGGGTGGGCAAAGAAGGTGTTTTTGGCCCTACAGTCGGAAAGTTCAGCCTACACAATGAAACTTCTCCTAACGGACTGAGGCTGATTGACTTTGCCGGTGCTCGAAACATGGTCATATCAAGCACGAAGTTCATGCATAAAAAGATACATCAAGCTACATGGCTGTCTCCTGATCGAAATACTCGCAATCAGATCGATCACTTTGTGATAGACGGACGGCATGCCTCCAGTGTTTTCGATGTGCGCACGATCCGAGGACCTAACATAGACTCGGACCATTAACTCGTTGCAGCCACACCTGCTCTCTGAGAGCACAACTCATCCTGAAGAAAAACAGGAGCAGTGGGAGCATATCTCCAGAGCACTTCGTACTACCGCCGAGGAAAAAATTGGTTACGGGCGGCCACGAAAATTCAACTGGTACGATGAAGAATGCCGCGTTGCAACTGAAAGAAAAGACGCTGCCTACAGGGCTACGTTAAAAGCTAGCGCGACAAGAGGAGTGTGTGAACATTATCGTGAGTTGAAAAGGGAAGCGATACGCCTTTTCAGAAATAAAAAAGCAGAGGCAGACAGGGGTGAATGCGAGGAGCTTGAGCTGCTAGCCACCAGGAATAACGCCCAAATAATCTACCAAAAAACACGGCGACAGACGGAAGGTTTTAAGACCGGGGCAAACTCCTGTAGGAATGAAAATGGCGACCTTGTAACTGATGTCCAGAGAGTGCTTAGATTATGGAGGGAATTCTTCTCTGCTCTCTTAAATGGAGGCAGCAATTCACCGCGCAGAGATGAAGAACCCGATCCCGCAATCGATGATGATGGAATATATGTCCCTCCGCCCGATTATGACGAAGTTAGAATAGCAATAACCAGATTGAAAAACAACAAGGCCGTGGGCGCTGATGGATTTCCTGCGGAGCTATTGGATCTTATCAGTGCGGCTTCAGACCTGGTAAGTCTACCATCGACCAGATTTTCACAATGCGCCAAATCTTGGAAAAAACCCGTGAAAAGAGAATCGACACACATCACCTCTTCGGCGACTTTAAAGCCGCCTTCGGTAGCACGAAAAGGAGCTGCCTATATGCCGCTATGTCTGAATTTGGTATCCCCGCAAAACTTATACGGCTGTGCAAAATGACGTTGAGCAACACCATTAGCTCAGTCAGAATTGGGAAGGACCTCTCCGAGCTGTTCGAAACTAAACGAGGTTTCAGAGAGGGTGACCCCCTATCGTGCGATTTCTTTAATTTTATGCTGGAGAAAATTATACTAGTTGCAGAACTTAACCGCACTGGAACAATATTCTATAAAAGCGTGCAATTACTGGCATATGCTGATGACATTGATATCATCTGCCTAAACACCTGCGCTGTTAGTTCTGCTTACTCCAAACTGCAAAAAGAAGCGGTAAAGATGGGTTTGATGGTGAATGAGGACAAAACGAAGTACCTGCTGTCATCCAGCAAGGAGTCAGCGCATACGCGTTTTGGCAACCACGCTACTGTTGGTAGCTATAATTTCGAAATAGTAAAAGACTTCGTTTATTTGGGAACCAGCATCAACACTAGCAACAACATCAGCACTGAAATACAGCGAAGAAACAATCTTGTCAATAAATGCTACTTTGGACTAGGTAGGCAATTGAAAAGTAAAGTCCTCTCTCGGCGAACGAAAATCATACTCTACAATTCACTTATCGTACCCGTCCTGCTATATGGGACAGAAGCATGGACCATGACAACAGCAGATGAAGCGGCTTTGGGAGTGTTCGAGAGAAAAGTTCTTCGAAAGATTTATGGACCTCTACGCGTTGGCGATGGCGAGTACCGAAGAAGATTTAATGATGAGCTGTACGAGCTATACGCAGACATCAACATAGTCCAGCGAATTAAAACGCAGCGGCTGCGCTGGCTAGGCTATGTTATGCGAATGAAAGATGATGCTCCGGCCAAGAAAGTGTTTCTATCGGAACCCGCCTATGGAAGCAGAGGTAGAGGGCGGCCCCCACTCCCTTGGAAGGACCAGGTGGAAAACGATTTAAACTCCCTTGGTGTGACCAATTGGCGCCGGTTGGCGGAGCGAAGGAGCGAGCGACTGGCGCGCCTTGTTGGACGGCCATAACCGTTTAGACGGTTAAGCGCCAATTAAGTAAGTAAGTAAGTAATGTGAATTTCAAATATGAGCCAAAATGGATCACAAATACATTACATACATGAATAGAAAGCGACCTATGAAAAAAATCGCCGCCAGGTGGCACAAGGATCGAGAACGATAAATGTTACATACAGTCCAGTAGAAGTGACATCAAAGCATACTGGAGTACATAAGTTCAAATTTTCTAAGTGAAATTTAAGTAAATAAAATAATTTTAAAAAAATTGTTAATCTTTAGGGTTTATTAAAAAAAAATACTGACATTAAGTAATAATAATACTAAAAGTTTGTGGTTGAGCGACTGTCGTAGTCGTCAGCAACCAACCCTTTATTTTAAGAACAGTGAATTTATAACAAATTTTTAATTATTATACGCTTCCATATGTTTTATTGCATATGTTCTATTGAATTTAAACCTACTTGAATTTAAACGTATATTTATGAAGGATTATACGTGGAAATATGTACTTCATTACATATTTTATACTTTTATATTATATTTGAGCTATTCATGAATTAATTAGAATACGTATAACCATTATACGTAACACTCATGCTAAACTAGGATTAGCACTTATGGAATTGTAAATGAATGCTTGAACATATTTCGCCCCTCTGGCAACCCCAACCATTGGTTGACAAAACATATGCATATATGTACATACAATGTTTTGACATTTTGCTTTTTACATTTTATTATATTTCGAAATCTTTTATCCCTGCGGTTGTGACTGAAAATTGTATTAAGAAAAATTTGAAATTTGCACTAAAAATAAATCAATTCTCGCTAAAGTTATCCGTTTCCCTTTGACATTTTTTCTCTTCTCGGAGTGCTTCATGAAATTGCACATTAGAAAGGTGCAAAATTTACCACCCAAATGCAGTTTGTACAGATGCAGAACTAAGTACTATTGCAGTGATCACCGCCGTGTACAACATCCATTCGCCACCCGTATCCAATATCGCTATCACCACGATAACATCGCCATCACAGCCGTGCCCGCATACACCCAGGAAAGAAGGTAAATTTTATACTGCCACCCCCTGAGCAGTGGTCCTTCGACGCCACTACCGGAACCAGCGACACAAAAGATTATCATTTGGAAACTGTGAGTATTAAATGAGATTTTAATACACCCCTAAACAGTGGAAAAATATATAAAATGGGAAAGAGTAAGGCAATTTTCATTTTCGAGAAAGAGAATTTCCCGCCAAAAATCCTCATTTCCCGCCAAAACTTGCACATACCATTTCGTATATATATATGCAATAACCCCATATTGCAAAACTCAGTACGGTATATGTGCAAAGCAAAATAAGAAAAACTCAGTAGTTAGCTACAGTGGGCACACTTGCTAAAAGCACCCCTTATATTTTAATGCGACAAATCTCGTAATAATTTAAAATTTTCTCATTTTAAATTAAAATACCTCTCGTCGCTAATTAAATATACTGCAAAACCTCTGCACATTTCTCATTTTCCCCCACTTGAAAAAATATTGAACAAATATTTTGCCTTACTTGCGTTCACACATCAATACAAAACGCAAAAAATATTTTTAAATCTCCATACTTGCGTATACATACATACGGATATACAAAAGAAAGAAAACGATATAAGCGGTGAAATAAAATCTCGTGCACAGTGGTACAAGAGTGGTGCAGTGCATGTTATAGCACTTTTCTCGCATTTAATTTGCACGCTATAAATTCTCAATCCCCATCAAGAATTTCGATAAGCTACTAATTTCTCTCTCCTCAAAGCCTACAGTCCAACAAATCGAAGCTAAATAAGACTCCTCTAGGTCACACCGAAAACAAAAAAAAAAAAAGACACCTTTTTAGATAATCTCATACGAATTAATTTCACTTATCAAAATTATAATAATTTACCCCCAAGATACTTTTAATACGTATATATACATACATTTCACATAATTTTTCCCACGTATATTTAAACCACCCTCATATACATATAGTAATATAGTACAAACGCAGCACAGTGGTAAAATTTTCTCAGTCTCACCCTGAAATAAATTTAACTTAAAAACTTTTTTTGGTTTTGAAAAGTATTCTCTCTTGCTATCTGAAGTTAAATTTTTTGTTAATTCTCAACTCTAAGCATCATAAGACAAAGCTCAAAAATGAGTGACGATGAAACCAAAAAAGGTGGCTCCAAAACTCAAGGAGTTAAAAAATTTAAAATCTCGTCTGCCCCCAAAAAATTTACATCCGAAACGGATAATTTTATGGAATATTGTGCTCAGTTCAGGTCGACGTCGCTCCAAGACAACACGGAGTCCTCACTCAAAATAAAAAACTCAAACATAGAAAAATTCTGGAATAGAGTCCAAACCGTCTTCGATAAGATTGTCGCAACCCCAGATCAGGACCTGCCCGAAGATTTTCCAACATCTGCTAATAGCATATACAGGTCCTGTCTCATAGCGTATGAAGACACAAAAGCCCAGATAGAAGACCAGTTTCAGTTGCTTAAACAAGCAAATGCACCCGCGCCCCCTACCGTCTTACCAGGTCCATCCGACAACTCCGGTATTTCGCTAAAAATCCCTCCCTGCAATACCGAAATATTTTATGGTGGTTATGAAAAATGGCCCTCATTTCGTGACATGTTCACAGCCGTTTATATTAACCATCCCAAACTCTCCCAAGCGCAAAAATTGTATCACCTCAGATACAAAACCCAAGGAAAGGCAGCTCAAATAGTCAACCAATTGCCCTTGACTGATGACAACTTTGCCTTAGCGTGGGAAGCCCTAAAATCCCGATACGAGAACAGACGAGTTCTCGTCGATAATCAAATACGGGCGCTAATGAACTTAAAAACGATCACCACGGAAAACTGTGAAGATATACAAAAGTTGCAATC
Organism: Eurosta solidaginis; assembly: GCF_040869045.1. NCBI lineage: Eukaryota > Metazoa > Arthropoda > Insecta > Diptera > Tephritidae > Eurosta > Eurosta solidaginis. Next base: position 246,153 of record NW_027136914.1, on the reverse strand, counting down.
CTCAGTAAATAATTGTCTTCAGATTCTCGCCACGCAACAGGTGTCCACAGATAACTGGGACCCCATACTTATTTATCTCGTGACCTCTAAACTCCCTGAAAATACAGTCACGTTATGGGAGCAGTATCTGACTTCAAGAAGAGAAATTCCTAACTGGTCCCAAATGGACCAGTTCCTCACAACTCGATATGAAGTCGTAGAGCGAGTCGATCAATGGCGACCAAATAAATTTAAAGCCACCCCACAAGCTAGGCCACCATTCAAACCCCAGCAGTCGCATCCCTTTCAAAATAGATCGACCTCCCACACCCAATCTCATATGACAGAGCAGCGAACAATGTACAAGTGCGCTATGTGTAAAACATCACCTCACCCCCTTATAGGTTGCTTCAAATTTAAGAAGCTGTCGACCTCTGATCGCAGAAGGTTTGTGAGAGAAAACAATATGTGTTTCAATTGCCTCTCTCAGTCACACATATTGAAAGACTGTTCCAGTACTCAAATTTGCAATCAATGTCAAGATCGGCACAACTCAGTTCTTCATGAAGACACATCTCAAGTGCCGAAAAGACAACCCTCACGATTGCAAAGGACAGCCTCACAAGCCACGACCACGAATTCCACAGTCTCACCCGGTGATACTCCCGATCAAGCCAATGCTCTGGATGAAAGCCCTTCATGCTCGCAGAAAAGCCAAGTGCAATCGCTTTATTCCGAAAACGATTGTGAAATCATTTTACCCACGGCTATCGTTCCCGTAGAGCATAAAGGAGAAATTTTTAAACTACGAGCTCTTATGGATCAGGGATCTGAACGAACCTTTATCTCTACCAGAGCCCACGATAGACTCAAGCTCCCATTCAAACCCTCTAGATTTGAAATATCAGGGATGGGCGGCAAGGTAGTTCAGACCTCAAACAAATTGTGCTCTCTGACTTTGGTATCACCCGATTTTAAAACCAAAATAAGTGCAGAGGCAATAGTATTACCCCGGCTAACAAAAATGCTCCCCTCGCTTAAGCTCACTAGCGAGCTTCAAGCAAAATGGGCACACCTCAACCTCGCAGACTCGAACTGTCACTCCCCCTCGCAAATAGATCTCGTCCTAGGCAGTGATGTAATACCGCAAATCATCCAAAATGGCGTTGAGAAACTTTCCCCCCATCTTCTAGCGCAGAAAACCATTTTTGGATGGATTCTGAGCGGTAGAGCCCCTATGATGGTAAACGCTTTCTGCATGCAAGTGTCAGAAGTGTCGAACGACGATCTTAACTCTCTATTGCGTAAATTCTGGGAATTGGAGGAAGTTCCCACCAAACCCCAAATAATCCCAGAAGACGAGTTTTGCGAAAATGTCTATGCAGCCACAACCTCACGCGATGATAACGGTCGTTATATCGTAAGGCTGCCGTTTAAACCCAGCTTCCCAGAGTCAATCTCATTATCCCACTCTCGGTCTTCAGCTCTAAGCCAGTTTCTTGGAATGGAGAGAAGTCTGCAGAAGAAAGGGGATTTAAAGACTCAATATGATAGTGTTCTAGAAGAATACCTCACCCTCGATCATATGGAGGAAACCGGCTCCTATGAAAAATTTTACGGAGGAAAATGCCTCTCATTTTATCTTCCTCATCACGCAGTTGTAAAACCCGAGAAGAAGACATCAAAGGTGCGGGTCGTGTTTAACGCCTCAAAGAAGTCGGCATCTGGACATGCGCTCAACGACGTTCTGTATACCGGCCCTACCCTCCAGCCCGATCTGATGCTTCTGATTCTCAAGTGGCGTACCTACCAATTTGTTTTTAACGGAGACGTAGAAAAATTGTATCGTCAAATCATAATGCATGAAGACGACAAAGACTATCAGAGGATCGTCTTTCGCTCATCTCCGAGCGACCCCATAAAAGACCATCGTCTGAAAACAGTCAGATTTGGTGTGAACTGTGCCCCCTACTTCGCCATACGTACTCTTCACCAACTGGCCAAAGATGTAGAGAAAACTTTCCCCAAAGCCGTCCCTCTTTAGACGAAAGAAACATATGTAGATGACATTCTCTCTAGCAGCCATGAAATTCTCTCTGCTGAAACATCTCTCTCCCAAGTCATCCAAGTGTTAGCGTCAGCAGGATTTCCATTACGGAAAATAACGGCCAATCACCCCAGTATAATAAAAAACATCAAAGAAGAGGACTTGCTAGATACCAATCTTTTGTAATTCGAGAAAGCAAGCAACACCAAAACTCTCGGCATACAGTGGAACGCTCTGACCGACACGTTTTCGTATACAGTGGACTCAATACCCCTCTCGTCCGCTAATACAAAACGACAAATTCTCTCCTCGGTCGCAAAACTTTTTGACCCCGCAGGGTGGCTTACGCCGATTATGATGCAGGCCAAGATTTTACTCCAAGAGCTATGGATAGACGGAACTGGCTGGGACGAACCAGTGAAGCCCCTCCGCTTCATTAAATGGACGCAGTTCGCAAAAAATTTACCCAACATCTCAGATATAAAGATACCTCGATGGGTTGACTATATGCCGAACCAGCAGGTTTAACTGCATGGTTTCTGCGATGCGTCAGAAAAGGCATATTGCGCCACTATATATCTGCGAACAACCCACGCTGCCACCACGTCGTCCCACCTTCTGGTCGCTAAAGGCAAGGTTGCCCCTCTTCGCACTACCAGTCTTCCAAGACTAGAACTATGTGCAGCTCTACTCCTTGCCCGACTAATCGCCGTCGTACAATCCCATCTCGAGCTCTCTCTTACAAATCTTTACATGTGGTCTAACTCGGAAATTGTATTAGCATGGCTCGAAAAGCCTCCCCACGCTTGAAAAACTTTCATATCCAATCGAACAGCTGAAATTATGGATCTCGTCGGAAGCGCCTCCTGGAAGCGTGTAGGCATTAGCGACAATCCAGCAGATATGGGCACACGAGGATGCAAACCCATGGACCTGGCAAATTCTTCGCTGTGGTGAAATGGCCCTGCGTGGCTGACCCAGCCCCCCGAAGCTTGGCCAAACCCATCTACCCGCAGCATCAACCCGCCTGAAATGCGCCGAGTCGAAGTACTATACTCAACTGAAGATGACCCCGATGTATTGGATCGATTTTCCTCTTTTCCTCGCGCCCTCAGGGTCATGGCATATGCTTTTAGGTTCATTAGTAATCTCAAGGACCGAATTCGAGGCATTAAACCCACTTACTCTCCCTCTCTGTCTCATGAAGATCTCCGCAAAACGAAAAATATACGTGTGACGTTAACGCAAACCCGATATTTTGCTCGCGAAAGAGCATGCTTGGAAAATACAAAACCCATTGATAAAAGAAGCCCTCTACTAACCCTCAACCCATACCTCGATGAAAACGGGCTCCTCAGGGTTCATGGTAGATTAGTTCATTCGACGTTGACTTACAATGAAAAACATCCCGTTATTATCCCAGAAAAATCTAGATTCGCTGTCCTCTATATAAAGTACCTCCACGAACTTCTCCTCCACGCCGAAATACGTCTAATGCAGCAATGCCTAAAACAGGATCTGTATATTCCACGCCTAAAACCCCTCATAAAGAGATGCATCCATCAGTGCAAAATACGACATATTAGTGATGGTGATGTGGTAAGAGTGGACAGAGGTGATTTGAGAGTAACTACGAATTCTCCGGGGTTGCCCGAGAGGGTGGGCTTTCAGTCTGAGGGAGGAAACATAGCTTGACAAGTGGTCGTGTGAGGGTGCCGGTTTGAGTACGAACGTCAACAACACGTATATGGCCGTCAGGACCTGGATGTATTTTTTCAATACGTCCAAGGCGCCATTCAGTCGGGGGAAGTGAGTCGTCGTGAATGCAGACACACTCACCGACCTTGGGTTCGGGTTGTGGATTTTTCCACTTCTGCCTTTTTTGCAGATCCTTTAGGTAGTCTTCCTTCCACCTTATGGTGAACTGATGATGTAAGCATTTTACCCTGTCCCATCGGTTTATAAGAGATAAATCCGCGTGATCCACTTCAGGGATAGCGAGGAGGGGCTACCTCGGAGAAAGTGGCCGGGGGTCAGCGCGGTAAACTCTGTGGGATCTTGGGATAAAGGTGAGATAGGACGAGAGTTTTATACGGCTTCAATTCTTACCAAGGGGGTGGTAAATTCTTCAAATATGAACTTGTGGGCTCCTGCAGTCCTCTTGAAGTGCAGTTTGAAACTCTTCACTGCAGACTCCCACAAGCCCCCCATGTGGGGAGCTCCGGGCGGAATGAATTTCCAATTAATGCCCTGGGGAGAGTACTTTGCGATTACTTCTTGAGAGGCAGTTTTCATGAAGTCAACGAACTCTTTTTCCGTCACTCTTTTAGCTCCAATAAACGTTTTGCCGTTGTCACTCATCATTGTGGCAGGATATCCACGACGTGTACAGCTTTTGTCACGAAACAGACAAAAACGGCCACGTGGCCTTTCAGTAAGGTGTGAGACCTTAGCAAGGAGGCTTTTATTTGAAAAGGCCACGCAAAGTCGACACCGGTAGTGATGAAAGGCGGAGCGTATGTGCATCGTTCCGGGGGCAAAGCCGCCATGATTTGCGATCGTATTTGCTGCTTGTGGAGGGTACAAGTTTTGCACTGATGGATGCATCTCTTTATGAGGGTTTTAGGTGTGGAATATAGAGATCCTGTCTGAGGCATTGCTGCATTAGACGTATTTCGGCGTGGAGGAGAAGTTCGTGGAGGTACTTTATATAGAGGACAGCGAATCTAGATTTTTCTGGGATAATAACGGGATGTTTTTCATTGTAAGTCAACGTCGAATGAACTAATCTACCATGAACCCTGAGGAGCCCGTTTTCATCGAGGTATGGGTTGAGGGTTAGTAGAGAGCTTCTTTTATCAATGGGTTTTGCATTTTCCAAGCATGCTCTTTCGCGAGCAAAATATCGGATTTGCGTTAACGTCACAAGTTTATTTTTCGTTTTGCGGAGATCTTCATGAGACAGAGAGGGAGAGTAAGCGGGTTTAATGCCTCGAATTCGGTCCTTGAGATTACTAATGAACCTAAAAGCAAATGCCATGACCCTGAGGGCGCGAGGAAAAGAGGAAAATCGATCCAATACATCGGGGTCATCTTCAGCTGAGTATAGTACTTCGACTCGGCGCATTTCAGGCGGGTTGATGCTGCGGGTAGATGGGTTTGGCCAAGCTTCGGGGGGCTGGGTCAGCTACGCAGGGCCATTCCACCACAGCGAAGAATTTGCCAAGTTCATGGGTTTGCATCCTCGTGTGCCCATATCTGCTGGATTGTCGCGACTGCCTACATGCTTCCAGGAGGCGCTTCCGACGAGATCCTTAATTTCAGCTGTTCGATTGGATACGAGAGTTTTCCACGCGTGGGGAGGCTTTTCGAGCCATGCTAATACAATTTCCTAGTCAGACCACATGTAAAGATTTGTAAGAGAGAGCTCGAGATGGGATTGTACGACGGCGATTAGTCGGGCAAGGATTAGAGCTGCACATAGTTCTAGCCTTGGAAGACTGGTAGTGCGAAGAGGGGCAACCTTGCCTTTAGCGACCAGAAGGTGGGACGACGTGGTGGCAGCGTGGGTTGTTCGCAGATATATAGTGGCGCAATATGCCTTTTCTGACGCATCGCAGAAACCATGCAGTTCAACCTGCTGGTTCGGCATATAGTCAACCCATCGAGGTATCTTTATATCTGAGATGTTGGGTGAATTTTTTGCGAACTGCGTCCATTTAATGAAGCGGAGGGGCTTCACTGGTTCGTCCCAGCCAGTTCCGTCTATCCATAGCTCTTGGAGTAAAATCTTGGCCTGAATCATAGTCGGCGTAAGCCAGTTAGAAAATAATCAGATAGGTCCTAGGTATTAGTCATCACACTCCTCATCAATCTAGGTCGTTGATCAGAAAAAAAATTTCTTTTTTTTTTTTTTGATGTTTTGAAAATTAAAAATCTTTCGAAATTTCTCTCTAGCTGAATAGCTTTAGATTTCGACGGCAAACAAAACGACATTAAATACAGCGTTGCCAAAAAAAAATCACCCACCCTATTTTATATTAACAAATTTGTAAGATTGGACACATGTTTGCAAATATGCAATTTTTTTTATTTATTTATTTATTTTTTTTTTTTTGTTAAATAATATAAATTTTCTTTAGGGTATTTTCATAAAATTGTTTTACTTCAAGTGCACTTGCAAACTATGTATAGTTGAATATCTGAAGAATTATTCTCTACTTTTTATGTGCATACAACTGGGACTATAAAAATATAAAATCTGTTGGAAAACAATTTATTTTAAGTTGAAGTGTGTAAGTGAAGTGAGCTTCTGATCGCCGCTCATTGAAGAGTGGTCAAATGAAATTTTATACAATTTTTGTTGAAGAAGCAAAAAGAAGAATTTGTTCAGTTTATGACTATGAAGAGGAAAATATATGTTTGAAGAACTTTAAACTATCATGAAGGAAGTTAATACAAATTTTCAATCAAAAAATTTGTAGGATATCCTTAAATCCTTCTGACAGTGTACCCTTCATGGTTTTCTGGTAGTTTTATTTCTACAAAAATACATTCAAAAATTTTTAAGTGGTGTTAACATTTTTTTTTGATACGGTTTTCACACCAAATTAAATTATTCAAAGAATAATAAAGAAATAGAACGGGGATGATACAGAAGAGCCAGCAGACAACACTAACACTTAAATAAAGAGGTTGGTAGTGCCGGGCTTGGTGACTTATACCAAAACGGAATGAACGAAAAATCTTTTTCTAAGCTTTATTCGCCAGGCTCAGGCACAAATCTCGAGGACATCAATCGTTAGATGGCATAAAATGATATTCGTGGAGTGCTAAAGACATAATCATGTACCCAACTCTTGGAAAACTGCTCGTGCTGTTCTCCTACCAAATGCGAAGAAGATCAATAATACGTATCCTAAAGACTACATACCCATTGGCGTATTTTCATTTCTGCTACACAACTAAGCAACCTCCTGGTATCATTACCCTGCAGGAAATGAAGCTACTATATAAGTCACTTTTAATTGGTGTCGGTAGAGCCTAGTGCTGACTACTTTTTGTATATTCTAATAGATTTGGATTAACTATTTTTACGAGGCGATGGCCAAAAACGGGTCAGTTATCACTACCTCTGCATGACCTGTACACTAGATATTATCAAAGTACCTTTACCCACCTGATAGTCATGTCTACCTTTGACCGGATTAACGCTAGCTTCCTTTTACTAGAAACTAAATACTTACGTGTTGCTCATTTAAATTTGGTTTAGTACACGTTACAAAATACTAGTTTTCAGTCTTTGAAATACACTTTATTAAATAAATTCAATTCAATTTCCCTTTGGGAGATATGCTTATATTATTTGAGTAAATTGAAACTTTAATTTTATTAATTCAATTTTCCATTTGGTAGATAAGTTCGTATAGAATTATTTAAAATAAAATTTCAAAATCATATTAGTATGTTATAACATTGATTGCCTTAGGTCCACTTGCTCGATGTATATTTAAATTTTTAACTCTAGAGTTATGTCAAATGAGGGGTTAAACTCAAACATTTTTGACAAATTTTTAAATTTGAAAATTTAACTTGCAGTTGAGCAAGTGGGCCTTAAGGTACATAAATCAAAAAAAATTTCCATTTCAATTATTTAAAGTCCAAAGTAAATGTGGAGTAACTTAAATTGTTACATAATTCAGTTTGCAAGAAACACGATAAATGTGGTAGTCTTGGATGCTGGATCTCCGACCAGTTGAATTTAAAATCACAATCATTCTCCCCTCCATCCAAAACGTCAAAATCCGGCAAACTTTAGTACACATCCGACATCCAATGACTCCTTGTTAAGGGAGCTAGTGGATGGGGGACATGTGCTTAAGTTTGCCGGGTTCTCTTATCATATACACTGACCTTTTCATATTTTGGCTGTTTTTGATGTTTTGACTGGAGGGGGATGGTTGCGATTTTAAATTAAACTGGTCCGAGATTCTGGCATCCCAGACTGCAGCATTAAAGAAAAAATTTGTTTCTTAATTTCGTGTTTTTGACGAACCGTGAATAGACCTTCTTTGTTCGTAGTTTCAAAATGTGCTTCTTCTTGCCACAAGCTAAAAATAAAGAAGTACTAACAAGCTTACATTCTATTTTACATATATTATTTAATTTTTCCTTTAGGTACATAAGTCGGCATAGTATTTGTCAAAGTAAAAGATATCAGGGAATACATTTTGATCATACTAAGTTTAGTTAAATAAATGCAATTCATTTTCAACTTAGAACCTATATTAATACCTGGGGTTATAATATTAATAATAATATTTCAGCAAAAAAATTGATCTGCTTAGCCTCTTTTTAGAACAAATAAAGAAAAAATACTAGTTGGCAGTTGTTGGCAGGTTTTTCTGAGCAGCTGTTCGCTGAATACTTCCTTTATGGAAATATCTTTTTTAATGACAGCTAATGCGTTACGGAGCACATTCATGGGATCAGGACCATCAATTGCTTCTGTTTATGTCACATGAAAAGAAAGAAAATAAGATAAATGTACATATCCGTGGAATTAACAAAAAACTTGTATGCAGTGGCTCACAACTTTATTGATCATTTTCATTTAAAATATTGCAAATTTCCTAACAGAAGCCACATTAAAAAATGTCAAAGGTTTTTCAAAGTCAGGAGCATTAGGGCATTTTATCAATTAAGCTGAGAGCCACCTTATATGAGTTTTTTTCAAATAGGTGCTTAAAGGGGGCATGGGTGAAATCGATTTAAAACAACGTTCCTGGGGAAATCTTCGTTCTATGAAGTGATAAAAAATTTGCATGTATTTGAACTTGTTTTCGTTCATTTTGTATGAATATTTTTTACATTTTATCACTTCCTAGAACACGAACTGGTCCCTGTTTTGATTAAAAAAAAGGTTCAAATATCTAAGATTACGGTTCTGGTTTCAGTTTCACTCCATGGAAAATTCGCTAGACACTCATATTGTTTAACAAGTTTGATGTATGTATTCGCATACCTACCTAACAAAATGTCAAAGAACCGTCGATATTCTTTGAGCCCCTTTTTTCCGTGTACTACGTCAATATTTATGGACAGAATAACGTTTGTTGATATAACGTTATCCAATGTTTTCGTCAGTTTTCCTCTCATTAAAGTTTTTAGTGCTTTGATCTATTAAATAAACAAAGTAAAAAAGTTAATTATTGCAATTTCAAAATATACGTCATTATTACCATAGATGAGCAGTTTCAAGTTTTAATGGTAAAATTCCACTGAATCAAAACTTTAATGGTTACTGTTGCAAATTTCCATTCAAATTAAAATCCTGAGTAGTAATGGAAATGGACTTAACTAGCCATTAAAACTTGATTTAGTGGAACTTCATTTTTAATGCAGCCTGCTTATCTATGATTACTATATACATATGTATCTTCTTACATAAGTGAGTCTATTTCTCTGCATTTCTCATTTTCCACTTTTTCAACCTCCTCCAATGATATTAGTGGGGAAGTCTTCAACAAATCATCTGATATTTTGTCTTGGTGTATAAGTTGTTTTAATAAGACGTTGTGAGCTGAACACGTTTCCATAATTATTTTGTTCTGATTTTCCACAATTACTAAGCATTTAAAAAACGACACAATAAAACAAAATAAATTTAATTTGAGGAAATGAAGTCAAACTAAATAATTTGAAGACGTGCATGGAAGAAGGAGGTATGTCGCAATTTGAGTAGATATTTTCTAACATTTTTAATGAAAACAACTATTTTACGGGTCAGGAATCGTTAATTGCATAAAAGCTATCCACCAATGTAAAACGATACAAAATCACTCAATGTGGGACATACCCCCTTCTCCATGCTCGCCTTTATTTATAAAAGGGTTAAATAGAGTAAAATAAATAGTGGAAATTAAAATAAATATTCACGGAGTGATAGTCAGACAAATAGTATACTTTCATTTTTAACTATATTTAACTTTCCCTGTCGCAACGCATTCAAGAAATGTTTTATATATTTACGAGAAAACCGGAAACAAGTTCGAGAAAAAAAATTGTAGCATGTAAAGTTTAATTTCTGTGAGGTTTGTCTAAAGTATTTAACTATCACTTTTATGAGCACAGATTAGGCGATAATTGTTGATTTTTATCTGACCACCATGGTATATGCTTATAAAAACGGCACCAGGTTTTATGACAATTTATCTTTTAGATCTTTTACATATTTTCGCAGATTTATACAGTTATTGCATGGATTTGACTCTGAAAATAGCAAACGATTAATTTGAAATTTAAGATCAAATTTACATTAAATATACATACCTTTCGATGGCAGACTTTCACCCACTGTCGTACAAAATCGAGCTACTTTCATTTTCTTACTCACTAACGGCACTAAAAGAAATCCATTGTTATAAGGCAAACATACAAATTTATGTTCAACTTGATCTATGCTAAACTTATCTATTGGTTGCAAAGTTTCGTAATCAGCAAGGCAAATACCCAAATTCAAGAAAGAATCGACTGGGTTCGTAAATAAGCTTCTCACGTTTATAACTTTTCTTACCAAAATTTTAATATCTGTATCTTTTTCGAACCCTACTATTTTTGCAGGTACATTATTTTTAAGGCAACAAAAGCTATCTGACATATTTGTACTTAGATAGAACCGCGAATGAAAACTTTTTATTTCTCCCTTTATTTCTTTTAGTTCAGGTATTTTTTCTGGCTGGTATATGACTTCATTTTGGAAATCTGCTGCAGAACATGAGTGGGATTCTTAACGTATTTTTCTAACTTTTGCAAATAGTTTTCAAAGTCATACCCTGAAAAGCTATATAATGGCCCAAACTGTTTGACACTTTCACTCAAATGAAGTAACCCGTGAACGTTGTATGATACACTGTTTTTTCCAAAAATTACTGGAAACTTTTGAACAAAAAGTTGCAGGAAAGAGTGAGCTTCTGATACGTTGGACCTACATGTTTTCGGACAGGAAATCAGGCGACAAGCAGTATGTAGTGAAAGAAATGTATGGTAAAAGTCATGCCCAACTTTTTCTTTTAAAACCAAAATTCCAGAATACAAAAGAAATTGTCTGAACTCAGTGGCTTTCCAATGAATAAGCTCCTCGAATGCCCGTGGCTTTCGGACAAACTCTTTTGGAATATATAAAGTAAGGGACTGTAGATGTTTTGAAATTTTTTTATCTTTATGGGCAGTACTTAGTTTGAAAGCAGGTTCAGTTTTGCTACCATCTAATCTCAATAAGATCTTCCTCATCACCCCCAAATCTAACAGATGCATGGGGTCCAGTGGTACTTGTTGAATCATATCAATATTTAAATGCTCGAAAGGAGTTTTACGTATTTGAAAACATGGTTTGTGATGGTTACGATACCTCCTGCACTCGAAATCTGTGCCAGTAACAAGCTCCTCACATTGAGTTGAGTACGTTAATACACCACCTATTTTTTCTGCAACTTGGATACAGTTGGAACAGCCATGTGCAGCAGTGTGACGTGGTATACCACAAACAAATGCTCGCGCTGGCGCATCGCAGACTATTGCCCTTACTTTTATTTTAATCAGCTTATTTCGAATAAACAAACCATTTTCGGCCAGGTTTTTTAGTTCGCTTATTGCTTCACTCAAATAACTTTCAACACATCCTGGTTTAGTTTTCCCCAGATAAACGCCAACAGGGAAAACTGAAAAGTTATCTATGTTTACGATTTTCACTAAAACTGGCCATAATTGCGTTCTTGAGCTTCGGTAAAGTGGAATACCATCAACATTTATATCAATAATTAGCTCATCGCACTGAGAAATAATATCTAAAGCCTTACTAAATTGCTGTTCAAGCCCGAAGTGAGCGCGAAAGCCAGGATGGACGTTTCTAATTACGGCTTTTCGAGTAGCATCTTCAAATGCAGAAGCGCTGAGAGGGATATCTAAATTTTCTTCATTTAAAATTAGAAGAAGTGCTTCAAAAGATTTTCGGGAAATTGTGCTATCGAAGTACCATTCTTTTATTTTTTCTCTAAATGTTTTTTTCTGCTCATGGTGTTGCACATTGAGGTTAGACACGACCTCCGGAGCGCTAAAGGCAACAGAAGCTGTCACTGATTCTTGCACGTTATCACTAATATTTCGCAGTCGATTTAAATACACTTCTTTTTGTTTTTTTTTATCAACCTACGCGGATTTATTCCACTTGTATCTTTTTTGTACATTATTTTCTATTACCTTAACAAAATATTCACTTTAGTTAACGATTTGCACAAATTTCCACGACCGCAGCTTCAAACTTTTCGTTTACCTTTAAATTTGGCATTTGGCAAACAGCTGATATTCGAATGTCAAAACAACCCGAGCACAAATGAATTTCGTGGTGAGAGCGGAGTGGTGGATTTCTCTGCACGACTACTCAACGACTTTGTAGTTAACGTAATTGCGTTTGATTTAGATTTGATATTTTTTCCCAATTAACACAAAGTAGTTATTTAGAAGGTCACTATTTTCAGCAATTTATAATATCTGAAAAATTTTATGAGTCTTTGAAATCTGTTGTGAAAATGTAATAAATATTTTACATTTTGATTATATACTTTGAATAATAATTTATTTACTTAGAATTATTTCCATTTCAATTTATCAATTTAACAGGTACAGGTCGTTGATAGGCTACCATTGCATGATTTTGAAACCAGTTACTAGCTGATTTCTTTTAATCCACTAAAAGTGAGTAAATTTTAGGAATCCCGCTAAATAGTCAGCTATTAGTTAGCTTGATTTTGCCAATTGGCATTTTTTTTCTGCAGGGTATGGACTCATTCAGTATATGTTAGATCCTCACGGACCAGTCAGTTCAACCTTACATAACCTTTATTTAAAACCAACTATCCCTACCACCAGCAAAGAGGGGTGACTGTGCGTATACGTAACATTTTTCGTTATTTGGTCTAAAAGCGACTCTACTAACATAAGCATACAAATGAAGCTGATATAAGTGTGTTAGTAAGCTAGGCTTCAATTATCCAGCAAAAAAATCCGATTAATCTAGGATGAGTCAAGGAGGAGTTCTTGTTGTTTTGTAGCAGTGCTACGCCCCACCTAACAGCCGCGACCGTTCACAAATTGTCGTCAATATCCTCCAACGGGAGTCCAAGGAAACTTGCTGCTTGCTGTTTCAACAGGGGTGGACCATAATGAAAGGGGTATTAGAGGCGTTGGTTCCACATTACAATTAAAGAGATGGTTGGTGTCATGTGGGGACACATTGCAAGCGTGGCATACATTTTGTATGTCGGGGTTGATTCTGGATAAGTAAGAGTTTAACCTGTTACAGTATCCAGAACGAAGTTGAGCAAGAGTGACACGCGTTTCCCTGGGGAGTATGCACTCCTCTTCCACAAGTTTTGGGTACTTTTCTTTGAGTACTGGATTCACCGGGCAATTCCTGACATAAAGGTCCGACGCCTGTTTGTGGAGTTCACTAAGGACCTGCTTGTGTTTTTTTGCTTCATACGGCTGAGTTCTCAGGTGCCGTATTTCCTCTAAATGCTTACGGAGATGACTCCTTAAGCCCATAGGCGGCGTTGGCTCATCAATCAGATGTCTGTTTGGATGCACAGGTTTCTGGGTATTCAACAGGAACTGTTTGGTTAGCATCTCAGTTCTCTCCCTGATGGGGAGTATACTCGCCTTATTATGTAGATGGTGGTCTGGGGACATAAGAAGGCAGCCCGTGGCGATTCTGAGAGCAGTATTTTGGCAGGCCTGTAGCTTCTTCCAGCGGGTAATTTTTAGGCTTGGTGATCATATGATTGACTCGTAGCACGTAAACGGCTGGCCAATTGCTTTGTATGTAGTAATGAGTTTTCCTTTATCTTTTCCCCAGGTACTGCCAGCAAGGGATTTGAGGATTTTGTTACGGCTCTGGATTTTCGGAACAACTGCGGCTGCGTGCTCACCAAAATGTGGATCCTGATCAAACGTCACACCCAAGGTTTTGGGGTGTAGGACAGTCGGTAGCGTAGTGCCATCGACGTGGATTTTCAAAATGGTCGACATTTAGGACGTCCATGTTGTAAATAAGGTCGCGGAAGATTTAGTCGGTGATAATGCCAGGTTTCGCGAGGCGAAAAAACTGGAGAGGTCAGGGAGGTAGCCGTTTATTTTATTGCATAGCGCATCGATCTTTGGGCCTGGGCCTGTGGCCATTATTGTGCAGTCATCGGCGTAGGAAACGATTGTGACTCCTTCCGGTGGTGAAGCTAGCTTAGATATGTAGAAATTAAATAAAAGTGGGGATAGGACACCACCCTGTGGCACCCCTTTTTTAATTCTCCTTGGTTTTGATGTTTCGTTTCTAAATTGCACCGATGCCTGCCGACCACCCAGATAATTTGCGGTCCACCTTTAAAGACATGGGGGGAGGGTAGACCCTTCCAGGTCTTGCAGTAACAAGCCATGGTTGACCGTATCAAAAGCTTTTGATAGGTCTAGCGCTACGAGTACTGTTATGATTTAAACCGCAATTTATCTGGGTGCTAATGGCATTTAGCGCGGTGGTAGTGCTATGGAGTTTTGTGAAGCCATGCTGATGAGACGCTAGCTGCAAATTTGCTTGGAAGTAGGGGAACAAAATGGCTTCAAGCGTCTTTGCTACTGGCTATAGGAGATATATCGCACGATACGACTCTCCTATGTTAGCAGGTTTCCCAGGCTTTAGTAGCGGGACCACCTTGGCCATTTTCCATTTTTCGGGTATGACAAAGGTGGAAAGAGACAGGCTGAAGACATGTGCTAAGTATTTGAAACCCTCTTTCCCTAGGCTTTTAAGCATCGGCATGGCTATGCCGTCTGGGCCCACTGCTTTGGATGGTTTAGCGTGACCAATGGCGTCCTCAACCTCTTTAGCGGTGATGGTGATTGGTAACGCGCTGAATTTGTGTTTATGTGCGTGTCTATTGGCTCTCCGTCTATCTTTGTCGACCGTAGGATGCATTATATATTGTCGGCAGAAAGCGCTCGCGCATTTTTTCGCATCCGACAGCACTTTGTCGCCAAAGGTGATGGAAACTTTGCCTTTGTGCTTAGTCGGATTCGATAGGGACTTTACGGTGGACCAAAGTTTACCCACACCGGTAGAGAGGTTACAACATCTTAGGTGCTCCTTCCATTTCGCCCGCTTGTGTTCCTCCACAAACAATGTGATGCGTTGGTTTATATCCCTTATTTGGGGGTCGCCTGGATCAAGCTGTCTTATAAGGTCACGTTCTCCCGCTAAGTTTGCGGCCTCCGCCGGAAAGTAGGGCCGGATTTCGGGAATTCTCCCGGCGGGAATGAAACATGCCGAGGCGGATTCAATGACCTTACGGAAGGCACGCTGCCCTTGGCGAGCATCAGTCGGGATAGGGAGGGCAGCAAAGCGGCTGTCTGTAAAGGATTTATATTCTTCCCACTTTCCTTTTTTGAAGTTTATGAAAGTGCGTTTTTCGGTGACGATGAAGTCGGCGGTACGGTCGAGCGAAATAATTATGGGCAGGTGGTCGGATGCCAATGTTACCATCGGATGCCAGTTGACGCAGTTTACGAGTCCTGCGCTCACGATTGAGCTATCTGGCGAGCTGTGACAGCTTCCTACCATACGTGTGGGGGCATCTCTGTTTATCGTGCAGAACTTCTTGTCTTCTATTTGAACCGCCAACATCTCACCCCTACTGTCCGCCCGCAAGTTTGAATGCCATAGATCATGATGGGCATTGAAATCGCCTAAGATAATGCGATTGTTGCCAGTGAGTAAGGCCCTGATATTAGGGCGGTATCTACTGGGCAACAGGTAGCAGGAGGGATGTAGATGTTGATGATATCTAGGTTTGCATCGCCTGACCGGACAGATAGGCCTTGACGTTCTAAGACATTGTCCCTGCGGTCGATGCCAGGATCAAATATATAATATTGCACAGAGTGGTGTATGAAAAACGCGAGGCCGCATCTATTTCCGCTCATGCGATCTTTTCTGTGGACATTATACCCAGAACAGGTTTGCAGTGCAGATCTTGCTGTGAGTTTAGTCTATTGAATCGCAGCAATGCGGATGTTGTGCCGCTTCATGAAATCGACTATCTCCGTGATCTTCCCAGTTAATCCATTTCAGTTTAACTGCAGAATTCTGAAGTGCATAGGTCGAGACGTCGCCACTCTGGGAGTAAGTGACGGGTGACTACGCCTGGGTTGAGGAAGGCCAGGACGCAACTGCTGTTGTGTCCATGTTAGTGGGCGTCCTTGGGCAAGCATTGGTGTACCCGGTAGATTGGGGTTTGCGACCTGGCAACATGGCGCACTGAAACTCGTCGGGGGGTTGCTGTCGCGGAGACCAGAACATCTAGGAAAGTGGCGCCACCCAAGGTAGGAGCTGCATTGGGCGGATGTCGCAAACAAATATATTCTGTGCTGGCAAACGGTGCAAACGGGGTTAGGGACTAAGAGTCTGTTTCCCTGACCTACACGAATGCTGCCGGAAAAGAGGGGGGAGAAGACGGGGCAGGGGCTGATGCCCAGCATTGCTACCGACTCTACTACGGAGGTAGTAGTTATGAGTGGTAGCAGCTATTTGAGTTGTTGGCGCCGCGGGGCGCGAGCAGAAGCGGGTACTAGTTGTGGCTTGCTGAGCAGCTGGGCTGCTGGGAATTAGTGGGGGGGGGGGGGGGGGGGGGGGCGCTAAGGCGTACACTACGAGATGCCCTCTGACGTGAAGAGCAAGGAGCCACAAAAGATGTATAAAAGTTACGTGGACTTCGGGTTTTGGGATCAAACCCAGAACAACCTCTCCGATTCAACCATCCCTTACACGAGACACACTGAACAGAGTATGACCGTCCTAAACAGATTCTTTTCCGGCAGATGCAGCAAAACCATTTCTCAGGACCGGGGTCAGGAAACGGACCCGGATTGGATTCGATACCTTCCCGGAGCAAGAGAATATGGAGCATGCAAGAAGCTGCTGAGAGGATGACAATTTGTGGGAGTGACGGAAAAATTTAAATGGGGTTACACTGATATGACAGTCCTTGGTCGGGAAAAATTCCGAGTTGCTCCTGTACATAGAACCGACTGCCTTGGGAAGCGCAAAGGAGTATGCGAATAATGCCAGTTTTGATCTCTTTGTATGCGTTGAAATCTTCTCTTTTGTTTGCGCATATCCTATGAAGAGACTAATTGTACCCATTTATAGCATATGGGAACGAATGAAGACGTATCTCTTTTCTCACCAAAAAGTCTTAGTTTTCGTATGGTACGAGGTTGTGTACATTTTAAACGCAATATTAAACTTGCAAAAAATGTTTAGATACATCTATGTAAAAAAAATATTAAGTCGCCAACTCATTCCAAGAGATATGGGTCGACGATAATGGAACATATGGTTCAAGTTATTTAGGTTCGGTACATGGCTCCGCATCGTATAGGGCACCTATAATCTTCTTTATTTAACTCATTTCGTTGCCGTTTCTTTATGTTTCTTAAAATGGGTTACATAGATTTCAACCTGACTAATCCCAACTGTACCCAAAAGCGACTAGAGGGGATCAATTATGCCCCAAGGTAGACAAAAGAGATCAATTGGAGACCGGTCTCTTTAGGGATTAGTCGCACTATATTTTGCAGGGTATTTATAATAACACACATATCGAGGACATTACTTCGATAATGATGATGCTTATTATTATCTTATTGTGTTATTGAGCCAAAAGCTCTTGTGTTAATATAAACAAGTAAGGAAGGCTAAGTTCGGGTGTAACCGAACATTACATACTCAGTTGCGAGCTGTGGAGACAAAGTAAAGGAAAATCACCATATTGTAAAAAGAACCTAGGGTAACCCTGGAATGTGTTTGTATGACATGTGTATCAAATGGAAGGTGTTAATGATTATTTAAAACGTAGTGGGCCTTAGTTCTATAGGTGGACGCCTTTTCGAGATATGGCAATAAGGGTGGACCAGGGGTGACTCTAGAATGTGTTTGTACGATATGGGTATCAAATTAAAAGTATTCATGAGGGTTTTGAAAGGGAGTAGCCCTTAGTTATACATGTGAAGGCGTGTTCGTGATATCGGCCAAAATGTGGACCAGGGTGACCAGAACATCTCCTGTCGGGTACCGCTAATTTATTTATATATTCCAGCCAAGATTCCAAGGGCTTTTGATTTCGCCCTGCAGAACTTTTTCATTTTCTTTTACTTAATATGGTAGGTGTCACACCCATTTTACAAAGTTTTTTTCTAAAGTTATATTTTGCGTCAATAGACCAATACAATTACCATGTTTCATCCCTTTTTTCGTATTTGGTATATAATTATGGCATTTTTTTCATTTTTGTAATTTTCGATGTCGAAAAAGTGGGCGTGGTCATAGTCGGATTTCGGCCATTTTTTACACCAATACAAAGTGAGTTCAGATAAGTACGTCAACTGAGTTTAGTAAAGATATATCGATTTTTGCTCAAGTTATCGTGTTAACGGCCGAGCGGAAGGACAGCGGTCGACTGTGTATAAAAACTGGGCGTGGCTTCAACCGATTTCTCACTTTTTCACAGAAAACAGTTACCGTCCTAGAATCTAAGCCTCTACCAAATTTCACAAGGATTGGTAAATTTTTGTTCGACTTATGGCATTAAAAGTATCCTAAGCAAATTAAATGAAAAAGGGCGGAGCCACGCCCATTTTAAAATTTTCTTTTATTTTTGTATTTTGTTGCACCATGTCATTACTGGAGTTGAATGTTGACTTAATTTACTTATATACTGTAAAGATATTAACTTTTCGTTTAAAATTTGAATTTGAAAAAAAAAAAATTTTTAAAAAGTGGGCGTGGTCGTTCTCCGATTTTGCTAATTTTTATCAAGCAGGCATATAGTAATAAGTGTAATGTTCCTGCCAAATTTCATCATGATATCTTCAATGACTGCCAAATTACAGCTTTCAAAACTTCTAAATTACCTTCTTTTAAAAGTGGGCGGTGCCACGCCAATTGTCCAAAATTTTACTAGTTTTCTATTCTGCGTCATAAGTTCAACTCACCTACCAAGTTTCATCGCTTTATCCGTATTTGGTAAGGAATTATCGCACTTTTTCGATTTTTCGAAATTTTCGATATCGAAAAAGTGGGCGTGGTTATTGTCCGATATCGTTCATTTTAAATAACGATCTGAGATGAGTGTTCAGGAACCTACGTACCAAATTTCATCAAGATACCTCAAAATTTACTCAAGTTATCGTGTTAACGGACAGACGGACGGACGGACATGGCTCAATCGAATTTTTTTCGATACTGATGATTTTGATATATGGAAGTCCATATCTATCTCGATTCCTTTATACCTGTATAACCAACCGTTATCCAATCAAAGTTAATATACTCTGTGAGCTCTGCTCAACTGAGTATAAAAAAAAATGTATTATTCGCCAGGCATATTCCATCGTTTTCTACACTCTTAGTTTAAATTTAATGTATTCACAGTAATGCACAAGTTTATCTGTCTCAGTGATCTTGAAATTTGCTCTTAATTAAAGTTATATCAATGAATAGTTATTTATACATGTATATATGTATGTATGTACGTTTATATAAAGTGTTGGGCGTAATTGCAAAGGTGTTAATTCAAAATTTAATTGCAAATAAAATTGTAAAGTCTGACAAATTAAAATTTGGTGTGTACGAACTGCAACAAAAAGAGATAAATACTTTTGCGTACTCATTATGCATAAGTTTGACGTATACAGACAGATAACGAGACATTCGTATGTGCATTTGTTCGTATGTTTAAGAACGTAAATTCGAGCTTTGTTTAGCAGGTAGTTGAGCTTGTAAACGTGTTCAAATTGAGTTTGTTGCAAACGTCTACATTTATATATATCATATTATATATCATGAAGTGTGGTAAGAAGAAAATACGCAAATGCATTATTTGACATACATACTGGTAGAAAACAAATGCGCTAAATTTCTGAACTTATAGTTAGAGGTGTGCAAGAACGCATAGGGTTTGCACCAAAAAACATCAATGGTAATTTCGTTCATTTCATCATTTCAGTATTCTTTCTCAAATTTCAAAAAAATTGGCAGTTCTACACGTTTATTCTTTCTACGACCGGTATCTGCTAATGCGGATAAGCTTGCCAGAAGGGGTACCTCCCTTCCACTTTTGCTATCCTGGAAGAGGTTGTGCATGCCGCTCTCCACCTGTAAGCTGAAGATAAAAGAGGCTCTACTGATGGAAGCGGGAGCCAGATGGAAGCATCATGATAGATGCCAAACGGCAAAACTCACATGTCCGGAATGGAATGAGAAGAGATCGCGTGAGCTTCTCACCCTCCGTTAGAGGGATCTTTCCTTACTTGTGGGTGTTCTCACGGGTCACGTTTGTATTGGACTGCATGCAGAAAGGATTGGCGCTCCATTTAATCATTATTTTAGAAGCTGCGGCAACGAAGAAGAGCCTGGAACTGTTAGGCATATATTCTGCGAATGTCCAGCGCTCGGTAGAAGAACTAAACGTTTTATGGGCAAAATGTTTCTCGTAGATCTGATTCATATATCTGAGTCAATTCACGACGCTTAGTCAGCTTCACAAACTCAATGAAGTGGTTTGATTAGGAGAGTAGGAACAAATCCGGGTGGTTACACAATGATCCTATAAAGGCCCACGTGTATCGCTCCGATGCGGACACCAGCCACTTGAACCAAACCTAACCTATCTACTAACGCAGATTAATTTTATTTTGGGAAGCCTTTCCGACAGCATTACTATTATCGCTATTAGGCCTCGATGCACTGCGACCCCTATTAAGACCTATTGACCTAGACCATTGTGCTCGTTACTGTATATTGAGGCCTTTAACTAACTAACTTAAGGCAACTAAGATGGGAAAGCTTCTGCCTTTCGGGATGAACGCATTCGCAGAAAATGTCAACAAGTAATTCATCATCCAGCTCACAAAGGCTACATATTAGGCTTAATTTACTGAGCTGAATGATAGCTTGTAGGTACTCCTTACAATAAATCCAGTGTTGTCTAGACTGCTTTATATCCCAGTTTTCCCTAGTATGTGCCTTCATTAGTCCACAAAAGGGCGTAGTTCCAAAGAATGCCGCGATAGCACCCTGCCCGGCTAGAAAGTCTGCGTGTTCAAAGCCTTCATGTCACTGATGGCCGGAAACCCATCAAAACAAAACCATGTTTTTGGCTCACAGATAATTGAGGACACAAATACACTTATATAGCTCGAATCTAGTTCTCTTGCCATAATTGACTTTCAGCTCCAGCCTTTTCTGTACAGCAATATACGAATGCCTTGCGGAATCTTTGAAAACTGGATGACGGTGTTTTAGAAAACTTCGTATCCCTGCCGCCGAAAACTAATCCTGGAAGTTCTGCCAGTGTAACCAGGCAAAGCACCAACTTCCGTAGCTTCGCACTGCAATCAACGTTTCCAAAGTATCGCTTTTCAGAGTCGCCCGCTACCATATCGTCAACCAGCTGTTGTAGAAGTAATACCTGACACCGTCCGCTCTCATTTGTTCCATATGTCACACACTGCTAATCAAGACAATTTTCGTTCACTCGCTCCTTACTCTCTTGATACAGAAAGCTACTGCTCTCCTTACCTCTCAAGATATGTATATGTGGTTAACTGTGTTTGTATATAGAATAGATTTTTTTACTTGACTTCCAACAATGTTAAGTATCATATGAGGTAAGGTGAAATTTTCTATCATTCTCTTTTTTCTTCTTGTAGCAGTGTTTCGCCCCATCAAATAGCGCGATCACCGAAGATTCTCATAGATATGCTCTAACGGAAGTCGGCGGAAACCCAAAGTATCAATAGTCTTGGACTAAAGAGACATGGGTGTTGGAGGCTTTTGGTTCACATGGCAATTGAGAAGATGGTTGATATCATGAGGAGACACGTGACATGCAGAGCATACGTTGTGTGTGTCGAGTTTGATTCCGGATAAGTAAAAGTTCAACTTGTTACAGTATCCAGATGAATGTTGGGCCGAAGTCACACGCGTTTCATTGGGAAATTTCCTTTCCACAACTGATATGTCTGAGAAAAAATGTCAGCGGACTTTTTTGGGCACAGAACTTTGCCGAATCAATAAATATAAGGCTAAGGTATATTTTTTCTCATCGGGTTGCATCGAAGATTACTCAATATGTCCCTGAGAGACGTGGACTCTTCAGTTGGATATCGGTTGGCATACCCAGGCTTCTAAGTATTAAAAGGAACTGTTAACGATGGATGATGTTCCGGAGACACAAGAAGAAATTTTGAGCCAGTTCTGGCTTGCAGCTTCCCCCAGTATGTTTCTGTAAAGCTCGACCTCTACAAAAGCGACTAGTGAATTGCTTTAATGACTTGTGGATTTTGTTACGCCTATAAACTTTGGATACAATTTTGGCTACGTTCTCGCCAAATTGCAGGTCATTATAAAACGTCACACGCAATATAGTTTGATGCTGCGCATTTTTTAGCGTAGTTCTGTCGATGTGGGTGTCCCGTATTGCCGACATTTGCACTGTTCACGTCGTAAATAACTGAAAAACTATGCTAAGTTGTTAGTTTTACAGCATAGCTCATTTTTAGGAAGTCCGGAATCAGTTGCCATCATTGTGCAGTAGCTAACATAGGAAAAAATGGTTCCTCGTTGGTTGAGTGAGCTTCGATATGTAAAAACGCTGCACCGTTTGCCTCTTTTTTTTTTGGTTTTGATATTACGTTCTTGAACTGGACCAATGCCTGCCGACTATGCGGATAAATTACGGTCCTGTTTTTGAAACTATGTGGAAGGGTATAACCCTACCAAGCTTTCCTGCAATATCCTGTTATTAACTGTGTCAAAAGCGTTTGATAATTCTAACGAGTCCTGTTCTGTGATGGGGTTTTTTGATCAATCCACAATTAGTTAGGTTATTGATGGCATCTAGTGCGGTAGGGTTGCTGTGTTATTGTCCGTAGTCATGCTGGTGGTTAGCAAGACACGGGTTAACTGTGAAATAAGGGAACAGAAAGACTTCAAATATCATGGCTACTGACGATAACAGAGACAAGAATGAAAAAAATACACTTCGCTAGTTGGTTTCCTAGGCTTTAGTAGCAGTACCACCCTAGCCATTTTCCACTCTCGCCAAGTTTTTCGGGGATAACTTAACTCATCCGTGCTCATGTGAAATAAGATATTCAGTTGAATGAGCTGCAAAAGTTTCTATTACAAAAACAAGTAAGGAAGGCTAAGTTCGGGTGTAACCGAACATTACATACTCACTACAGCTTGCAAAACTTTTAAATTACCTCCTTTTAAAAGAGGGCGGTGCCACGCCCATTGTCCAAAATTATACTAATTTTCTATTCTGCGTCATAAGGTCAACCCTCCTACCAAGTTTCATCACTTTATCCGTTTTTGGTAATGGATTATCGCAGTTTTTCGGTTTTTCGAAATTTTCTATATCGAAAAAGTGGACGATTTCGTTCATTTTAAATAGCCTTCTGATATGAGTGCCGAGGAACTTACATACCAAATTTCATTAAGATATCTTAAAACTTACTCAAGTTATCGTGTTCAATTTCTTTTTTCGCCCAGATCATTTTCATATATAGAAATCTATATTTATCTCGATTAGTTTATGCCGTTACGAGGTACCGAACAAAATTAATATACTCTGTGACGTCTGCTCAGCTGAGTATAATTAGATTACAGTCTGTATCTGGTTGTATATATATGTCGCTTATTTATGTACACATACAAACATATATATATATTCAATATTTCAAGATGCTTCTGCTCCGTTTGTAAATATGTCTGACATTAATTTTATATTTGTATGCTAAATACGCCCTCTTTATCTGTAAATCGTTTCTTCGTTAGTGCACTCATTGTTGTTCTTGCATAACTTACACATCCAACTTCTTCAATTGTCTGTGTGTGAAATTTAAATTGAAAGAGAAAACCATTATAAACTTATGCATATCCTTTTGCCTCCGACAATGCATTATGTCTTAGCTTGCGCTGAAAATGTGCAGCTGTTTATCTTACTTGTTTTCATTTCGCATTATTTGCTCGATCGTGGAATAACTTTAAATTCAAGGTAAAAGTTTTTCAAATTATCAGCGCATACAACTTGTTCTTCTGAATTATGCATTATAATGCTATGTGTATGTATATATATAGCCATATGTGTGGCATCAGGGGCGGATGCAGCAAACATTCTTGGAGGGGAATATATTTTTAAACGGTTTCGTTTAGCTTGACTCTGTGTAGCGGCCGGCCGTTGTGAACAAATTTCGTAGTTAAAATTTAAGTAACTTCCCGATAAGCTACAAGCTTGAAACTTGAAATATAGTTCAGAACCCGATGACAATGCAATAATAAGAAACAACTCCGATAGCCGCATGGATCGAAATATTAAAAAAAAAAATCGTCCGACTAGACTCATATTTGGAACACATTATACATACAGGGAGAACCGCTGACTACAGGGCTACGTTAAAAGCGAGCGCAAAAAGACGAGTGTGTGGACGCTATCGCGAGTTAAAAAGGGTAGCGAGATGCCTTTTCAGAAAGAAAAAAGCAGAGGCAGACAGGCGTGAATGCGAGGAGCTTGAGATGCTAGCCACCAGGAATAACGCCCGAAAACTTGATCAAAAAATTCGGTGACAGACGGAAGGTTTTAAGACCGGGGAAAACTCCTGTAAGAACGAAAACGGCGATCTTGTAACTGGTGTCCACAAAGTACTTAGATTAGGATGGAACACCTTTCTGCTCTCCTAACTGGAGACAGTGATTTACCACACACCCACACCCGATTATGACGAAGTCAGAATAGCAATAACCAGATTGAAAAACAACAAGGCCGCGGGCACTGATGGATTGCCTGCGGAGCTATGCCCGACTATTGGAAGGTAAGTGTCCTTTTCCCAGTCCACAAGAAGGGAGATGCTGCAAAATGCACCAACTATCGCGCAATCAGCCTTCTTAATATCGCATATAAGGCACTGCTAAGTGTATTGTGCGAAATATTGAAGCCCACCGTGAATCGGCTGATTGGACCTTAACAGTGCGGCTTCATACCTGATAAATCTACCATCGACCAAATTTTCACAATGCGCCAAATCTTGGAAAAACCCGCGAAAAAAGAATCAACACACATCACCTCTTCGTCGATTTTAAAGCCGCCTTCGACAGCACGAAAAGGAGCTACCTATATTCCGCTATGTCTGAATTTGGTTTGGTTGGTTGGCAAAACTTATACGGCTGTGCAAAATGACGTTGAGCAACACCATCAGCTCAGTAGGAATTGGGAAGGATCTCTCCGAGCCGTTCGAAACTGAACGAGTTTTCAGACAGGGGACCCCCTATCGTGCGATTTCTTTATTTGATGCTGGAGAAAATTATGCTAGCTGCAGAACTTAACCGCTCTGGAACAATATTCTATAAAAGCGTGCAATTACTGGCATATATTGGTGACATTGATATCATCGGCCTAAACACCCACGCCCTTAGTTCTGCTTACTCCAAACTGGAAAAAGAAGCGGTAAAGATGGGTTTGATGGTGAATGAGGACAAAACGAAGTACCTTCTGTCATCGAGCAAAGAGTTAGCGCATATGCGCCTTGGCAACCACGCTACAGTTGGCAGACATAATTTCGAAATAGTAAGATTTCGTTTACTTGGGAACCAGCATCAACACTCGCACTAACTTCAGCTCTGAAATCCAGCGAAGTATCACTCTTGCCAATAAATGCTTCTTTGGACTAGGTGGGCAATTGAAAAGTAAAGTCATCTCTCGGCAAACGAAAATCATACTCTACAAGTCACTTACCGTTCCCGTCCTGTTATATCGTGCAGAAGCATGGACCATGACAACATCAAATGAAATGGCTCTAGTAGTGTTCGATAGACAAGTTTTTCGAAAGATTTATGGACCCCTACGCGTTGGCGATGGCGAGTGCCGAAGAAGATTTAACGATGAGATCTACGAGCTATACGCAGACATCAACATAATTCAGCGAATTAAAATGCAGCGGCTGCGCTGGCTAGGCCATTTTATGGGAACTAAAGTTGACGCTCCGGCCAAGAAAGTGTTTCTATTGGAACCCGCCTATGGAAAACGATTTAAACTCTCTTGGTGTGACCAATTGGCGCCGGTTGGCAGAGAGAAGGAACGACTGGCGCGCCTTGTTTGACGGCCATAAACGCTTAAACGGTTAAGCGCCAATTAAGTAAGTAAGTAATTAAATACGTGAATAGAAAGCGACCTATGAAAAAAGTCGCCGCTAGGTGGCGCAAGCATAGAGATGTTCGAAAAAATCATATCTGTGGTCCGATTTGGCCCATATTTGGAACAAATATTACATACAATCCGAGAGAAATTAGTTAAGTAAAGTCTTTGGAAGGATTATAGATTGAGAACTTAGATTGTTACAAATTTTCAGGAAAGAGTCCTTGTTATAATGAGAACGAGAAATAATAGGCAAATAAATAAAGACTAAAAACTTGAAAATAAAATAACTATAAAAAGTGTTTAAGTTAAACGGTATTATTGAAAACAATACTTACATTAAGCAATAATAATACTAAAAGCTAGAATATAATTAGGTAGGTCCAGGTACTAGTTATCACACTTCACATCAATCTAGGGCATTGATCAGACAATTAAATAAAAGCATTGGACGTGTCAAATTTCTATTGATAGTCATAAGTAAAACCAACTGAACCTTAATCAGGTTATGCTACGCCTCCCACTTTTAGAAGCTTCATTCACGCGCCAAACGCTTATGTGTTATGAATAGTACCTTGGACCTATCTAATTATTTTCTATCTTTTAGTATTAGTGTAAGTATTATTTTCAATAAAATCGTTTAACTTAAAAATTGTTTACTTATTATTAAGAATTCGTGAGCTTAACCCCGGCTTATAATAATTGAATATTCACTTATTATGTTTTTCTAAGAGAAACTGAATAGAAAGAAAGGAACATTTACTGGCATATTGCGTTGGTACCATTTCACAAACCGCCAAGTAATCATCATCTGGCAAATACGTAATAATTCGAACCGCGAATCACATGGTGAAACTGCAGTTGCCTTAACATCTGGGCTATCCTGCTTGTATTTGTTTTATTGCTTAATTCTGTTTATCTCATTTCTACACTAACAACAATGAGATAAACTGAATTAAGCAAGGAAACAAATACAAGCAAGATAGCCTAGTGGTTAAGGCAACTGCAGTTTCACCGTGTGATAATAATTGAATATTCAATTAATATAAGCCGGTGTTAAGCTTATGAATTCTTAATAATAAGTATAAATTGAACACACCATTAAAACAAACAAACACAAAAAATTTTTATTTAATTATTTTATTTAAACATTGAAACAAAATTGCACTGTGTTAACAGTGCTACAGTGAAACTGAACTACTCAGCCAACTGTTCAGTTCAGAAAATTACAAAACTTGCTCAATACTTCGCATTTAAATTTAGGAAATTGCAACAAAAGTTTGGAAATTCCAACTTAAATTTAGAATACTACCCTTTAGGATAGGAAAATTTCATTTCAAGTTCAGAATTTTCATATTGAACTCAGAAAATTACAGTTGCAGTTCAGAAAATTAAATTTGAAGCACAGAATTTCCAATTTAAAGTTTCAATTGAAGTTCAAAAAATCCATTTGAAATTTAGAAATATGAGATTAAAGAATAAAAAAACACAACTCGAATTCAGAATTTTCAATTTAAGATGAGAAAATGCAATTAAAGTTCAGCAATTTCAATACCAGGAAAGAAAAACTACAACTAAAGTTTGGAGTCTTCAATTTTAATTAGAAATTTACTGTTCAGGTTCAGAAAATTGCTATTACAAATTCAGACTTTCCAACCCTAGCTCAGAGAATAAGGATTCCAGTTCAGAAAATACAATTGAAATTGAAAACTATCAACTCTAACGCAGCAAATTACAATTGCAACATTTTTAATATTAACCACCCGGCCATGTACAACGGATGGCTGACTACAAGGGTCCAGACAGGAGTGGCAACTGTTGGAAGTTTGGTCAAATTGGCCACAAAGCTTCGGCCTATACTGCAAATCCAAAATACTACCTATGTAATTCACAGGAGCTCGACAATGTCTCTGGATCTGGAGCATGCGGCATTTTCAGTGCGGCACCCGCGGTTGCAAGGGCAAAACTCCCGTCTTAATAAATATTAGTTTTATCCAAGGCAACCTGAACCGGAGTAGGCTTGCTGATGAGCTCCTACAGCAAATTTTTCTTGAACATAAAGCAAACGGCGTTATCATCAGCGATCCTAATAGAGGCAGATGTCATTGGTTTATAGACAACACCGGCACCGCCGCGATCTGAATGACGACCGATAACGTCAATATTGTGAGCCGTGTAGCCGTAGAAGGCTACGTCCGCGTAACTGCGGATGATACCAGAATAGTAAATTACTACTTGTGTCCGAATGGCCCCATTCAAACATTCCGACACGAGCTTGAACTTATTTAAGATGAATTGATGGAACTAACTGGTAACCTGGTAGTGGTAGAAGACTTTAACGCAAGAGGCGTCGGATGGGTAGTGTCACAGATAAATAATAATGGAAGATTGGTCTTTGAGATGGCAGCTCCATCTGATCGACGGCTGGCCTTTGGATACTCGATACTCAATATAACTTAGTATAGGAAATCCTTCCATCGGCTGCTGCAGGATGGAAAGTCATAGAGGAACTTATTGGCAGTGATATGAACTTCATCATTATCCACCTTAATGATCCCGGTCAGAGACAGATTACGAACCGATCAAATACTGGCATGCGATGGTTCCTATGTGGAACCTGCCATGCTAGTGCATGGATAGCCAACAATACCTACATGACGAATGAAACGGCTGAAAAGATAACGCGATTTCGAGAGGAATGTGGAAGAGAAGAGGCAAGCGTCGAAATCGCGGATTTGCGTGAAAAATGTCACAGGACGAGGATGTTTGCAACCCGCGCGCATGGCAGGCCTGAGGCTTTCGAAAGCCGGTAGCAACCAAAAAAGTGAAGAAAGCTCTCGGGGATGGTATCGTGCAAATCCAAAGACGTGGATCGAGACCCCTGGGGCAAGGATATGAAATACTCATTGAAAAATTTCGTACATTGAAGCAGATGATGGACAAGGAAAACAAGTGACGCATTGCGGAGAAGAAGGGCCTAAAACTGTCCCTGGCAGCATGAAACCTAAAAAGACTAATGGCCTGAGGGGATACCTTAGGAGGCAATTAAGTAAGCTGCATATATCAGCCCAGAACTTTTGCTGCACATATACAAAAAATGTCTCGAAGTAACAGTTTTCCCAAAAAATGAAAGACAGCACGCTAGTTATATCTCTACATCATCTTTGCACATACTAATTTTGTTGCACACCGCAGGAGAATTGATGGAAAACCTCCAGAGGTAATCCTTCACGAGAGCTATATAGGTTTCGCAGTGCTCACTCTCCAAAAGGCGACATTGCGGTAGTGATAGATGCAGTTAAGAAAGCATAGACAGCGTCTCACTGAGCAAGACCCGTAAACTTGGTAGTCACGCTGGATATCTAGAACGCTTTTCACTCAGCCAGGTAAGACGACATGGTTGAGGCAGAAATAAGTTTTTTCAGAGTAACTCAATAGCTTCTACAAATTCTAAGGAACGGGGGTAAAAGAGATATTTCGTGACCTATATACGGGCAGTGTCATCAATAACATGAGGTGTTTATGCGACAGACCCCCGAAGGATAAAGATCCGGTACATTCTTGTTAAAATAACCATTAAGAAACAAGCCCGACCATCATGAGAATATCTTAATATGACCAAATTGAAATCCCGCCCCCACCTCCTAATTCTATGAGAACTTTGAGGTCGCGAGAGCCTCGGTTGCTAAAGAAACAGGATTCGCCATGGGTATGTGAATGATTTGGAGAAGCTTTAGTTGCGCTTTCAAACCCATGAATGGGTTGCGCTGCACAACCGTTTGAATCATTTGGGTATTTTATTCGCCTCTTATGACACGGGTACATTCTAAGTATCCTTGCCGATTTTAGCTTCAATTGTTGAAAAAATTCGGCATGTTAAACCAAAATCCTCATAACATGGAAAATTAATTTTTCAGCTTAGAAATTTATTTGTTATGAGAAAAATTTACGTTAATTTAAGGAAAAAAGATCATTTTTTTGAGGAAGAATTTTCCTGTATAAAAATCATTCCCATTTTGGAAAGAGTTTGTTAAGCCAATTTTTTGGAAGTCCATTAAATGTTTTGATCAACCGGTTACAAGATTTTCAATTTCATTTACGGTACATTGTTTTTGTATGTCTTTGAAAAAGGAGTCTTCAGCTCGAAACGAATACAAACCAAGATTTACTTAACAGCTTTGTAACTTGAACTACAATTTCAAAGAATTCCCATCCGCCCCGCCCCTCTATCTCTGAATCCCACACTGTATGTGTGTCTCAGTCTAGAGAAGAATGTCTAATTATAATTATGTGTATTAATTCCTTGTTTTTATACTCAGTTGAGCAGAGCTCACAGAGTATATTAACTTTGATTGGATAACGGTTGGTTGTACAGGTATAAAGGAATCGAGATAGATATAGACTTCCATATATCAAAATCATCAGTATCAAAAAAAATTCGATTGAGCCATGTCCGTCCGTCCGTTCGTCCGTCTGTCCGTTAACACTATAACTTGAGTAATTTTGAGGTATCTTGATGAAATTTTGTATGTAGGTTCCTGAGCACTCATCTCAGATCGCTAATTAAAATGAACGATATCGGACAATAACCACACCCACTTTTTCGATATCGAAAATTTCGAAAAATCGAAAAAGTGCGATAATTCATTACCAAATACGGATTAAGCGATGAAACTTGGCAGGTGAGTTGAACTCATGACGCTGAATAGAAAACTAGTAATATTTTGGACAATGGGCGTGGCACCGCTCACTTTTAAAAGAAGGTAATTTAGAAGTTTTGCAAGCTGTAATTTGGCAGTCGTTGAAGATATCATGATGAAATTTGGTAGGAACGTTACCCCTATTACTATATGTATTCTTAATAAAAATTAGAAAAATCGGAGAACGACCACGCCCACTTAAAAAAAAAAAATTTTTTTAATTCAAATTTTAAAATAAAAGTTAATATCTTTACAGTATATAAGTAAATTATGTCAACATTCAACTCCAGTAATGATATGGTGCAACAAAATACAAACTAAAAGAAAATTTCAAAATGGGCGTGGCTCCGCCCTTTTTCATTTAATTTGTCTAGGACACTTTTAATGCCATAAATCGAACAAAAATGTACGAATCCTCGTAAAATTTGGTAGAGGCTTAGATTCTAGGACGGTAACCGTTTTCTGTGAAAAAGGGCGAAATCGGTTTGAAGCCACGCCCAGTTTTTATACACAGTCGTCCGTCTGTCCTTCCGCATGGCCGTTAACACGATAACTTCAGCAAAAATCGACATATCTTTAATTAACTTAGTTCACGGGCTTACTTGAACTCACTTTATCTTGGTATGAAAAATGAACGAAATCCGACTGTGACCACGCCCACTCTTTCGATATCGAAAATTACGAAAATTGAAAAAATTACCATAATTCTATACCAAATACGAAAAAAAGGATGAAACATGGTAAGGTAATTGGATTGTTTTATTGACGCGAAATATAACTTTAGAAAAAACTTTATAAAATGGTTGTGACACCTACCATATTAAGTAAAAGAAAATGAAAAAGTTCTGCAGGGCGAAATCAAAAGCCCTTGGAATCTTGGCTGGAATATATAGATAAATTAGCGCTACTCGACGGATGATGCTCTGGATCACCCTGGCCCACATTTTGGTCGATATCTCGAAAACCCCTTCACATATACAACTAAGAGCCACTCCTTTTAAAACCCTCATTAATACCTTTAATTTGATACCCATATCGTACAAAAAAATTCTAGAGTCACCCCTGGCCCACGTTTATGGCGATATCCCGAAAAGGCGTCCACCCATAGAACTAAGGCCCACTCCCTTTTAAAACACTTATTAACACCTTTCGTTTGATACCCATATCGTACAAACGCCATCTAGAGTCAACCCTGGTCCACTTTTATAACGATATTCCGAAAAGGCGTCCACCTATAGAACTAAGGCCCACTCCCTTTTAAAATATTCATTAACACCTTTCATTTGATACTCATATCGTACAAACAAATTCTAGAGTCACCCCTGGTCCACCCTTATGGCGATATCTCGAAAAGGCGTCCACCTATAGAACTATGGCA
This sequence comes from Eurosta solidaginis, assembly GCF_040869045.1. Classification (NCBI taxonomy): domain Eukaryota; kingdom Metazoa; phylum Arthropoda; class Insecta; order Diptera; family Tephritidae; genus Eurosta; species Eurosta solidaginis. The sequence goes on along the minus strand of NW_027136914.1, from coordinate 213,753 downwards.
TACTCCCTTTTAAAATACTCTTTAATACCTTCCATTTGAAACACATGTCATACAAACGCATTCCAGGGTTACACTAGGTTCTTTTTACAATATGGTGATTTTCCCTTACTTTGTCTCCACAGCTCTCAACTGAGTATGTAATGTTCGGTTACACCAGAACGTAGCGTCCCTTACTTGTTTATAAATGGTTTAGTGTATCATATCTATTATTAAACTTTGTAAATTGGAACTTAGTAACAATTAAACTATTCGTGCACGAATAATCTTTCTGTTTGTTATGCAGGCGAATGCGGTTTCTCATTAGCGCTTTGAGTAGATAAGCAACTCGAATAGAACTATTTTATATCTTGTAGAAATTTGTTTACTAATTGTGATTTCGTTTCAACAAAAGAGGTACGGTTGCAAAGTGCATTAAACTTGCACTCAATCCTGAAAAGTAATCTTCACTAATCTGCAAGAAAAAAGGAGTTTTGCAAAAGTAATTCGCTAAATAAGATTAGCGTCAAATGATGTACACTGTCTTCCTCGACCCTGACAAAACTTAGCAAGACAGAAGCTATGCCCCTCTTGCCTTTTTAAAATTATCATTATTATTAAATGAGCCCAAATTTGGTTTGACGTTTTGCCTTTATACAAAATATGTGGGGAATAAAAACTCGCATTTTTGTGTTGAAACGAAATCATCTTAACAAGGCAATATAAAAATTATTACTCAATTTAGTTGTCAAACTAAAGTCACTTCAAAGTCAAATCATCGTCAAATCAAAGTCAATTCAGAGTCAAAATCAGTTCAACGTCAAAGCTTGAGTCAAGTCAAAACTGAGCCAAATTCAAAGCCAAGTCAATCCCAAGTCAGAGTTAAGAAAAATTGGAGTCAAATTTAGGCCAAAATAAGGTTAAAGCAACTCAAATTCAATTGAAAGTCAAAACTATATTAATCTTAAGTTTGAGTCAAGTTAAGTCAAGTGGAAAAAAGATCTTGTGAAGTCAAACTCAAGTAAATGCTAAAATTAGAGTCAAGTCTAGGTCAAAACCACTTCAACCTTAAATTAAAGTCAAGCAGAGTACACTCACAGTCAAATCAATTTGAAGTCAAATTAAAATCAAAATTTTATCAAACTCAAATTAAAGTCAAAGTCGAATCAAAATCAAGTCAAAGGCAGGTTAAAGTCATCAATCCAAATAAAAATTTGGTAAAAGTCATGTCAAAGTCAAGCTAAAGTTGTGATAATGTGAAAACCACGCCATTTTCAAGCCAAAGTGAAGCTAAAGTTTAAGTTGGAGTCCCGTCAAAATCAAGTCAAGCTAATAGCCAATCTTAAGTCAGAATCAAGTTGAAATAAAAGCAAAATTTAATCAAAGTCAAAACTATTTCAAAGTCAAGTCAAAGTCAACTCAAAGTCAACTCAAATTCAATGTCAAATGAAAATCAAACCGAAGTCCAGTCAAAGTCAAGTTAAAGTTGAGTTAATTCAAACAGATTAAAGTCAAGTCAATTTTAAAGTTAGAGCCAAGTCTACGCCAAAACAACGTCAACCTGAAATTAAAGTCAAGTAGAATCCATTCAAGGTCAAGTCAATACCAAATTTTAATAAATTAAAGTTTTATCAAACTCAATATCAAGTCAAAGTCGATTAAATGGCAAAGTCGAATCAAGGTCTAAGTCAAAGCCAGGTTAAGGTCAAGCCAATTCCAAGTAAAAATTTGGTAAAAGTCAAGTCAAAGTCAAGTAAAGTTCAGTTAATGTGAAAACCACGCCATTTTCAAGCCAAAGTGAAGTCAAAGTTAAAGTTGGAGTCACGTCAAAATCAAGTCAAGCTCATAACCACGGCAATCTTATGTCAGAATCAACTTACAGCAATTCAAGGTTAAGTTAATTTCAAGTTGAAATAAAAACAAAGTTTAATTAAAGTCAAAATCAATTAAAATTCAAGCCAAAATCAACTCAAAGTCAAAGCCAAGTCAATCTCAAACCGAAGTCAAGTAAAAGTCAACTTAAAATTTAGATAATGTCAAAACCACGCCACTTTAAAGCCAAAGTGAAGTCTGTTAAAGTTGGAGTCACTTCAAAATCAAGTCAAGCTCAGCACCAGGGCAATCTTAAGTCAGATTAAACCTGCATCCATTCAAGGTCAAGTGAATTTCAAGTCGAAGAAAAATCAAAGTGTAATGAAAGTGAAAATCAATTCAAAGCCGAGCCAAAGTCAACTTGAAGTTAAACCGAAGTCAAAGTCAAACTAAAATCAAGTCAGAATTAAGCCAAACTCAAGGCAAAAAGAAGACAAGGTCGAAGTCAAAGTCAGGTTAAAGTCAAGTCAATATCGGTTGAAAATTAAATAAAAATCAAGTTAAGATCAACCTAAAGTCATATTAAAATCAAGATAGGGTTAAGGCAAAGGCAACTCAAAGTTAAGCCAAAGTGAACCCAAATTTGAGCTAAAGCTAAAATAAGAGTTAAAGTCAACTCTAATAAGGAAATTAAATAAAAAAAGATACGCCCAAATAAACACCGCAAACCGTCATGGAGCAAAAAGAGTACAAGGGGTATGAGTGTTTCCGAAGGTGTGTGGGAGTGTAGCAGATGTGGACAATCTTTTGGTGGACATGAAAACGGCACTCTCCGGTACTAGTACTCCTGGTAATAGTCTCGTTACCTCGAGAACGATTTTCTTTAATCCGTGAATCTTCCGCTCTGTAGATTTTTGTCGACTCTCACCACAGAAATGCTTTCCGCCAGAATATCGTAAGCCCCTAACCCTCTGGGGGACACATCAAACTTCGCGAATTTTTGGTACTCATACCTTTTCCGAGATTTGGCGATTAGTAAAAATTTGTAAGATGATAGATCTAGCAGGTCTTATAACCCACTGATGAGGTCCAAGCAGCCTTTCATAGTGTATCACAATGTTTTGCACAATATGCTTGATATAATCTTTTTTTTTTTTTTGGATTTTTGAGTGCAGTGGTCCATAGTGCCAGGCCCAAAATCAAAATGGTCTTTCTAAATAGTCGTTTCAGTTGAAGTTGATGTTTGGAGACTCTTTGCATAATTCCGCTGGCAATCGGTCAGATCACGCTGCTTTGTTGGTTTGTATTCGGTATTCCAGCTTAATCAAAGTCAATTGGGGAAACATTCCATCAGCACTGAGTGTGTCATCTGTACCTGTCTCTATGTAAGAGGGCAGAGAAATGCTTCCTCTGTAATCTAAGTAATCATTGGACATCGGCCACATTTTTGCTCAAACAAGATTTGGCCTCGAGCTTTAAATCATACGCCTGTTGGCTAAGATTTTGATAAAATTTACGAGTGTTATTACATTCGCACTCGCGCTTTTCTGCATTTGTGGTTTTTTCTAAACTGGCTGTAGCATTGAAACTACGTAATTCTTCATATAAATAGTTATTTTTCAGTGGTGGCCGATAACCACTTTTTTCTTCCTCAGAGGAACGAAGTGGTTGAGTTAGAAATTCCTACTGCGCCTGCATTCGGTCTGGTTGATTTTCGCTTTCAATGAGCAGTCCGGTTTGTGTTATCAGCGGTCTTTCTACTCATTTTTTGCGAAAACGGACGATTATTGTTAGCACTAAGGAAGACTAAGTCTTTCTAAACCTGCCTCATTTAGCTCAGTGAAGGTTTCTCACTTGCCCTGCGTCCAAATACGGGTATCATCAGGAATATTTGCTTGGTCGGAGACAAACCGGTTTCGGCGTTGTGCCATCATCAGTGTTGTTGTTGTTGTAGCAGTGCCATCATCAGTGTCGATTTTCTTTCTGATCCGTTGTTGTCGTTTGTTTTGTATTTTTAGTTCGTAGGTACATGAGCAGGTATTGTCAAATGGATGTTTGTGTATGTTCTGTGTGTTCATTCAGAACCGAGGCTGGTTTTTACTGATCGATTTGCGTGGCTGACTGGGGCATGTAAAAGTCAGTAATTATTGTTGTTTGACCTTTTTTGTATTTACCTGTTCGTTTTTTTATTATACTGTCGTTTCTGTTTGTATATTTCCATATTTTCGAGTCTGTTCGGACGTCGCCAGTCGCCAGTTTTCCAATTTATATATTCCCACATATGTAGTAGTCGTCCCGGTGTTATTATTTTCCTTTTTATTTCTGTTTTTTTTTTCTAGTTATCATTGCGTCCTTCTGAGCTTATCTACTAGTGCTTTTTTATATCCGTTGTTTGCGGCAATCTTATATATTACGTCCAATTCTTTTTATATTCTTCTTGTGTAAAAGGTGTTCTTTCAAGTCAATGTACCAAATGCCTTAACCCTGCATTTTTATACTGTTGGGGGTGAATTCAGGTATTATTTATTATTGTGTCGGTGACGGTTGGCTTTCTATATATGTCGTAGTTAAATATTTTGGCAACCATTACAGAGTGAGGTCTTTCTTGTGGAGGGAAAAATTGTATTTTCGATTGATTTCTCAGTCCGAAGCAGCGCCAATTGCATCTATTTATAATTTGTTTCTACCGAGTCTAGATTAAAATTGTTTTCGCTGCTAATGCAGGTGTCAAGGGGCCACGCGATTTATAGTTTATAATGCTCTAGTTATTCCCTTTTTGAGACACCAAGCTCTTTTTCTTGTTCGGCTTATCTCAATAATTTCTTTTTCTCCACTTTTTTAATACCAAATATGGCAGATCTCTATTGCCAATTCTGAATACCAGATTTGATTATAACTTGACTGTCAGACTAAATTCCGAATTTTGTGACTTCTAATTGATGTGGCAACTTAACTAAGGGCAATATTCTCAATTCAACCCCGAAATGTGCAGAATATGCGAATATGCATACATTCGTGGACCAGAGAGCACGAAAATAACAATTTCAATTTTTATCAAATCTCGTCAAAGAAATATTTTTTTTTTTTCAAAAATTGTATCGACAGAATTTGGAAATTCGAAAAAATTTATCGAAAATTTCAATTGAGTTCTTTGATTGCAAAGTTTGAATTCCTTTTTTGAATTTTTTTTCCAAAGATTTCCTTCTGTATAAAAACAAAAGCCGTGGATCAATCCGCCACGAGTTTTCCACGGATCGAAAACAGGGTTTTAATGATAGCCTTTTAGTGCATAAAAAAACGTGAAACAGAATCAAAGATCCAATTTCCCAACATCATGCAGACTGTCGAAAAACCGTGCGTAAAGAAATCTGAGTCATCTTGTGTGCAGTATTGGATATCTTCAAATAAACTGATGAATCGACTCGATACTCGTAAGTACTCTCACTGCAGATTTGTTTAGCTTGAGAGGGACACTTGCTTCTTTCCATAAGAACGTTGAAACCGCATAATAAACTCGTTTTTCCCACTGCACGTCAGTTGGTCTAAACTTGTATACCTTCTCATTAGTTTTCCTGTGGTGTCCAACATACAAAGTGTTCGGAAAGACTCAAGGCAGTTGGGCTCACATTTGCCCTTCGGAATAAGAACAAATTGTGCTGTATTCCATCTGGTGGGTAAAATTTCTTCTTCGAGACATTTGTTGTACATGTACCAAAAAGCTCCTGGGCAGATATTTGCAGCAAACCTAATTACCTTCTGTGAGCTGTGGGTTTTCTAGGTGTCATGCTATCCAGAGCCATTTCTACCTCTGCTTCGTGGAATAGAAGTAAAATGCCCCTTGAGCGCCTTTCGTCTGAAAAAGTATGTAAAACACTATTAGGTCCCATTTTTTTTTTAATTAACAACTGCATACCCAAAAAATTCAGAACACTCGAAATAAAAAGTTCGAAATTTTCATATATATTTTTCGAATTACCGATTTTTTTCGAAAACTAGTTTAAGGTTAGTTTGAACAGTTCCAGTTACAATCATGTTTTTATACCTTTCATGAAAATGAAATGGTATATTAATTTCGTCACGAAACCGAAAATTGTAAGTCCTTAAAGGAAAATAGATAGACCCACCATTAAGTATACCGAAATAATCAGGTTGAAGAGCTGAGTTGATTTAGCCATGTCCGTCTGTCCGTCTGTCTGTTTGTATGCAAACTAGTCCCTCAATTTTTGAGATATATTGATAAAATTTGGTGAGCGGGTGTATTTGGGTGTCTGATTAGACATTTGTCGGAACCGACCGGATCGGACCACTATAGCATATATCCTCCATACAACCGATTTTTCAGAAAAAGAGGATTTTTGTAATATCTTACCCAATTTAACAGATTGAAGCTTCAAACTTCACCATATACTTTCGTATATTGCACATATTGTTGCCTGAAAAAATTTAGGAGATCGGTCGTATATATAGTATATATCCCCCACAACCGATTGTTCAGATAAGGAACTTTTCGTAATTACTGCCCTATTTTAAGAGCTAGAAGCTTCAAATTTCAACGAATGCTTACATATATAGCATATACTGTTGTCTGAAAAATCATAAAGATCGGTTGTATATATAGTATATATCTCATACAACCGATTGTTCAGATAAGAAACTTCGCAATTTCTACCCCATTTTAACAGCTATAAGCTTCAAATTTCACCGAATACTTACGTATATAGCATATATTGTTGTATGAAAAAATCATAGAGATCGGTTGTATATATAGTATATATCTCATACAACCGATTGTTCAGATAAGAAACTTTTCGCAATTTCTACCCCATTTTAACAGCTATAAGCTTCAAATTTCACCGATTGCTTACGTATATAGCATATATTGTTGTCTGAAAAAATCATAGAGATCGGTTGTATATATAGTATATATCTCATACAACCGATTGTTCAGATAAGAAACTTTTCGCAATTTCTACCCCATTTTAACAGCTATAAGCTTCAAATTTCACTGATTGCTTACGTATATAGCATATATTGTTGTCTGAAAAAATCATAGACATCGGTTGTATATATAGTATATATCTCATACAACCGATTGTTCAGATAAGAAACTTTTCGCAATTTCTACCCCATTTTAACAGCTATAAGCTTCAAATTTCACCGATTGCTTACGTATATAGTATGTATTGTTTTGTCAAAAAATTATAGAGATCGGTGATATATATGATATATATATGATGGTGTATATAGTGTATATATATCGTATATATATATTTTTTTTACGATTTGGGCCCCATTTTAACAGCTAGAAGCTTCAAATTTCACCAAATGCTTACGTGTATAGCATATATTGATGTCTGAAAAAATCATTGAGATCGGTGGTATACATAGTATATATCTCATACAACCGATTGTTCAGATAAGAAACTTTGCGCAATTTCTGCCCCGTTTTAACAGCTAGAAGCTTCAAATTTCACAAAATGCTTACGTATATAGCATATATTGTTGTCTGAAAAAATCATAGAGATCGGTGGTATATATATTATATACTTCATATAAACTGTCATTTTGACCCTTTTTTACGGCTAGAAGCTTTAAAATTCATCAAATTTCATCAAATAGTTACGTTTACGTCATATATTTTTAAAATACGTGATTCGTAGTCATAGTTTTTACATGCAGACCACAAAAAACGTGAAGCTTTGCATCCTCACATAGATTACCTACCTAGTTTTGATTTTATATTTATCTTAAAAATCGTTAAGGTATGTAGATCTGTTCACTATATATTTCTTATCTTATACATCCGATTATTCGGAGATTACGAACGGGATAAGATTATTGTTCAGCCCCATTCATGAAAGGTATGAAGTCTTCGGCACAGCCGAAGACAGTCCCGTTCTTACTTGTTTTTTTTTTTTTTTATTTTCCAAATTAAAAAGCAGAATTTAATTGATTGAATTTGTACAAAGCTTTCACGCTATTTTCATATTAGCTACAGTATATTCACAAGTGCTTGCATAAATTTGTATGTGTTTCCACAAATATAAACATTTGGTACATACATGCCTACATTTCACTGTTGATCTTCGGGTGTATGAAGTGTGCTTCAACTTACGTTATATCTACCATTTTCCCTTCACTTTGAATATCTTGCGGCCAAAGCCACGGAGGCCAGACATCAAAAGTATCGATTGGTAAGCGTTGGCTTGAGAGGTTAAATTGGGTGCTTATAATAAAATTTGCGAACACATTTATGAGTGGGCCAGTATAAAATATCATAGATTTTGCTATATAGTATATAATTTTGTACTTTGCTAGCCTTCAAATATAAAACACTTCAACGAAATGATTGCTTTCGAAATTGCTTTGGAATGAATTGAGTGGGCGATTGATGTTGTAACTGCGAATATTTGAACTGACCATGCCAGCGGGTCGCCAAAATAAAATCAACCAACACATTTATAGTACACAGTACAGAAATAATAATATATATGCTTAAATGAATTGACGGGTTATAAAATGTAACCTGTGGTCATGAGCGATAAAAACCCAAGTCGATTTAAGACATACTCGAAATTTCATAGTCTTACTAACGAATTTCAGAACAGAGATGAACAGCTGAACACAAAGATATTTTTGTAAAAGCTCAATGAAAAAGTATTATGAGGAACAAACAAGCTTCAAGTCTGATTACTCAAAAACAGTCAGTAAACCTTTTGCCCTGCAAATTTCTAAAGTCGACTTAGGCTATTATCCCTTGCGCCCACAGTTGTAAGTATGTTTGAATTTGTATTTCTTATTACGTTTATACTTGGAATTTTAGGCATTTCTATGTGCAAACATTGTATTTTATTTCCTTATAATATGGTGAATCGTGTTGATTGCACGCCGTAGGATATTGGTCTCTCGGAAATTGTATGGATCCAGCCTTTACTAAAAGGCAAACAATTTACAACTCAAATGTTTACGGTTTGGTGTAGAACTGTAAATGGTCATTTTGTATCTTTATATTATATTTAATATAGCTGCATACATATTTGTGCGATTTATTGAAACATATACATCCATATACAAATATAAATATCAATAAAAATAAAAATTTTGTATACAACACTTTGAAATATGTAAATTGATGTTTATTTGAAGAGCAATGAAATAATGCAAATTATGGCAAGATAAAATTATAAATTGCGTCAAAATAAATAAAAGTTTAATTTTTGCATGAATGAAAATATAAGGCGCATTTTGGGATGGGTACGAAACAAATCGTGTGTATAAATACAAATATATTTACTAAATTGACGCTTAACTGTTTAAACGTTTATGACCATCCAAAAAAGTGTGCCACTCGCTTCTTCGCTAGCTTAACAATGGTTATTTAGTCGCATCAAGGAACTTAAATTCGTTTTCCACCTTGTCCTTTCAGCCGAGTCGTCGCTTTCTTCCTCTACTTCCATATGCGGGTTTTGATAAGAATTCTTCTGATGCTGGAAATTATCCATATGAGCTCCAATCTAGTACCGCAGTATGTGCTCCACATTTGTTTCCCTTAAGATGTTCTATTACATCTAAAGACCCTAAAAGAGTCCTTCAAACACGGTCCTGATTTGATTGAAATGTGCGGAATACATTTACTTGCCCCTTACTGATCGGTTTAACCTCTCTTTATAAAATGGCATTTTCCCGACGGCTTGAAAGAAATCTTTCCATAAAAAAGGAAGCAAGTCGTCTATTGAAAACTATCGTGGAATAGCAAAGCTCTCCACTATCCCTAAGCTACCCGAAGCAATCGTTACTAATAAAATTACATTTTCGATTTCTACATTGATAGATAGTTCTCCGCATGGCTTTTGTAGAGCCAAATCAACCACAACCAATTTGCTTGAATTTACAACTCACGTCTTTAATGAGTTTAGAAAAAATAATCACACCGACGTTATATACACTGATTTCAGCAAAGCATTCCACAAAGTATGCCGCTCATTACTTGCCTCTAAACTGGAATTGCTTGGCTTTCAACCTGGCCTAACTCGCTGGATCTCCTCCTATCTTTGCGGTAGAACTCAAAGGGTAATTTTTAAAAACATTTGTTCGAATATCATCGATATTCCCTCGGTTGTGCCTCAGGGCAGCCATCTTGGTCCGATTCTATTTTTGCTCTTTATAAACGATATTTCCACAACTATAAAATATTCTAAAACTTTAATGTATGCCGACGATGTAAAACTGTTTATGTCAAATGCGTCGGTTGAAGAACGTTCTGTACTCCAGGTGGATTTAAATCGTTTAGTTACTTCGTGTAATGCGAATTTTATGCCTCTCAACATAGAAAAATGTAAATCCATGTTTTTTTCACTTGGGAACATGCAGCCAGCTTCCTACACAATTAATGGCCAAACTCTGGAAAGCGTTGATGTTTTTGTCGACTTGGGAGTTACAATGAATTGCAAACTTAGTTTCAACCCTCATATTAATGCCACAGTCAATAAAGCGAGAGGAGTTTTATCATTTGTGAAAAGATGGGCAAAGGAGTTTAGTGATCCTTACGTTACAAAAACCATTTTTACATCATTGGTGAGGCCGATATTAGAATATGGATCTATAATTTGGAATCCGCGTTATCAAGTTCTTGTGGATAGACTAGAATCAATTCAAAAACAGTTTTTACTTTTCGCCTTTATAAATCTTCAATGGGACTCTCCGTATAATCTTCCTCCTTACACTAATCGATTAAAACTAATAAATCTTCCTACCCTTGCAAGTCGTAGAGAAATGCTAGGTGTACTATTTACGGCTAGACTTTTAAATGGATCGATTACAAGCCCATTTCTATTGAACGAAGTAAACTTGAATGTTCCATGCCGAGTTTCAAGGCATTATAAACTTATAATTTCTAAACAATGCAGAACCAATTTCCAACTACACGAACCTTTTCGATGTTTGTGTGAAGATTATAACTCTCACTCGAGAATAATTCACGTTTCGGACTCGCTCTTTGCCATGAAAAAAACGGTTCTATCTTCTCTTAATAATTAAAAAATCATATGTATAATTTTAATCTATTGTATTTGGTATATCTATATTTCTCAGCTGATGAGTTCCTCTGTAGCTGAACAGTTTTAGATCTCGAATCTTAAGAAGCCACTGTCTCTCAAAAACTCAGTAACAATAAAAATTAAAAATTATATTTTACAAACATAGATAAAATTAGAATAAAAACTATGTATTAATAAAAAAATGAACAAAATTAGCCTGATTTCATCTGGCCACTTGAGTGCAGTGAGCTGCCACAACGTCCGAGAAAAACTAAAAAAAAAATAAAAAAAAAACATCATCGTCTGCATATAGCTCATACAGTTCCTCATTAAATCTTCTTCTGGGGAACCAATCTCAGACATAACGACATCGAGGCAGCTCCTTTTCATGCTGTCGAAAGGCGGATTTAAAAATCGACGAAGTTGTAAGGAGTATCAATAATTTTTTCGCGGGTTTTCATGCAAGATTTGGCGCATAGTGCAACTCTGGTCGATGATAGATTTACCAGGTCTGAGGCTGCACTATTAAGGTCCAACCAGCCTATTCACGGTGGGCTTCAATTTTAGCACAATATGCTGCGCACAATCTTATAAGCAATACTAAGAAGGCTAATTTTGCGATAGTTGGCGCAGTTGGCAAGATCCCCTTAGATTCCAATCATCAGGCATGCACTCGTCCGGCCATATTTTGAATAAAAATAGACGCAACGCCTTACAAGCTCCTCGCTGCCGTTTTTGAATAGCCGGTTATCACTATTCCTACTTGGTCGCAGTAAGGTGGGGGACAAGAATCCATAATCCTTGATTTCGTGTTCGCGATTATCATCTTCCCTGGGCGTTTCACAGTTCTCTCCATTCAAGACCACCGAAAAGTGATGCTCCAATAATCTATGCACCCCTGGACATCGTTTATTAGGTCGCCATTTTTTTTTTTCAGAAGTTTGCCATCGCCAAAAGCCTGTTGTCGCATTTATTGGTAAAATTTGTTCGCGGAATTTCTGGTCGCTAACAGCTGAAGCTACTTGCACTTTCGCGTTTCTTCCTCCGTCTTTTTTTTACTGCAAAGACGTCCCGCTTTCTCTTTCAACTTGCGGAAGCATTCTCACACTCTTTTAGTTGCGTTTGCTTTTTAAGTAGTCCTCTGGGCAGCGCCCTTTTTTTAATGGTAATTCTTCAATTCAATTCAACTGCAGAATTCTTCATCATACGAGTTGTTTTTCTGTGGTCGCCGTTAACCATTTTCCCCCCGACGTCGGTACGAAGTACTTTGGGGATACGCTCTGATTGCTCCTGCATTCCGCCGGGCTACTTGTACACTCAGAGAATATTATTTAGAATCGAGATGCGAAGTTATTGTTTATATTTTCTGGTTGCAGCCTTTTGCCGCCTTGTTTTCCTTTTTAATTTTTGTTCCTTGCTCTTAGGTAAGGCGAATGCGACTTTTGGCTTCGACGAGTTAGTGATCCGAGACGATGTTAAGTCTAATACGACTGTATCTTGTTATATTGGTTTTACCTCTCTCTTTTATTGCAACATGCCATTGAACTTTTCCAGATTGTCTCTTGTCGCCACTTCAAAGTTTTGAAGCTCTGGATGAACTGAAATTAGGGCTAAGAAATCAAAAGTTTGCCACATGGTGGTATATGAGTGGTTTTGCAATTTGTCGGTAGATGGTTTTGCAAAGGCATCGACGTTACATATATTTGCATACATATTTCAAACGGGAGTAGAATTTTAATTGCATAATCCAAACCAATAATTTTACAACATAAACGCATGCGCCTTTCAAATTGTTTATTACTAAGGATTATATAATAGTCAAAGGGCCCGTGACTGCAAGACCCGTCATCTTATAAAAGTTGAAATTTCGACAGTGCATACTTCCAACTGAAGCAGGATAGTTGGTCTGTTATAAAACTTGAGTCATAGTGGCTTTAACGGATATCGTGCAAACATATTGCAGAAAAATATACCTTTATTTCGTCATTTTATAAAGACTGATTTTCATATATGGTCTTCGTCACGATATAAGAAGCCACAAGCGTCATTACCAGACACTTTCCATAGTGGCTTTGTCCAGCCAGACACTTTTTATAATCCAAAACTGTATTTTTTCATAAAGCTAAATACTTTTTCATAAGCTGAACGTTTTTTACGGCAAACAAAATTTCGAAAGTTTTTTTTAAAGATTTTGTATTCCAATTTCAGTATAAAATTGCCTCGAAGTTCTCTGAAGTTTAGAAGAATTAAAAGTGTCTGGCTAATCAAAGCCACTATGGAAAGTGTTTGGCAATAAAGCTAGATACAAAATAACGAAATAAAGGTATATTTTTCTGCAAAATTTGTGCACAGTATCTGTTAAAGCCACTATGACTCATTTTTTATAATAGGGCAACGATCCTGATTCAGTTGGAAGTATGCACTGTCGAAATTTCAACTTTTATAAAATGACGAAGATTTGGCAGTCACAGGCTCTTGCTCAACAAAACTAACTTTTATAAGGCTCCTTGCTGTTTACGCCCAAGGGCGTCCCGTAGTCTGCGCCTTAGCGACTTATATTCTTAGGTCCCTAGCACCTTTTGCACCGTTTGCCAGCACAGAATATATATGTTTGCAACATCTGCCCAATGCAGCCACGATGCCACTTTCCTAGATGTTCAGGTCTCAGCAACGGCAACCCCCCGACGGGTTTCATCGCGGCATACTGCCATGCCGCAAACCCAACTACACCGTTTACCCAAATGCTTACCCAGGGATGTCCAGTCCCAGGGACACAACATCAATTGCGTCCTGCCCCCCCCTGAATTCAGAGGTAGTCACTTATCACTTACCCCCAGAGTGACGACGTCTCTACCGTTGCACTTCAGAATTCTGCAGTTAAACTGACATGGATTAACTGGGAAGATCACGGAGATAGTTGATTTCATGAAGCGGCATAACATCCGCGTAGCAGCGATCCAAGAGACCAAACACACAGCAAAATCTGCTCTGCAGACCAGCTGTGGACATAACGGCCACATAAAATATCGCAAGAGCGGAAATGCAGGCGGTCTCGCGTTTATCACCCACCACACAGTTGAATACAAACTATTTGATCCCGACATCGGCATTACGCTACCGACTGTCTTACACCCTAAAATCTTGGGGTGGCGTTCGATCAGTATCTGCATTTTGGGATGTACCGAAAATTCAGAGCCGTAATAAAATCCTCAAATCTCTTTCCGGCAGCACTTGGGGTAAAGACAAAGAAACGCTCCTTACTATTTACGAAGCAATTGGCCGGCCTATTGCATGCTACGCGTCCCCGATATGGTCGTCAAACCGAAAGGTTACTCACTGGAAGAAAATACAGGCCTGCCAAAATTTTCCCCTCAGACCCGCTACGGGCGGGCTGTCTTCTTATGTCCCCAGAACACCACGTACACAATGAAACGAAAGTACTCCCCATTAGGAAGAGAAATGAAATGCTAAACAAACAGTTTCTGTTGAATACCCAGAAACTTGGGCATCGCAACAGACATCTGATTGAAGAAGCTATAGCTCCCAGGGGATCAAGGGGTAATCTCCATAAGCATTATGAGGAACAACGGCAAAAGTTGCATGCATTTCCCTACCGCTAAAAGCAAATTTTAATCATGTTTGAAAGCAGCGGCGGCCACCGTGGTGTGATGGTAGCGTGCTCCGCCTACCACACTGTATGCCCTGGGTTCACACCCCGGGCAAAGCAACATCAAAATTTTGGAAATAAAGTTTTTCAATTAGAAGACAATTTTTCTAAGCGGGGTCGCCCCTCGGCAGTGTTTGGCAAGCGCTCCCGGTGTATTTCTGCCATGAAAGGCTCTCAGTGAAAACTCATCTACCATGCAGATACCGTTCGGAGTCGGCATAAAACATGCAGGTCCCGTCCGGCCTTTTCGTAGGAAAAATCAAGAGGAGCACGGCGCAAATTGAAAGAGAAGCTCGGCCTTAGATCTCTTCGGAGGTTATCGCGCCTTACATTTATTTTTTTTTTTATTTTTTAATGGGTTAAAGAACATGATATTTTCCTTCACACATCAATAACTTACTTTCCATAAAATATTTCAAAAATACGACAATTGCAAAATTTTGCAAATGGATACCAGAAATATATTTTTGTGATCTTATGAAAAGTTACTGAAAAACACATAACTGTTTTTGTGAGCGCAGCGACGATAAGTACGATATCTTTAGAGTGGGTCAATTGGTAGGGAAAAATTTGTTCTACATCACTTCTAGCTGATTCGGAATCGAGCTAAAATTCGCATTGTTTGACCAATATATTTTGTTAAGGGATTGCGATGGAAAATTCCTAACGCACCATGATTGCAGCCGTCGCATGAACCGGGTGTCCGTGAACTAAAACACATCATATTCAGAACGTTCGCTCACCGTGGAACCGCTTTTGCATAACTTCAGGGTAGCATTCCAAATACCTGGTGTTTTAAGTGGCTTCTGTTGCTCCTGCGCCCAGCCCCTGATTTTTTGTTCTGAATGTGGTTCTGTCTCCAACGTGAGTGTTTGAAGAAAATAATATCAACAGTGGCCTATCCTGCGTCGTCGTAAACATCTTTAGGATCCTCGGCTTTTTTTTATTATATGCAAATATTTTTTGAAGCTACCTCGCCAATGTTTCTGGTGCATCATACTTCAACACGTTTTATTAAATTCGCTTTTCATTTTCCCACCGTTCTTGCTACAACGTAAACATTTCTTTCCTGCTCTCTTTTCTACAGACTCCCATGCGCTCAACATCTGTCTGCTTTGCGTTTCCCATAACCTTCTTGTTTCCAGCTCTAAAAGGTCGATGGAAATGTCTTACGCTGATCACTTTTACCACTGGTATTGATAGAGTACGATAAGGTGTTGCCCGCTGTACAACTGTTAGAGGTTTCTAACGAAGTATGTTTACTCACAGTTCGGAGCCGTATATTAACACGGACAGAGTGATCCATCAGCAGCTTCTTACTGGTCAACTTGCTTGGAATAAGCATTAGCTCACTGTACTATTTCTACGCTTGTAGGCATGTCTACAATTGCGCCTAATGTGCATTTTGTGGGTCTAAAGCCATGCTCTCTGCGAAATAGTCCTTCAGTTTATTTAACTGCATCTTAGACAACTGGTTTTAGAAGCGTTTTTTTTTTTTTTTAAGTTTTCCAACTATGCTGAGCACGCATACCAACCAGCATGCCGATGGCGAACTCGGGTTCCCTTTGACTTTAACACTTTACTTTCTTAACTGACGGTTATGGCCGTCCAAAAAGGCACACCAGTCGCTTCTTCGCTCTGCCAACTGGCGCCAGTTGATCACACCAAGGGACTATATATCGTTTTCCACCCGGTTCAGTGGAGTACGGACCGCCCTCTTCCTCTGCTTCCATAGGCAGGTTAAGATAAAAGTAGTTTCTTGGCCGGAACGTTATTTTTCATTCTTTGCTGAGGTGAGTGGTGGAGGTTCTTCAAGTGTGCTTATATGGAAGCCAATATCTTCCCTTATTTCGTGGGTGGAGAAGAGGTATAAGTATTTTACATATTTCAGCTGTATCTAGCTCTGGGGTTTATGTCCCAGCCCAAATCTTTTTAGTACTATTTTGTTAACCATATTCCAATGGGTCCATCTGGATATCTTCTCGAAGCTGTTTTCAACATCTTGGATTACTTTTGGGTTATCGAAAGTTTGCTCTTTTCTGAAATACCTTCCTCTAACAAAAAGGCACAGCGTTTTATGAAGAATCCAAGACTGCTGCGTTGACCTACTATCATAAACAAAAGTACTTAAAATGTATTTACATATAAATTTATGTAATTCATTTTACAGTTAAACAATGCGTTTTTGTAATGCACAAGGGACAACAAATTACTTAAATTATATTTACAAAACTACAATGTTGATATCTGAAAACTACACTATACACACTTATGTATGTACATATGCATATGTATGCACATACGTATATGCATATTGTACATACATAATTAAACAAAATTTCGCACATTTCATTTGCCATGTGTTAAAAAAACATGTAGTTTGAATAAATAATTAAAAAGCACAATTGCGTTTTATTAAAATTTATTTTCCATTTTATTACACAAAACATATGTTTGTCAATTATGATTTGTATGTGCTTTTAATTATAAATTTTTTTTATATGAAAAACAAATAAAAAATGGCGTTATTTACTTTATATATACATATGCATTCGCTTATTTCATAAGCTTTAAAGCAGAGGCGAAAAAATCCGATAGGCCGTTACAAAATATAGGTTAGGTTGAACTGACCGGTCCATGAGGACCTCACTGTATGAATCCGTAGTGTCACCAGAAGTTTGTTTTAACGATCCAGCTGAAAAACACTATCAAAACCAGGACCTATGTTAGAAAATAACTCCTCCTCTTGGCAAATACTATAAGCTTTCTAGGACTTAAGCCATTTACTGCTTTTAGATCTGACAGCTGTATCACTCCTAATAACTGAAGTCTTAGCCTGGGAAGCACAGGGCACTAGCAAAAAACGTGTTCGATCGTTTCCTCCTCTAACCCGCACTTCCTACATATGCTATCACTGACCAAGCCTAATTTAAAGGAATGTGACGCCAGAAGGCAATGTCCAGTCAGAATACCCGTCTGCAGTCCTGTCTTCTTAATGATGGAAGAAACTTTGTTAGTCTAAGGTTGTAAGACCTACACATAATTTTCGACATTTTACAGCCCCGCGCTTTAACCCATACCATACCCGCTTGATCGATCATTTGCACCCCTCGCCTTCGCTTAATCTCGCTCACACTAATTAGGACGTCTACGGAGCGGGCTTCAATGGATTCGCCCTTTTTAGCTAGTTCATCTGCTTTTTCATTCCCATCTATTCCCATATGCCCTGGGACCCAATATAGATGTAAAATTCTCCCTGTTCCAATTCTCTCGAGAGACTGCTTACACTCTAACACGCGTTTAGATGCTATGCTATGCGAGATTATTGCCTTAATTGCTGCTTGTCTTGGGCTTAAGAAGCAGGCACTCACGAAAAGCATTTTTACTAATTGTGCCAATTCGTGCGTATAATATAAGTGAGCTGGTTAAGCGCCAAATACACGACACGAACATTTCCGCGAACATTCCGCAGTCTTGTTCGCAGCTTTGGCCATACACCATACGAACTTTTGGCCGAACATTAGTTCTCTTTCAGACAGCGATGAATACGGACAACAATTGTGCTGCAGCAATATTGCTCGCTGTGGCAATTAAGCGTAAAAAAAAGGGAGAAGATCGCAAAAAAAGAATTTGGTGCAAAGAATGGTTTAAAAAAACGAGCAGTTCTTGGACTTGATCTTTCGAAAAGCATAGCAAATCATAGCACCAAAGAGTAGGAACATATTCATCCTCAGTACCAGCACCAGACTTCAAACTATCTCTCTCTTTTTTTGATTCATGCCGGTATTGCGCCCGCAAACTATTTATTTTTTTTATAACTGTATCCTTTGTGGCATCAGGATCTACTTCTTTTAATTTTTCGATTAAAGTCACATAATCATTATTCTTTTTAATTCTATTACAATAATCTTTGCTTTTTACTTGCCACACTGATAGCAAAGATTTATACATTTCAATAAATTCACTCAGAAATTTTTTATTGTCCATTTTGCTTTTCCGCGCACGTCTGTTCCCTTCAGAAATTACTACGATTATGAGCTATTTCGCCATACACGCACGAACAATCGCGCAAATATTCGCCAAAAATTTAAATATTTTGATTTTGGGCGAACATTTGCGCGAACTGGCAAACACCACCATACACGACAAAAAAGGTCGGAGAAACATGACATAACGGGAGTGTTCGCGGAAATGTTCGTGTCGTGTATTTGGCGCTTTACGTTGGATAACAGCTGATGTTAAGTTTCGCCTCTGCCGCCGATAATGGGTACTATGCGCATTAGGGCGTCTCTTACTTTACCAAAGTTTTCTCCTACCGCCCTGAAGTGATCCTCAAAAGTTCGTTTATGATCAATGTTTACTTCTAAATATTTCAAGTGAGGCGTTGAATTTATTTGATAGACTCCTTTGGTTAGGTATAAGTCACCTCCAGTCCGCTTGAGCATACCAAGACCACTTTTGTTTTAATGCTAGCTATTTTCAGCCCTATATTCTTCCTATGGCATCTTTTCATAATGCTTTGAGTATTCCCAGTATCTTGGCCACTGCCACGATGATGATAACATATGCGAAGCACACTATCTTACATCGCATTATTTGGCATTGGCCCTAGAACAGATCCTTTAGGGACGCTTCCGGGATGTTGTGGTTTCTTGGTCACTCATCCATTCTAAAAAGTAGTACTCTGTCGCTAAAAAAAAATTTTCTTCATTATCCCTATCGCACTTCTGGCAAAGTTCTGACACATATGTAGTCCTTTTGCACTCCTAAGCCCATATCCACAACACATATAACAACATCTTCTTTTTCATCTATCTAGTTATCCACGATACCCACCCTACTCGTATTCTGTGTACCTTTTAAACCACTTTGTTAAGATTCGCTGTATATTTTACGGTATCAAGCGGTTTAATATTACATTGCTGGTAGAAGACATCGCAGTTCTTCTGGATGTCGTAATCTCATCGTGACAATTTGACATTTTCCTCTGACCTTCGCTGATTTGTTTAACTTTTTTAATTTTTTCCTGGTAAACGCTTATTTCGCCTCCTGTCCATAAGAAGCTTCGCTAGGTGCATTTTCCTTATATTGTTATCAAACTTCTGTGGATTTCTGTGGAGATATTAAGTAAACAAGGTAGTGGGTCAAGCTTATTTTAATTTTTTTTTTATATTCAGCGTGCTTTGCACACAGAGTATGTGAACTTTGATTGGATAACGGTTGGTTGTACAGGTATAAAGGAATCGAGATAGATATAGACTTCCATATATCAAAATCATCAGTATCGACAAAAAATTTCATTGAGCCATGGCCGTCCGTCCATCCGTCTGTCCGTTAACACGATAACTTGAGTAAATTTTGAGGTATCTTGATGAAATTTTATACGTAGGTTCCTGGGTGCCCATCTCGGATCGCTGTTTAAAATGAACGATATCGAACTATACCCACGCCCACCTCTTCGATATAGAAAATTTCGAAAAACGGAAAAAATGCGATAATTCATTACCAAAGACGGATAAAACTTAGTAAAATTTTGGGCAACGGGCGTGGCACCGCCCACTTTTAAAAGAAGGTAATTTAAAAGTTTTGCAAGCTGTAATTTGGCAGACGTTGAAGATATCATGATGAAATTTGGCAGGAACGGTACAACTATTACTATATATGTGCTACATAAAAATTAGCGAAATCGGATGAAGAATACGCCAAATTTTCAAAAAAAAAAAAAATTGTTTAAGTCAAATTTTAACAAAAATTTTATATCTTTACAATATAAAAATTATAATAAGTAAATTATATCAACATTCAACTCCAGTAATGATATGGTGCAACGAAATACCAAAATAAAAGAAAATTTCAAAATGGGCGAGGCTCCGCCCTTTTTCATTTAATATGTCTAGAATACTTTTAATGCCATAAGTACAACAAACAATAACCAATCCTTTTGAAATTTGGTAGGGGCGTAGACTCTATGACGATAACTATATCCTGTGAAAATGGACGAAATCCGTTGGAGCCACACCCATTTTTTATACACAGTCGGCCGTCTTTCCTTCCGCTCGGTCGTTAACACTATAACTTGCGTAAAACCCGATATGTCTACTAAAAAAATTTCACGTACTTATCTGAACTTATTTTATCTTGGTAGAAAAAATGGCCGAAATTCGATGACCACGCCCACTTTTAAGGTATAGAAAATTACCAAAAATGAAAAAATGCCATAATTCTATACCAAATACGAAAAAGGGGAGTAAACATGGTAATTGGATTGGTTTATTGACGCAAAATATAACTTTAGAAAAAACTTTGTAAAATGGGTGTGACACCTACCATATTAAGTAGAAGAAAATGAAAAAGTTCTGCAGGGCGAAATCAGGCGGGGTGAAATCTTGGCAGGAATACTGCTCGTGGTATGACATATATAAATAAATCAGCGGTACCCGACAAATGATGTTCTGGGTCACCCTATTCCACATTTTGGTCGATATAATAATAGAATACAAAAAGCTAAAGTGGTTAGTTACTACAGTAGCCTGCAGGAAGTTAATCTGGGCGTACCCCAAGGCTCTGTCCTTGGCCCGGTACTGTTCCTCATTTATATTAATTCAGTTTTTTCAATTCCATTGAAGGGCAAAACGACTGCCTTTGCAGATGATCTTGCCATTGCGTATAGTACAACGAGTTACTTCGAACTAATATGTGATATTAGCCACGATGTGCATATGCTGAGGACTTGGTTTGCTTTACACAAGCTACTAGTTAGTAATAAAACGAAGTTGATGTATTTTAGCATTGCTCCCAAAGAATTTGAGGCTTGTGATCTTTTTTTTCATTCAGCAGAATTCGCACGTTTTAACATGCATCATATGGCGTGCACTTTGAATGGCACGAAAAGTTCATTTGCAACCAACGTTAAATGCAGTGATAACTGCTTCAGGATTGATGTTGTTGAAAATTTCAAATACCTAGGTATTATAATCGATAATCATTTAAATTGGTCTGCACACATTCAGAAACTAAAACATTACTTTCTGTACTCTACCCGTCACTTCTATCGTCTCAAAAAGTGTTGCACTATGTCCACTCTAAAAGCTGTTTACTATGTGACGCGAGTGAAGCAAGCAGAAGTAAAAACGACGATAATTAAATTTTGTGACTTCTTTATTTGCTTGTTCAAGTACAACTATGATTCTTACAATTTAACATTTCATGACATGATACTGCTAGATTGCTCTCTAACTGTATGAAAATTGTACTCTCTTACTTGAGATGTATGAAAAGGTAAATGTACATAGGTATAGTTAGGATGCAAAAATATGATGTGTACTTAGGTATAACTAGTATGCAAAAGTATGATTGTGGTTACAATTATTGACCATTAGTATTAAATACATGATTTCGCTTAATGTACCACGCCCAACACTATGGTCTAGTCCAATCGAAACTTCAATATGGGATTACCTGCTGGGGTGGCGCCTCGGCTAGTAAGTTGTCACCCATTGTAACACTCCAAAAGGGAATTATAAGACGCATATGTGGCGCAAACTACAGGTCTCATGCTATGATATCCTTTAGGAGACTAGATATACTACCATGTCGTCATCTATATTTATTTAAAGTCCTAAAAACATTCTTTATTAGATCGGGGTACTTAGAAAGTTATCCTTCTGAAGTCTACAACCTTAGGAGCAATCTGCTTCCATCGGTAAAAATCCCGCATGCTAGGACATCTCACTTCAGAAGTTTTTATACATACACGTCGTGCAAAATGTTCAACACTCTCCCTACTTCTGTACAAGTTATAAGAAATCTTTACCTATTTCAAAATAAAATAAAAATGTATCTGATTAGTTTTAGCCACTACGATCTAGAAGCCTTGCTGAGGACGTTGTTGTAAGCCATTTCTAACTTCTTTAACTATATAAACTGTTTCTCTATCGGAACCTTAACTAATTAACGAATTATCAATTGTTTCTCTATCGTAATCTTAACTAATTATCTGAATTATTATGAATTTATTCTATAATATTATTAAAAACTATACACCCCACACTGAAAAAGAATTTTACTATGTGAACTGGCATTTAATACTATTTTAAAAAATTAACATAAAAAATGCCATGTACTTTTCTTATGCTATAGAGTAATAGAATGTGCTCGTTCAATATTGTAATTTATTTAAAATATGCATAAAGAAATGTTTAATAAATAAATAAAAAAAAAATAAATAAATAAATATCTCGAAAACACCTTCACATATACAACTAAGCTCACTTTTAAAACCCTCATTAATACTTTTAATTTGATACCAATATCGTACAAACACATTCTAGAGTCACCCCTGGCCCACCTTTATGGCGATATCTCGAAAAGGCGTACACCAATAGATCTAAGGATCACTCCCTTTTAAAATACTCATTAACACCTTTCATTTGATACCCATATCGCGCAAACACATTCTAGAGTCACCCCTGGTCCACCCTTATGGCGATATCTCGAAAAGGCGTACAACTATAGAACTAAGGATCACTTCCTTTTAAAATACTCATTAATCTCTTTAATTTGATACCCATATCGTACAGCACACATTCTAGAGTCACCCCTGGTCCACCTTTATGCCGATATCCCCAAAAGGCGTCCATTTATAGAACTATGGCGCACTCCCTTTTAAAATCCCCTTTATTCCCTTTTATATGATACGCATGTCATACAAACACATACCAGGGTTACCCTAGGTTCATTTTCCTACATGGTGATTTTCCTTTATTTTGTCTCCAAAGCTCTCAGCTGAGTATGTAATGTTCGGTTACACCCGAACTTAGCCTTCCTTACTTGTTTTTTTTTTTTTTTTTAATTTCCGTACTTTTTTTTGTTAACCGCCGGTATCGTAGATATTTGGGGAATTGTGTTAAGAAGAAACCTTTGAAAAACTTTATTTAACCAAATGGCCCTTGTCGTCATCCAGTTTGGCTTAGATCTAGATAAAATACCAAGAGCCATCTTCTGTCAAATTTCAAACTAATATTAACGACTTTTGATTTAAGGCTTTCAAAATATTTGAATACTGTTCTACTAAATGTGGGCGGTTCCACGCCCATTTTTGTTTCATTTAAAGCTTTTTCGAACTTCTCGTTTCACCCTTTTACCAGTTTATGGTATGAACTATGGCATTTTTTCCATTTTTCGAAATTTTCGATATCGTTCGAATTCGCATATTTTCAATATCATGCTGTTATTCGTCCACATAAACTAGCATACCAAATTGTGTAAAGCGATTCCAAATTAAGCTAAATTTATAACGCTAGCCTATTGACGCTGAGACATGGTCCAGTCACTTGTTCTGTCATACATCTAATTGTTGTTCAAAGTTATAATTTAAATAATGATATGATTTAAAAAATAACTGTCGAATAGTGATCCTGCAACACGATGTGTGCTCAGATTTATAATTTTTAAACCATCTAATGTAAAAATCAATATATAACAAAAATACTCATAAAACATTCAACTGTAATGCTTGTCAATCATTTTATTGCCCAAAAATATTCAACTTGAATTGCGCGCTTGTGAATTTTATATATCTTATTGGGTAATGTGAGTATAAAATAAAATTTTGTGTATATTTTTTATGAAAATTCAAATATTTCATGCTAATCTTCATGGCGTTTATGATGCTTTATCAAATGTCACATATCCTCAATTTCATATTGGCACGTACAAATAGTATGTGAGTATGTTTGAGTGTTTCTTTCAAAGAATTTTGGCAATTTTTTACGTGTGTTGCTGGCATATTTCGCCAAATATGATGTGGCAACGTGCGTGGCCTTTATTTTAAATAACGATTGCGCATAAATAATGCGTAACACAAAACAACAAAACTGAAAAATATTTGAATCTGCTTATATTGAGTGTATTTGTTGTGATAAATGAATGTGCACCTCCAGCTGATGAAACTATTTTTGTACACCTTTTACGAAAATGAAATTTTATATTAACTTATGGCCTTAAGGAATACAGATGGACCCACCAATAAGCACACCGAAATGATCATGATGAAAAGCTAAGTTGACTTACCCATATCCGACTGTCCGTCTTTTTTTTTCCGTCTGTCTGTGACTATCCACACTAGTCCCTCAATTTTAGAGATATCTTGATCAAATTTGGTGAGCGGGTATATTTTAGTGACCGATTACACATTTGCCGGAATCGGCCGGATCGGACCACTGTAGCATGTATCCCCCATATAACCAATTTTTCAGATAAGAGGATTCTTGTTATATCTTCCTCAACTTATCAGATTAAAGCTTCAAACTTCACCATATAAAAGCATATATTGCATATATTGCACATATTATTGTCTGAAAAAATTTATGAGATCGGTCGTATATATAGCATATATCCCCCTCAACCGATTGTTCAAATGAGAAGCTTTTCGTAATTACTGCCCCATTCTAACAGGTAGAGGGTTCCTCACACAAAGCACCTACCTATCCTCTTATTTTATTTTATATTTATCTTAAAAAATTGCTTAGGTATGTACATCTGCTTACTATATATTTCTTATCTTATACAGCCAATTATTTGGATATTACGAATGCGATTAGATTATTGTTCAGTTATTTTCATAAGTTACCGGAACCACTTTGATATCCTATAACATATGAATTAGCTTTTCCGCATATAGCACACCACTCACGAAGACAGGTAATCGATAACTTTTTGCCAGCAAATCGATAACTTTTCGATAGCACTCGAAATAAAAACTGGTAACATGACGATAACTTTTCGTGGATAAATTGATAATCGCCCGATAACATTAAAAATCGAGATTATTTTATTTTATTTTAATTATTTTTTTTTTTTTAATATATTTTTTCCTATCTTATTTTATTTTATATTTTTTATCTTATTTTATTTTCGTTTAATCTGTTCTGCTTTGTTATATTTTATCCAATTAGTTTTGATTTATCTTATTTTATTTTATATTTTAAATTTTTATTATTATAATTTGAATTAATTTGAATATATTAATTTAAATTTTAAATTTGTTTTAATTAATGTTTCTACTTTCATTTTAGTTTTCTTTTCCTGTGTTTTATTTAATTTTTTTATTTTATTTTATTTTATTCGTTTATAATTAATTTTTTATTTCTAATTTAATTTTTCTTTTATTTTTATTTTTTTAATTTTATGAATTTTTATTTTTATATTTATTTTTTAATATCTAATTTAATTTTTATTTTATTTTATTTTGTTTTTTTTCACGCAAAACAAAACCTCATTAAAAAAAAAGTTTAAGGCGCGATAAACTCCGAAGAGGTTAAAGGCCGAGCTTATTTTCCAATTCGCGTCGTGCTCCTTTTTAATTTTTCCTACAAATTGGAGGGACGGGACCTATTTGTTTTATGTCGACTCCGAACGGCATCTGCGAGGCAGATGAGTTTGCACTGAAAGCTTTTCATGGCAGAAATACACTCGGAGTCTTGCCAAACACTGCCTAGGGGCGACCCCGCTCAAAAAAATTGTTCTCTAATTGAAAAACTTCATTTCTAAAATTTTTTTTTTTTTTGAGGTTGCTTTGCCCGGGGTTGTGAACCCAGGGAATTTGGTGTGGTAGGCGGAGCACGCTACCATCACACCACGGTGGCCGCCGTCATTTAAGTTCATTTTATTTAATTTTCCCTATTTGTTTAGTTTTCATATAAATCTCACTAAATAATGCACAAAGATATTACAATTAACAAAACCATATACAGCACTAAATTTCAAATTGATCCTGAATACCTAGCCACGTGCTTTTTCTAAGTAACAGCTCTGTGCATCAGTAATAAAAGTTGCAGTGAGCAAGGGTGTCTTTACGTCAATAACTGTGCCACATAATTAAGCTTTCGGAAGCTTGTTATGTTGTAGTCAGCTTCTGTCACTCACCGTCTGCTATACTCAACTATTTTATCTTAAATGCAAAAATTACACTTTTAACGACATCCATTTCATCATACATCAGGAGAATGCTTACTCCTCTATAGCATTAAAAGTTCACTGCATAAGGAAGTATAAACTGTGAGTTACACCACTTTTGTGCTGACAACCTAAAATCAATTCATATTAAAATATGTACGAAAATAATTTTTCTTCGAGCAAGTTTAGTCATTCCATCAACTTGTGTTGCAACGACAACAACACAGCTTTATAGATAGAAATAAAATGCAGTTCTAAGTGAATTCGCACCCCGAGTTGTTTTAGAACACAAAATATTTACACGTAAACGTTTGTATATTTAAAATTTCTTTATAATATTGATCGCTAAGAGTAATAAAATTTACTTCACGTTTTTTAAGTAAACCGAAACTCTGCGCTATTCAACTATAATTAACTTTAATTTCCTTTTAGTATAATTTGCTTAGGAAACCAATATTAATTGTTGATGACAGAATAACGCATTTGACATTAATGTAATTATATATTGAAACACATAAACACTTACACAAACACACCTTTTGTTGCTTTTCTTTATTAGTCATTTTGGTAAATAAATTAAGTGTAAGAATTCTAATTAACAAGAAATTTCATTGCGTCAAGCTAATTACATTTTTGAAGGGATATTTTCTAGAAATTTCTCATTCCCATTCCCACCTATTTGTTATTGTTGTTTTTATCATTGTGACGGGTGATATTGGAAGTAATTTTCTAAGTTATTTCACTTATCAAGTTGTGCTTGACACAAAAATTTTTAAATGGGTTTATTTCCAGTGCTTTCGGTTTTAAATACTGAATTTTTCAAGCAACTCGTCTTCTAATACTGTACGGATTTAGTATTGATAATATTAAAAATTAATTTAAATAACTAACAAGTAAGGAAGGCTAAGTTCGGGTATAACCGAACATTACATACTCAGTTAAGAGCTATGGAGACAAAATAAGGGAAAATCACCATGTAGGAAAATGAACCTCGCCTAACCCTGGAATGTGTTTGTATGACATGCGTATCAAATGGCAGGTATTAAAGAGTATTTTAAGAAGGAGTGGGCCATAGTTCTATATGTGGACACCTTTTCGAGATATCGCCATAAAGGTGGACCAGGGGTGACTCTAGAATGAGTTTGTACAATAAGGGTATCAAACGAAAGGTGATAATGAGTATTTTAAAAGGGAGTGGGCCTTAGTTCTATGGGTTGACGCCTTTTCGAGATATTGCCATAAAGGTGGACCACGGGTGACTCTAGAATTTGTTTGTACGATATGGGTATCAAATGAAAGATATTAAAGAGTATTTTAAAAGGGAGTAGGCCTTAGTTCTATATGTGGATGCCTTTTCGGAATATCGCCACAAAGGTAGACCACGGATGACTCTAGAATGCGTTTGTACAATATGGGTATCAAACGAAAGGTGTTAATGAGTATTTTAAAAGGGAGTGGGCCTTAGTTCTATAGGTGGACGCCTTTTTGAGATATCGCCATAAAGGTGGAGCAGGGGTGACTCTAGAATGA
Organism: Eurosta solidaginis; assembly: GCF_040869045.1. Classification (NCBI taxonomy): domain Eukaryota; kingdom Metazoa; phylum Arthropoda; class Insecta; order Diptera; family Tephritidae; genus Eurosta; species Eurosta solidaginis. Next base: position 185,778 of record NW_027136914.1, on the reverse strand, counting down.
GTTTGTACGATTTGGGTATCAAATTAAAGGTATTAGTGAGAGTTTTAAAAGGGAGTGGTGGTAGCTGTATATGTGAAAGCGTTTTCCAGATATCGACTAAAATGTGGACCAGGGTGACCCAGAACATCATCTGTTGGATACCGCTAATTTATTTATATATGTAATACCTGCCAAGATTTGAAGGGTTTTTATTTCGCCTTGCGGAACTTTTTCATTTTCTTCTACTTAATATGGTAGGTGTCACACCTATTTTACAAAGTTTTTTTCTAAAGTTATATTTCGCGTCAATAAAACAATCCAATTACCTTACCATGTTTCATCCCTTTTTTCGTATTTGGTATAGAATTATGACACTTTTTTAATTTTTCGTAATTTTCGATATCGAAAAAGTGGGCGTGGTCATAGTCAGATTTCGGCCATTTTTTATACCAATAGAAAGTGAGTTCAGGTAATTATGTGATCTGAGTTTAGTAAAGATATATCAATTTTTGCTCAAGTTATCGTGTTAATGGCCGAACGGAAGGACAGACGGCCGACTGTGTATAAAAACTGGGCGTGGCTTCAACCGATTTCGCCCTTTTTCACAGAAAACAGTTATCGTCCTAAAATCTAAGTCGCTACCAAATTTCACAAGGATTGGTAAATTTTTGTTCGACTTATGGCATTAAATGTATCCTAGACAAATCAATGAAAAAGGGCGGAGCCACACCCGTTTTGAAATTTTCTTTTATTTTTGTATTTTGTTGCACCATATCATTACTGGAGTTGAATGTTGACATAATTTACTTATATACTGTAAAGATATTAAATTTTTTGTAAAAATTTCACTTAAAAAAAAAATTTTTTTAAAGTGGGCGTGGTCGTTCTCCGATTTTTCTAATTTTTTTTAAGCATACATATAGTAATAGGAGTAACGTGCCTGCCAAATTTCATCATGATATCTTCAACGGCTGCCAAATTACAGCTTACAAAACTTCTAAATTACCTTCTTTTAAAAGTGGGCGGTACCACGCCCATTGTCCAAAATTTTCCTTACTTTCTATTCTGCGTCATAAGTTCAACGCACCTATCAAGTTTCATCGCTCTATCCCTCTTTGGTAATGAATTATCGCAATTTTTCGATTTTTCGAAATTTTCGATATCGAAAAAGTGGGCGTGGTTATAGTCCGATATCGTTCATTTTAAATAGTGATCTGACATGAGCGCCCAGGAATCTACATACCAAATTTCGTTAAGATATTTCAAAATTTACTCAAGTTATCGTGTTAACGGACAGACGGACGGACGGACGGACGGACGGACATGGCCTCATCAAATTTTTTTTCGATACTGATGATTTTGATATATGGAAGTCTATATCTATCTCAATTCCTTTATACCTGTACAACCAACCGTTATCCAATCAAAGTTAATATACTCTGTGAGCTCTGCTCAACTGAGTATAATAAATAGCTATAATAAACGTGCAGTTAAAAATAATTAATTAGTAAATTTTTGATAAAATTAATTTATTATTAATCTTTAAATGTACATAACTACTGGCATTTAAACATTAAACAATCGCCCGAAAACCACTCATAATGTGATATTACATTTCGTGCTCCCAAAATGTATGCCTTGCAGTAATTACTTGATGCAGGTAACCTTGGCATTCGGTACTATTGTCGGACAGTTTTGGCAGGAATTCATCCATCGCAAAGCTCCACAGAATAGCTAAGCGAATCACTCCTTGGGGATACTGTTTATATTGGTTTATTTACTTGCTTATTAACTTTGTTGGTAGTAAACTGTTTAAACGGTTATGGCCGTGCAATGAGTCGCGCCAGCTGTTTCACTGTGCTAACTGGAGCCAACTAGTTGCACCAAGGGAGCTTAAATCGTTTTCCGCTTTTTTCTCCCAAAGCAGTGGGGGCAACCCTCTGTCTATGCTTCCATAGACGAATAACGATTAATACTTTCTTTCTGTCGCTTAACATGGCCTAGCTAGCGTAGCTGTTTCGTTTAAATTCGTTGGACTTTATTTGTGTCTGCATAAAGCTCGTATAACTCATCATTAAATCTTCTAAGGTATTCGCCGTCGCCAACGAGTAGAGCTCCACAAATCCTTCGAAGATCTTTTCCATCGAAAAATCCCAGATCCGCTTAATATGATGTTGTCGTGGTCCATGCTTCTGCACTATATAGCAAGCCGCGTACGATACGTGACTTGTAAAGCATGATTCTCGTTTGCCTAGAGAAGACTGTACTTTGCAATTACGTACACAGTCCAAAGTAGCATATGTTGGCAAGAGTGATTCTTCGCTGGATTGATTTCAGAGCCGAGGTTGTTGTTCTTGATAATGCTGGTTCCAAAATAAACGAAGTCTTTAACTGTTTCAAAATTATGGGATGCCAAGAGTGTTATGGTCTCCAAGGCACAAATGCGCTGAATCTTCGCTCGATGAGAGCAGGCTTTTCCTTTTGTCCTCATTCACCATGAAACCCATCTTTTCTGTTCCTTTTTCTAGCACGGAGTAAACAGAACTTACCGCGCGTTTGTTAATGCCGATGATATCAATGTCCTCAGCATACGCCAGTAATTGCACGCTCGTAAAATTTGTTGTTCCATTGCGGTTAAGTTTTGCTATATTTTTTTTTTTTTTTTGAACATTAAATTAAAGAAATCGCAAGATAGGGGGTCAACCCTTCTGAACCCTCGTCCCAATTCTGACTCAACTCATGATGTTGCCCAACGTCACTATGCACAGGCGTACAAGTTTTGCGGGGAAACTAAATTCAGGCATTCCGGTATAGGCAGCCCCTTTTCGTGCAGACGAAGGTGGTTTTAGAACCGACGAAGAGGTCGTGTAAGTTAATTCTTCTTTCGTGTTTTTTTTTTTTTTCAAGATTTAGCGTTTAGTTAAAATGTGGTCGCTGGTAAATTTACTAATCCAATCAGCTTACTAACGGTGGGCCTCAATCCTTCGTACAAAACGCTTCATAATAATTATATGCGATACTTAAAAGGCTGATTCTGAGTTTGTATTTACGGGAGTTTTTCCCGGACATAAGACCTTCCGTCTGTCGCCGAATTTTTTTTGTTATAGTCCATGTTCTTGATGGCAAGCAGCTCAAGCTCTTCTTTTTCACGCCTCTCTGCATCTGATTTGTCTTCCTATAATGGCACCTTGATTTCTTTTTCAACTCGTGAAGGTATCAGTTTGTATTGCATACGTTATATTGCCTAACCTTATACACCCTCTAGGTTACCAATGCATCGCATGTCTCTACTTTTTCATTATTTGATAAAGAGCAGTAAAGAACTTTGAACCAAAAACAAAACACAAGTGCAATCTTCGCTTTATATTATTATATTCATCCGCTCTTAAAAAAATTGTTTCAGATCAAATTTGTGCCGAGAGATCGACGGCTCGTTTTATGATACGTCGACCCGAAATATCGAGCATTACACTCAAACAACTTCCGCATCCGCACCACGGCTTCTTAGTTGACTATAATATTTACAAAGCAAGCTATTCAATTGCAAAGAAACATTAGAGATACTTCGCTCAAGCCGGACCATACATCTATACTGGGTCATAAAAAGAGAGAAGATAACAAATAGGCTGATGAGTTGGCAAAGGAGGGGGCAGGACTTTGAATCAACGATAGATAACCCAATTCGTTTTGGTGAAATTAAAAGTAGAAAGGAGTTACATACTATCCATTAAGCAGGCCTGGACGAAGGCGCGGGGAGGCAAAGTCTCTAGAATCATGTACAAACCAAACGACGTTAGACTCACAAAGTTGCATATATCTCTAAATAGAGAAGACTTTATGATCAGGATGGGCATAATAACTGGAGACTGTTAGAAAGTAAGGTCTTATCAGTAGCAGAAATTCAAGGAAGTACGAGCTACAGAGAAACAATTGAAAGGGACGTTCTTTTTTAATGTCCTGTGCTTGCCAGATCAAGACTTCAGCTTTTAAAACAGAGTTTCCAGATCTTTAGGCAGCTATTGGGTTAGATCCTTAACAACTTAGATTATTTGCCAAAAGGATGGTGTTGTTTTACAACGTAAGTTCTGGCACCTTATTGATGTGTTTATTTATTTATTTTTTTCTTTTTTTTTTGCCAAACAAAACTCTCTTAACACTTTGAACACAGTCAGTCTACGTGAGCTTATTATCGACAGGTTAATTCAACCTAACCTAACTAATTAAATTACGAGTTGTTGCTGCAATTTGATTTATCGACTTTATCATACAACTTTTACTTACTAAAAGACAAAGTCGTGAACGCTCCCCCACGACTGTGCCAGAATTAACCAGCTACAAGAAAAGTGATCTCCGTAAAGCCACCAAGGACAAAAGCATCAAAGATAACATTTTATATAACTGAAATATGTACTTACATATGTTCACAGTTAAATGTAACGTTTTCACTCAATTGTCAAAACAAAAACGTTGAAATTTCTTAAGAGAGCAGCAATGAAAGTTGGCAAGAAATGTGCTCAGATAAATAGAATGACAGCACATTTGGCACAAGCTTGATTATTACAAAAAAAAACAAAAGCTTGCACAGTTAAATGACAACAAAAAAATAGACAACAACCAAAAATTACGGCAGACAACTGATTGCGAGTAATTAAAAGCAATTTTTGCTGTCCGCAGAAAATTTAATTACATTAAAATGAAAATCCATGACATTTGTTGTCACAAGCTGTGCAAAACAATTCACAATTCACAATCTGAATTAGGAGCAATGTGGCAAAGCGGAAAGGAGTAATAATCCGCTATTGTACTTCAGTGTACAGTGGTTGAGAACAAGGAAAATACCGACCGTGTTACTCGATAAATCATATTTTATTATTTGCAGTCATTATTATTACTAGACCTTGATGCACTGCCACCTTAGTCCTTTAGTGCTTGATATTCTAGCCTATCGCTGTATGTGTAGTCTTTTCACACCATTTTATGAGGGGATTTAGAGTCACGCCAGATAGATGACAAAGTCCATGCCTTGCAGTAGCGATGCATTCACAAAGACCATGAATCGGCTTTTCATCCTCCCGATTACAAAAGAGACAGATATGTATGCAGGTTAGATTGAATTTACTAAGGTGATATCATGGACACCCCTTATAGTACACAATCCCCTCTGCTTGGATCAATTAGTTTGTCTGATATTCTCATTGCTGGGAATCTTAGCAATTCCGCCTGTCTTTGATCTTGGCATTCAATCCAGTGTTTTCTGAGCTGTTCTATTTCCCAGTTACTTATGATTATGTGATATGATTAGTGTGTGCTTTTGTAGATCGACAGAAAGGCTCTGAACCATAGATGACTTATGTTGTAATGTACAAGGTCTTTCCCTTGATTGTATGTCACAAAACATTTAGAACTCCAATACATTTATCCACTACGATATAGGTGACAACTAATATGCTCCTTCGGTTCCATATTCTAGTGCCACTCTATCTATTTTTATTGTCCTGAGGGCTGCTTTGGCTCTTTTTCTTGTGAAGGCAGTCACTGCCGTCTTTGTTTTATTTTAAAGCAAACAATTACTAATTTTTGTTGTTATATCGGCCTACTGATTTTAAGATCGCGGGTTCGAATCGAGCTCAAGGCCTAACAATAATTTTTTATCATTATTATTGTTATGATAAATTTTTTCTTAATTGAAAAAATTTTTAAATTAGAATAGAAGAAAGAAAAAATTTTAGACAACTGCCAAAGCTCGTTGTATAGATCCATTTCGGGAACTGTTAATACATCCCAGAGCACGGGGAAAAAAAGTGTCAATAAAATTTGACACTATGGCAGCATTGCCAACAAACAAGTCCAATTTTCACAGCTATTCTGCAACAGATGTCGCAGTGGTGTGAATATCAATTGGCACGAACCAGAATAGAAGTAGGATTAATGAAGACAAACAAAAAACCGCTGTGGTGGCTGAATGGTTATAGCAGCGGCGCCTAAACGTTGCCGATGAAGGAATTTAGCAGTTCCCGAAATGGATCTATACAACGAGCTTTGGCAGTTGTCTAAAATTTTTTCTTTCTTCTATTCTAATTTAAAAATTTTTTCAATTAAGAAAAAATTTATCATAACAATAATAATGATAAAAAATTATTGTTAGGCCTTGAGCTCGATTCGAACCCGCGATCTTAAAATCAGTAGGCCGATATAACAACAAAAATTGTTAATACATCCCAGAGCACGGGGAAAAAAAGTGTCAATAAAATTTGACACTATGGCAGCATTGCCAACAAACAAGTCCAATTTTCACAGCTATTCTGCAACAGATGTCGCAGTGGTGTGAATATCAATTGGCACGAACCAGAATAGAAGTAGGATTAATGAAGACAAACAAAAAACCGCTGTGGTGGCTGAATGGTTATAGCAGCGGCGCCTAAACGTTGCCGATGAAGGAATTTAGCAGTTCCCGAAATGGATCTATACAACGAGCTTTGGCAGTTGTCTAAAATTTTTTCTTTCTTCTATTCTAATTTAAAAATTTTTTCAATTAAGAAAAAATTTATCATAACAATAATAATGATAAAAAATTATTGTTAGGCCTTGAGCTCGATTCGAACCCGCGATCTTAAAATCAGTAGGCCGATATAACAACAAAAATTGTTAATACATCCCAGAGCACGGGGAAAAAAAGTGTCAATAAAATTTGACACTATGGCAGCATTGCCAACAAACAAGTCCAATTTTCACAGCTATTCTGCAACAGATGTCGCAGTGGTGTGAATATCAATTGGCACGAACCAGAATAGAAGTAGGATTAATGAAGACAAACAAAAAACCGCTGTGGTGGCTGAATGGTTATAGCAGCGGCGCCTAAACGTTGCCGATGAAGGAATTTAGCAGTTCCCGAAATGGATCTATACAACGAGCTTTGGCAGTTGTCTAAAATTTTTTCTTTCTTCTATTCTAATTTAAAAATTTTTTCAATTAAGAAAAAATTTATCATAACAATAATAATGATAAAAAATTATTGTTAGGCCTTGAGCTCGATTCGAACCCGCAACCAATTACTCCCAAACTTATCGCTACTACATGAAAGAATGAATACCGGTACGTATACGTAACAAAACCGCAGCGCCTTCCAAGCGGAAGGATGCGGTGTATGAAATGCTATCCAATGCTACTACGGTTGCGGAATTTGACATTTACTCTGATAGCCAAACGACTATCAAGGCCTTGAGCTTAACTATAGCGCGATCGATGGTGGTCTGTGAGTGCCTAACATCGCTGGCAATAGCATGAAACTATTTTACGATTAAGATTATCTGAGCCATAGTATTAACTCGGGCAAATGTAATTTTAGCCTGCAACCGTATAATTGAACCGGATTAAGACGGCTTTCGGGATTTAAAGATTCCACTGTCCAAATGTGTTCTGCTCCTGCATAAAGGGGCCCCGAGTTATCTCAACGAGCATTGAGCGGACACCACCTTTTGCTGGCTAGCAAGATCCTTCTAGCCGTAAGTGGATGGCAGGAGATTTGCCAAAATGAGTGGGTTCACCAAGGCTCATCTATCAATGGTATTTGTGGTTTTGACAAGGACCAATGAAAATCCATACGGTACGTCTAAATATGCTGGAAACCCCATCCTGCTGTAGCTGTATGGACGATAATGAGGTGGAGTTATCGATTCATTTTATGCGTGATTGCGCAGCTTTTGCCAGAAGTAGGCGAAATTATTTCGGTCGAGACTCACTTTGATCTCCGGAGGATTTATTTAAGGTTGAGATCGTTCTCAATAGAAACTATATCGTTGTTATGCAACCATTCTCTAAGTAGCTGTCTAAGTGAGCTCCGTACCTCGCTTTCATATATGAGCAGTTATTTATAAGCTGGAAAATTCGTCTTTTCAGAAGGTTTCGGTTTCAAGACCACAACAGTTTATTATCCCTAATTAAAATCAATTTTTTTCAAAACATTCCATAGTCCACAGTCGCTATCACTAACACTTTCTCAATATACTTATTGTTGTTGTCGTGTCGCAGCTGCGATTCATGCACCACCTTGTCACCCCCGATGATTCTTAATATATATTTGCATAATTTTTGTACATGTTGTTGTCGTTGTTGTTGTTGTTGTCATACAATGGCAGCAGCAAGAGCAGCGTGTAGGAAGTGCCAAAGTTTAAATAGGCGCAATAATTGTTTTTGTTGGAAATTTCGTATCTCCCACACCAAACTAAGTGGCACCGAACAATAGAGCTAATCATGAATGCAACAATTTATGTATGTATGTATAAAAGTGTCTGTTATTGTACAATTATATATATAGTTACTTAGAACGTATTGTTGTTGCAGGAAATGTTTGTGGTTAGTGGTGCGTTGCCAGTGCCGCAGACTTCTTCACCTTATTCTTCTTATTATTTTTGATGTCACCACAAAAAAATTTATTTGCAAGCGAAAAATATTTAATTACATGGCAGCAAAACTTTTTGACATTTTATGCTTGCACCTTTTAACCGCGAAAGTTTTACGAAAAGTTTTCATATTCTTTGGTGGCATAAAATAAGAAAGTCAACTAAGAAATTTATTGTTTTGTGTGGTAAGAAAATTTTTCGCTTTTCAAGTAATCTCCTTTACCTTTGGAAAGTCAAACTTATAGTTATATTTAATGAAAACTTGCATATTTACCAGCTTTTTAGAAGACATAAATATTTGTGTAACTAACACAAAAAAAAAAAAAAAAACAACAAAACTAAGTAAGGAAGGCCAGGTTCGGGTGTAGCCGAACATTACATACTCAGCTGAGAGCTTTGGAGACAAAATAAGGGAAAATCACCAGGTAGGAAAATGAACCTAGGGTAACCCTGGAATGTGTTTGTATGACATGGGTATCAAAAAATGGAAGGTATTAAAAAATATTTTAAAAGGGAGTGCGCTATAGTTCTATAGGTGGACGCCATTTCGGGATATCGCCATTAAGGCGGACCAGGGGTGACTCTACAATGCGTGTTGTACGATATGGGTATCAAATTAAAGGAATGAATGAGGGTTTTAAAGGGGAGTAGCCCCTGTTTGTATATTTGAAGTCGTTTTCGAGACATCGACCAAAATGTGGACCAGGGTGACGCAGGACATTTTCTGTCGGGTACCGCTAATTTATTTATATATGTTATACCACGAACAGTATACCTGCCAAGATTCCAAGGGCTTTTGGTTTCGTCCTGCAGTACTTTTTCATTTTCTTCTACTTAATATGGTAGGTGTCACACCCATTTTACAAAGTTTTTTCTAAAGTTATATTTTACGTCAATAAATTAATCCAATTACCATGTTTCATCTCTTTTTTCGTATTTGGTACAGAATTATCGCATTTTTTCATTTTTCGTAATTTTCGATATCGAAAAAGTGGGCGTGGTCAGAGTCGGATTTCGGCCATTTTTTATACCAAAATAAAGTGAGTTCAGGTAAGTACATGAACTAAGTTTAGTAAAGATATATCGATTTTTGCTCAAATTATCGTGTTAAAGGCCGAGCGGAAGGACAGACGGTTGACTGTGTATAAAAACAGGGCGCGGCTTCAACCGATTTCGCCCACTTTTACAGAAAACAGTTACCGTCAAAGAGTCTATGCACCTACCAAATTTCACAAGGATTGGTAAATTTTTGTTCGACTTATGGCCTTAAAAGTATACTAGACGAATTAAATGGAAAAGGGCGGAGCCACGCCCATTTTGAAATTTTCTTTTATTTTTGTGTTTTGTTGTACAATATCATTTTTTCAGTTGAATGTTGACATAACTTACTTATATACTGTAAAGATATTAAATTTTTTGTTAAAATTTTACTTAAAATAATTTTTTTTTTTAAGTGGGCGTGTTCGTTATCCGATTTTGCTAATTTTTATTTAGCATACATATAGTAATAAGAGTAACGTACCTGCCAAGTTTCATCATGATATCTTGACCGACTGCGAAATTACAGCTTGCAAAACTTTTAAATTACCTTCTTTTAAAAGTGGACGGTGCCACGCCTATTGTCCAAAATTTTACCAATTTTCTATTTTGCGTCATAGGGTCAACGCACCTACCAAGTTACATCGCTGTATCCGTCTTTGGCAATGAATTATCGCACTTTTTCGGTTTTTCGAAAATTTCGATATCGAAAAAGTGGGCGTGGTTGTAGTCCGATTTCGTTCATTTTAAATAACGATTTTAGATGAGCGCCCGGGAACCTACGTACCAAATTTCATCAAGATACCTTAAAATTTACTCAAGTTATCGTGTTTACGGACAGACAGTCGGACGGACATTGCTAAATGAATTTATTTTTTCGCTCAGATCATTTTGATATATAGAAGTCTATATCTATATAGATTAATTTATGCCGTTACGGATTACCGTTATGCGAACAAAGTTAATATGTTTTGTGAGCTCTGCTCAGCTGAGTATAATGAACGAGAAAGCTGATAATTTGCATATGGCGACAATATCGTTTTGGTGAAGGCAGAGCGAACAGCAAACATTTGGTTGTAAGGGATATACATAAGTACTAAGATTGTAATTTACTGTCAAAATTTGCAAACTTCTTAGTTATATTGAATTCAGATTAAATTTTCAAATAAAAATTAATTAACCCTTCTGTTACTTTAAAGTAATTTGGTGATATTTTTGGCTTTGTTTTTCTGATATCTATTGATAGGAGAAAAATTTTGGAATTTCCTTTCATGATTTTGTATATTAGGCGAAACTCCTTCTAAAGAGCCTAAAAAGTAAGATTTAGCCTAGCCGAATAACAAACTTACTTGAGCATAATTACATGACCAGAGCTGTTGTTCTGAGCATAAAAAGAAATGATCGGAAAAAAAATATTAAAAATGATTGGAATTGGATACCATAGATCTTTAAGAACATTTAGCCGAAGTTTCCTAATTAGTGATAAGAAGATATTTTTTCCTAAATATTTGTGGAAACCTCGGGGCAGCTTATGGCCACAGCAGTATGGCGCCATCTAATATCGGGCAAATGGAATATATGGTCCCGTGCCTGAGCTTCGAAAGAGATATTGGGCCACAATAGAGCCGGAGGGTTGGTGCCGAGGTTCAGAAATTGCAGAATATGCTACACATGTGTATGCGGATGTTTCCCAATTAAAGAAAGGGGTTCGGTTTGCTGTTTAATGTGTCGACCCAAAAATAAGTAGATGCTTCAAGTTGCCAGATTACTGCAGGGTTTTTCAAGCGGAAATTATAGCAGCGAAGAAAGCAACAGAAATTATGGAGGAAGCCTGCTAAAGCTGCAGTCACGCCAATATATATATTGATAGTCAGGCTGCGATTAAGGCAATAATCTAACACAGTACTTCATCCAGAAGTGTTCTGGAATGTAAAAAAGCATCGGAAAAACTTCGCTCAAGGCGGACCATGAAAATTGGGTTTGATAAGCTATATTCAGAGAAAAACGCCTTTTTAAATCGAGCACCACCGGACTCAATTCAAGCTTTTCATTTTCTTACTTTTTTGTTCTTGAAAAACGAACGACCTGTTCTCAAAACAACAACCTTGTTCTTGAACTGACAACAATTTTCTTGAAAAGAGAACGGCTGGTCTTAAAATATGAACAAATGTTCTATTAGTGAGAACGATGTTCTTAAACTAAGAAAAATATTCTTACGGCTGAATTCTGTAATTCAGTCTCATATCAAGTCTCTAAATTTGAGATTTTCCTTTAGAGACAATTTTTGTGACTTGAGATGATTTCGGTATTCAGTAAACGAAAGTCACAAAAACAATTCACCATATCAACGAAATTCACCAAAATGACAATTTACTCATACTTTGAACAAATAATATAGTATTGCATTTTGTCAAACCAATGTTGAGTGGTGTTGTGGCTGAGCTCGCTAAGACACCATTCACAACCTGTATAGAAAATCCGAAAGTGTGTAGGTTCGAATCTCAGCGCGCCACTAGAGTTCGATGTTTTTTTTAAGTATTTTCTGTTTTTTATTTTTTTCTATGCTTATTTTAATTTGAAGAATAAAAAGAATATATTTAAAGCGTTTTTCGCAAATAATTTTCATACTTTTTCTGAAATTTTCACGTTTGTGATCTGCCCCGGCCCAGCTCACAAATTAGTGATTGCTTTTGTGAGGCTGGAGACGCGAGACAGCTTACAGAATGGCAAATTGTCTCAAAAGTGATTTTCAGACGGCTTACTGAATTCAGCTATTAAAATAAGTTCGTGAAAAAAGAAACGGTACAATTCGCGTGGACTATAATGTTAAATACAACATTTGGCACAAGCTCTCAAGCAGTTGTAGTGGCCCAGCGGCTATGATGTTGCGGTTGCGATCGTGTGGCGCGAGTTCGATCACCGTCAAACTCTGAACTTTTTAAAACAGCTTTTTATATTCAATTTTTTTAACTCTTTTTTTTTCATTCATTTCCATTCGCACATGCACAGGTAATTCTCAAAATTGTTATGAAATTATTTAAATATATAAATTCAGATTGCATCATCAAATAAGAAGGATTTCTCAATAAGAGAAATTTATGAAAAAATGCATATTACGTGTTTTTTCTGATGTTTTGAATTTTAATAATAGTTTTTTTTTTTGTTATTAATATTTTTTATTAATGACAAAAAAATATTATTAATAAAAAATAAATAAATAAATGGATAATAATTAAAAAAAAACCTTCCTCTCACGAATGATCAAGCACAAACCGTTCTTGAATTGAGACCGAAAAATTTTAAATCGACCACAAATCGCTCTCGAAGCGTGAGAACGAAAGATCGTAAATCAAGCCCAAGTAGTGACTGAAATGAGCACAGAAGGTTCACACATCAATACCAAAATGGCATAAAATACGAACGGTGTGCTTGAAAAAACCGTTCTTAAAACAAGCCCATCGGTCAAAAGTTAAGAGAAAACGTACCTAACTGATTTTTGTCAACGAATGTTCCTAACTTTGAACTTGTTTCTTTCGTTTTAGAACGATTTTTTCTCTGAGCGTATACGGTATTGTTTGTATATAAGCGTGTATGTGCATTCGTTAATGCTTCATTTCCGTAAGTCTGCCAGCAAAACTTTTACTTTTGAAAAATTTCTTACACAAGCTTACCTTGAAAATAATCCTTAGTGACTTTTGCGGTCGTAGATATCAAAAAAGTGCTCAAAATTTTTCTTAGGAATATGCCACTAAGGCGTGTGAATATCTTTTGGTAGCTATTAAAAGAAAAATTGTAGTTTTGTGTTTGCATTTGTGTATGTGCATATGATTCATTCTTAAACGGATATATTTGTGTGTGTGATAGTTATTCACTTAACCCTGGCATTTGAAGCACAAAATCCTTCAAGTTTTACACGAAAAGTATTAACATTTTTTTTCTCATTTTAAATATTTTCCTGTACCACGTCTTTTCTTGGCTTACCCTTCTTCTTCTTACTTAAATTTTCTAAGACTTCCCACATACTACAGGTTTTGCGAGATAACAAATGCTCCGAATATTACATGTAACTACAGCAGCAAAGAGAAAAATTGCAGTGGCTTTATTTTCAAACCTCTTTGATTATATTTTTATTTTTTTCTCAATATCTAAGGAAAAAACTTCTATGAATTTGGTAACCATGCCATGCAAACCATTTTCGAAAACGTTCGAAAAAACTCCAAAATTCGAAAAAGTTGGAACTATTGTTACTTCGAGTTCTCTAAATTTATTTGAGTATGTAGTTTTATAACCCACTAAGTTTTAGTCCAACAAGGTAAAAGTGATTTGCCTCTCAACATTAGCACTGACTTTTGAAGATTTTTTTTCGAAAGGGTGTTTCAGATTTTCTTCCATATAAAAAATTATTTACACACGTTTTTTGAAAAAAAAAAAATAAATAAAAAAGTGATCGGCCTCGACGCACTGTGACCTTTATTAAGATCAATTGAACACGACCTTTCAAACCAGTATTGAACGTGGGGGCTTTGAATAAATTTAAGTACCTCTTCAGGCTTTTTATCTATATAACGAAGGGATTAAGAATATTGCCACCCAGATGGGAAAGCATTTGCCTTCCCAAAGCGCCGCATTCCCATAAGTTATCAAACCAGCATTTCAACCTCCAGCTCTCAAGATCGTATAGGTTTACTAAGGTGATTTCGTAGACTACAGTTATCTGCATAGTTTCCAGTGAAAGATCGTAGATATTTTACTTAATGAGTTTTGCCGATTGGAATATAGAGAATTTGTCCTATCACTTTTCGGGGCATTTAATCCAGTATTGGCCGAACTGGCTTTTCCCTAGTTTCGAATGATTTCTCTATTGTGTTCACTTTTAGGTCCACAGAAGGATCTGAGCCATAGATTGCTGCTATAATACCCCGCTTGGCTAAGTAGTACGCATGTTTTTAACCGTCATGTCATTGATTTACGGCATCCATCCCAGTAAAAACCAGTGTTAGGCTCCTAGAGCATTTTGAACTCCTATGCATTAATCCAATAGCTTAGAAATAGTCGAATAAGGCTGCGAGGCACGCAAGGCTGTCTGGCTATGTGATATAATAAGGATGATCCTCGAGGATAAGCACCTTCGTAGACATTCTCTTATCCCAATGGTATTGATTTCTTAAAGTGCTGCCCTTATATTCCAGCATCCATTTTTCCTTTTCGATTTTTTCTGTGAGGCTGTGAATACATTTATTCGTACATAAAGTGAGCCTAAATTTTCTTCATGCCCTTTAATAACTGAAGCTCATGGGCCGATACTACGAGGGAAGTTGCTCGGGTTTCTCTGGATTTGGTATAAATATTACCATAAATTCTCCCCATCTGTTGAAAATGTAGGGAATCGGCAGAGATGCCTTATATAGGCTGGATCATTTTTAGTTTATTAGTTTAAAATTTTGCTACAATACTGTATGAGGTGGGTTTGGTCTAAGGATGTTCCAATTCCCCTACCTTAATAAATATGCAGTGAATATATATACTGATTTCGAACACGTGCACAAAACGTGGCGGAGAGTAATGACGGAGTACTGTTAGCAGCAATAGTGACGCTCGGAGAATGGTGACGGTGACGCTCGGAGAGAGGATATCAACCATTCTGGTTCTCAACATAGTATGACGACAAGCGGAATTAGTAACGATGCTGTTTAGAATAGCGATGCCAAAGTACTATTTATATTAGAGGCGCTCGGAGGGAGGATATCAACCCCGTTGGTATCCACCAGAGAGTCTTGACGGTAAAACTAGTGACGGTGATATTGATTAGTATTATAAACTACTGGTTATTTGTACAAGACTACGATTTCATCTCTCGCAAACAACAAGTGAGGCCGGTTGACCTAAACCAATATTGATTAACAGCCTCTTCTCATTTAAGAGAAATTCTTAATTCAATATATTGGCTCTGCGATTATGCCAGGGTAGTAGGAGAATCCGTTCCGCCACACGAGTTGGGATGTGTTCCCCTCTTACTAGACCAGAATGCTCGTGCATTACCTTTCTTGTGAGTAAAAGCTTAGCTCCATTCTTACTCAGAAGAAATGTATAGAGCAGACGTGGTACACAACACCTTTCTGACCCTACGGAATTCCCGATCAGCCAGCATAGCAGCTGGCAGCTACTTCACTCACCTACGATGAAGTGTCAACAATGAGTTTTGATGTCTTGTACATTGCCACCTTTTAACAAGTTGAGAATTGTTTAGTATTGCGTGATGGCCAATGAAATTCCCAAGCTGTTTCTTACGCATGATCAGTGGTCGGCACGCCAGCACTCAATTGAGCCAGACTTGCTTCACACATATTCTTACTCTCCATCATCAGTCGTTAACGAGACAGCAACGAATAAACACTGCTCATGGCTATAGCAAGAATGTTAAGGTGCCCTGTGAGAAATATTACGATTTGGAAACGCAACTGGTATGACGGCCTTTCCATATGTAGCTCATCTTCCAACCATGTTTCGGTTTGGGTTTTTACCTCTTTGATTATGTTATATTAAATAACTTTTCACTACAATATGAGTTTTTTAAATTATATTAACACAATTTGTAACAATTTCTTTCTGGACTCCTTTATTTTTCTAAGCCAAAAAATGTAATTTCAACACTGCAAAAAACTCCTATAGAATGTTAAAAAAAACTTTTATATATTTTGTATTTCACTGGTTGCGGCAAATGTATTAAATTCGGAAATGTAATTTTTTAAAAGAGTGAGCGCTTCTATTTCTGCGATATTTCATGGACTTTTTTCCAAAACTTTTGCTGTAAATACATCCTCTGCATGTCCTAATTTTAACTTTAATTTCATACTGCTCTCGCTTTTACTAATACACATCCATTTTAATTTTTGCCGTCCACTGACATATATGTATTCACGGTAGTTAATAGATTAGCTAGTGCGTACATATTGTAATGAATACAGGGAAATTCCGCTTATTTGGAATCTTCTGCTTACGTTCGAATCGCAAAACTGTTGAATAAATCACTCCAATATTCTGCATTGCAAAATTGTCTTTATTAGACTACTTTGGGAGTAGTACAATTATACTTCACAATTATACTTCACTCCGCAACTAATAGCGTGTTTAAATCAAACTGATTCCTGATTGTTCAGCTTGCGCTGCTTTTATACCCTCAGTTGCTTTGTTCGCATATTTCTCCAAAGGTCTAGGTGTTGCACATTCTAGAACTCTTGTATCTCTTGCTTGGTAATTAGTTATGTGAGTTATAGTCATATGCGTGTGCATATGTGAGTAACTACTCCTGCTGATGACCACATCTGTGTGTGTGAGATCACTCGCTTTAATGTGTATATGTACATAAGAGTGACTGCTTCATGGTTTTGTGGTTGTGTGATTATTTACTAGTGATGCTAATATTCGTCACAATATGTATGTGGTGTAAGGGTATGTCAATAATATGACGTAGCATTTGCTACGTCACAACTTCAAAGAAAAGCAAATAAAAAATTTAAAATTTTGGAAAACTTTTCTCGAATTTTGGTCCTTTTTTTTAATATGTCTTCGAGATTGCTTTGTATAGTTTTTTCTTGAAATATCGAACACAAAATAGAAAAAATTTTATTGGAGAGATTTTATAAATATTGTCCATGCTATTTTTCTGTTCGCTACTGTATTTGATACATGCTTACAAACATAAATATATTCATCTCAATGTTTGTGTATGCGAGCGTTGAGTTCATAATTTTCTGTGCAATGTTGCAAACCATAATCATACAAGCAAACAACACCGCAGCTGCGATAAATCCTTGATAATACGACGAGGATGTAGATTTTTTTGTTCTATGAGTAAAAAAAAAAAAAACAAGGAAAAATGCATACATATATGTGTGTGTATGTATTCAGATCAGCCATGGTGTGCATTAGTGTGCTTAACTTTGCTGATCCTTTGTGGAAGCATTAAAAAGCTGCTGCTGCTGCTTCTTCTCCTGTTGTTGCAGCTGTCTTCCATACATAAACACGTACATATGTACAGACAAACACACGCTTACATACACATTCATAATGTTATATTATTAAGTTTTAAAACTTGCAATGGCTTGTTACAGTTTGACTTCCAGAAATCATTGGATACTCCTACAACTTCTTTGCCCTCCTCTGCCTACTCCTTTAAGCAATGTCAGGAAATAATTTTCTTACTTTCCTCAACTTAATTCCGGATGCATTGGCATAATAAGGAAACCGTAATGAAGAATAAGCATACAAAGGCAAAAATAGAAATTTCTTAGATATTGAGTTATTCGTTTTATGTTCCGCGTCAAATTTGCTGTTAAAATCGCTCTGCCTTCGAAAAAGGGCATAATCCTTTGACCGCGCTTTTATTCTAGGATATTATACGCTCACCTTTGTGAAACTTTTATTCAACTTAATAAGTTTAGTTTCTCAAAAGGAAATAAAGCAATCGTGAAACGAAAAATGCGTTAGCTAAAATAAAAGCTTGCGTAAAACAATATGAGCAGCGTTCAGTTTGAGCGTAAAGATTAAAAGCAATTTCAGTACATCCGTTTGAGTAAAGACGTAAAGCGACCTTTACGTATCAGCTTTGCTTTTTCTTTTGAAAAACACTTTATTATTTGATATTTATTATTAGATGTCGTTTCCATGAAAGACTTATTTATGTTCATTTCGATCACGGGTTCAGTTGTTAAACAAAGACTTGCTAGGACTGGTTTTCTTTAGTTTCTCTAGTACCTACGCTGTCTGAGTCCATAGTGTATAGGCCTGTGGGCCTTTAATTGAATTCTATATCCCCAGTATATGTCGCACTTCTCAAGCAAAGCTTGAAAATCCCACTCTTCATTGGTGTGCCTGATAGTACAAAATTGAAGTGCAGCAAATATTACAAAAAAGAGTGCGACAAACTTCAATATGCTGATTACAAATAAGCGGATGATAACTCAACTGTAAAATGATGCTAGCCTTCAACGCAAGTGGAAAGTGCCTTCAACGATTATCTCTTTAATGGATTGGGAGCTTCCGGTTAGACTTAACTGGGTGTCTCAAATCGCGGTGACTGCCAATGCAGACGCATATTGTCTTGAACTAGCTAAAAACGGCGCATCCCGCAGAGCTTGCACTGTAGACGTCTCAATTAGATTAGGTGAGACTAAGAGAAGGCGGGAGGTGCACATGATCAACCAAGTGGGAAAGGCATGGACCCAAGAGTGGGGCTGCAAAATGTCGAAAATCATTTGTAAGTCTTACAACCTTGAACTAACAAAGTCACTGCTATCAATAAAAAGAGAGGACTGTTGACTCATGATGGGTTTCTGACTAGACACTGCCTTCTAGTGTCACATGCTTTTAAATTAGGCTTTATCACTGATAGCAGATGTAGAAAATGTAGGATGAGTATGAAACGATCGAAAAAGTTTTTTGACAATCAAATTTGAAAGTTATGATTTTTTTTTTTTTTTGGACTGGATATACTGAGCTTAGGTATTAGAAGTTGGCTACATGGTGGTATTTGGACGGTTTTGCAATTTGTTGATAGATGGTTTTGCAAGGACATTAACGACATTGAAAGCTATGCGAATAGTGCTAAACGGACCTTGGCATTTATTTACCTCGTTAGTAAGACCTCTTTTGGAACATGCTTGAGTGGTATGGAGCCCACGTTATAAGGTTTATCGTAATAAATTGAAGTATTTTCAAAAACAATTCCTGCTCTTTGCGCTGAGGTGCTTACCATGTGATCCAGGACAAAATCTCCCCCTATACTCTAGTGGGCTAAAACTTTTACACCTTCCTACTTTACAGAGTCACAGAGAAATTCTTGAGGTTATATTTATTGCCAAATTAACCAAGGGCCCGGTAGGCAGGCCAGTTTTGCTAAGTGAGATTATATTCAATGTCTCCTTCATGCTTTCTAGAGATTTTCAATTACGCACGAAACTTTTCGCTGTTTTTGTCAGGATTTCAACAAACATAGCGCCTATTTTGATACCTCTGGCTCGCTCTTTCCAATTAGAAAGTATTTGTTTGTTACCTTAAATAATTTAAGATAATAATTCGGGCGGTTGGTTTGGAAAAACGTCCTTTCCAACTTCCCATAGAGTGCATCCCTAATTGTTATGTAATAACTCATCACTTGTCACTGATTAGTGTAAAGCTGTTGTTCGACATCCCGTCCCTTCCAACAACATACTCAAAAATATTCACGATTAATATTATACTAAACTTAAAACTAATAACAGATTCTATTATCTGTATGCTGTGAGTTTCCTACCACGAGATTGGTATGGTGATTGAAAATTTATTATTTTTTTAACACATCAGTCAGTTTCTTAAATGGTGCTCGGAAACCCGTCTACCCCGACATTATCAACAATATAAATTGGAATTTATATAAATGACATACGTATTGCCTTAAAAGAATCAACTAATTCTGTTAAACTTGTTTTATATTCAAATATAGGATCTGTATACTAAATTTCTCTTAATATAAACCTACCTATATCTAAGTAGTTTGTAAGATTTAATCCATCAGTAGATGAAATACCCAGTTGTAAATGAATGCATGAAGCATCGACATTTGAGGCATGAATTAGAATTATGGTCTGTATAAATGTACGTTTATTCCTTTTTAACACGTGTAGTTTCTCAGGGAGCATGCATACTATTTTACTCCCTTTGTACTACTTCTGTGTGCATATGGTTTGTACTATTGCCTAATGCATACGAAGGCACTAGAGAAACATATAAACATCCATACGTATGTTTCATACGTAGGACAGCACTATCCTTGCATTGACCAGCAGAGAATTTATTTAACATATGTAGTAACAATAACAATAATATTGATATGATAGGGGATAGCACAACTGAATAGGGGATAGCACAACTGGAAGACATCACCTTCGATTATATGGACCATTAATACACGCGCAGTTCTTACCGGATTGTTCAAACCCAAACATCTTGAAAATTGTCTTCACAACAGTCCAATAACGGCAAATCATTCTTGAACAAAAAGTTGCCAGTCATCATTAATTCTCGGCTTATTCCAAGTTTGTTGCCCAAGTTTTCCAAACTCTCATCAACTATTCATACCCTGCAGTTCTTTTCGAAAAACACTTGAACTACATTTTGTAAATAAAAATACAACATTTGTCAAGGCAATTAAAAAAAACAAAAAATCCTATCCATATTTGGAGCTTTCTGGATATTGTCTTATTGGGATTTCATTTTGTCGATATTTTAATGTCTGAGTTGTGACTTTAGGGATTATTCACTAAGTGGCAGGGTTCAGCAAAGTTTTGATGTCGTCGTGTCACAGGACTGATAAAAATGATTTAACATTTTTTTAAAAACTCTCGCAAATTCTTAATGACACGCATAGTCGCAGGTATTTTATTTACAAGAAACGATAGTAAAGAAGTTATTAAAATGGGTAGTACGAGAAGTGGAAACAACAACAAGTCCGAGCGATTTTTGCCTCAAGTTATAATTATCAGAGACAAGGCTGTGTAAATACCCACAGCGAATAAAAAATATTTTTAAGGTTTTATAATAGTACAATCGTTTCACCCACCTACGTGATTTAATTTATTTTTAAGGTTAACAGAAGACAGTTGGAAGCACAGAAAGATATGTTAACTATGATGATAACTACTCTACTTCTCCAACCGAATCTGCAGTCTCACCACCGACGCCAACCGACTCCCCTTATAAACAGTTCTTATTTCTATGGAAAAACTTCTTACCCCGGGACTTATTTATATGCCCAACATGACCTAGCGCGCAAAACTTTGGATCTACGAACCACAGCAAAGATTCCCAATTTAATTTTGTATCATTTATTTACCCAACTTGAATATTAAAATTTAACTTGATCAAAAAATTAAAAGTAATATCCTGTATTTACCAAGGATTTCTAAATTAATAATATTTTATGCAGTTAACTGAAAAAAAGCAATTTAAAAGAATTCAAAAAATATTAATATTGTCAAACTTTGTATCTTTTACAGTTTCTTTGTATCAAAGCGTTATAAACAAAATATACACAAATGGATTTAGAAAAGGCCTTCACACTGATATAATTTACACCGATTTCAGTAAAGCTTTCGACAAAGTATCACACCCATTACTTATTCATAAGCTCAGTCAACTCGGTTTTCAACCCCGTCTTATATGTTGGATTTCTTCGTATCTTGGTTATCGTACGCAAAAAGTAATCTTTAAAAATACACTTTCTGGGGTCATCAATGTTTCTTTTGGTGTTCCTCAGGGCAGCCATCTTGGTCCGATTCTGTTCTTGTTGTTCATAAACGATATATCTGGTACAATTAAATACTCAAAAATCTTGATGTACGCAGACGATGTAAAACTTTTTCAGTTGAGGAACATTCCTTGCTTCAAATGGATTTAAATCACTTGGTTACCTGGTGCAATGTAAATTATATGCCGCTCAATCTCAAAAAATGTAAATTCATGTGTTTTTCTCGGAGAGTTTCACCACCAGCTTCATATACAATTAACAACTATAGTCTAGAAACTGTAAATAATTTTATTGACTTGGGAGTCATGATGGATTCCAAACTTAGTTTCAATCTTCATATTAATGCTACAGTGAATAAAGGCAAATGTGTTTTTGCATTTGTTAAACGGTGGTCAAAAGAATTTAATGACCCTTACATAACTAAAGCACTTTTTACAACATTAGTTAGGCCAATATTAGAATACGGCTCGATAATATGGAATCCGCGTTATCAAGTCCATGCAGACAGTCTCGAATCAATACAAAAATAATTTTTACTATTTGCCTTAAGAAATTTCCAATGGGACTCTTTAACTAATCTTCCACCTTATACTAATCGATTAAAGCTTATCAATCTTCCAACTCTTGCTAGTCGAAGGGAAATGCTTGGCGAATATTTATGACAAAACTTTTAAATGGATCAATTTCGAGCGCATTCCTTCTGAATGAAGTGAACTTTTGCGTTCCCTCTCGGACATCGAGACACTTCAAACCTCTTCTGCTGAAACAATGTAGAACGAATTTCGTACAAAATGAACCTTTTCGGCGTTTATGCCAAGATTATAACTCTCACTCAAACACATTTGATAGCTCGGACTCCCTTTTTTCTATAAAAAAGATTGTTCTCTCCTCTCTAAATTAATGTATAATACGTTTGCTTCTGTTCTCTTTAAGTATTACGCTTGGCTGATGAAATTTCTTCTGTAGCTGAGCAGTCTCAGATCGTGACGCTTGACAAACCGCTGCCCAACAAAGACCCGGCAAAATAAAAAAAAAAAAAGTTATTATATGTATATATAAATCGATCGCGTGAACAGGATTAGCCTGGTTTCATTGTGCCACTTGAGGTCAGCGCGATGCCACAAAAAAAAAAAAAAAAAAACAGTGCCTTATAGAAAAATGCAAACAAAAATTTCCTCTCTATATATTCACAAAGCAAGGAAATAAATATGCATTCATATCAGAAAGCACAAAATTAACAGCTGAGAACTCGAGCATGCCATTTATGTCCAAACACATAGATACATACATACAAACACACAAAGCAATGGCATACTTCCAGATGTCAACGCAGCGTGAATTACCGATACTGTCAGTGGCACGCTACCACAGCACCACCAACAACAACAAAAGTTACGTCGATAGCTATGGCCACAGTGAATAACCGAACAGCAACCGCTGCGATACTCGAAGGGATGAGCTGCAGGAAGTGCAAAATAGAGCAGCAGCAGTCAAGGATTTAAGGATTTTAGATTAACAAAAAAAGAAAAATAAAAAAAACTATGCATGAAAAATAACTCTTTTTCCAAAAAAAAAAAAAAAAAGAATAAAGCAACAAAAAATGCACAAGCAGCAAAAGAGTGAAAGAAAGAAATTAAAGGAGGACGTGAAATATGAACTAATGTTAGAGCCATTTATATTTGTAAATATTTCGGTATATTACACAACGTAACAGGAGCATTATAACTCAGCAGATGGTTAGGGGCCATAGAATGAACCCGCTCTAGGCATGCCTGTCTTAACTGGCTACTAAAATACCTAAATTATTTAAAGGCATGTGTTTCGCAACCATTCATGGGGATTTCAGTGTAATTTATAGCTTCTCTAAACCAATAGGGCGAACACACAAACCCCTAACTAGCGTAATGTGCAACAGATTGAAGCCTATAGTCGACAAGCTGATAGTAGTGGTATCAGTGCGGCTTCAGACTTGATAAAGCTTCTAAAAACCAGATCTTCACGATGCGCCAGATCCTGGAGCAGATTCACGATATGAAGAGAAGCTGCATGTATGGTGCTTAAGTTCCCTGCAAAATTAGTAAGATTCTGCCAAACGACATTGACCAACACCACCAGCTTCTGCGAGCCGTTCGAAATCAACGAGGTTTCAGGCAATGTGACTCCCTTTGGTACGATTTCTTTAACATAATGCTGGAGAAAAAAAATGCAAGCAGCAGAACTAAACCGTGTTGGTACAGTCTATTATAAGAGCGTACAAACACTATTTTATACTGATAATATTGATATTATTGGACCAAACAAACGCGCTGTGAGTTCTGCCTTCGCTGGATGAAATAAAGAAGAAAAACAAGAGATTGTTGCTATAAATGACGACAAGACGAATTAGGTGTTGTCATTCAAAAGCCACGTCACTGTTGACGGATATAAATTCGAGACGGTGAAGTATTTCGTCTTTTTGGAAACAAGTATTAACAGAAAACAAATTTCAGCTTGTAAATAAAACGGAAAATAATTGGAAGGTAACATCGTCTCTGCACAAACAAAAACACGTTCTATTATTATATTATTATATTACTCGTAACTATGGACAGTGTCGAAAGAAAACGAGATGACACTTGGAGTGTTCAAGGGAAAAATTCACCAGAGTCTTTACGGTCCTATCCTACGGCAAATATCTTACGAGGTACACTGATGAACTGGTGAACGAAGCACCACATACCTCGGCCACCGTTACACATATTTAAGCCTTGAAATTCGCATTGGGTTTAAACTATCTTGAAGCAATTTTTATTGAAAGTGTTAATTGTAATAACAAAACGAAAGTTCATGACAATTTATTAATTATTAAGTAAAATTTTCAGTAAAACACCATATTCAAAATTTTTTTTTATTTCGAGTTTGGTTCTGTAAGAGATCATCATTTTGGTATAGAAAAAGCTATTTTAGTGTTCAGAACGTTTGTACAGCCCAAGAGTTAGTTATAACCGTGAAAGGATAACGGTAGTACATAATGGCCTGAAGTGATCGAAATAGACATAGAATTCCGCTTGTCAAACTTTTCAACATTGAAAAAGATTCTTACGCCCTCTTTCTCTTTCTAACCCTCCCTTTTCTTGTTGTTGTTGTTGTTGTTGTTGTAGCAGTGCTTCGCCCCACCTAACAGACGCGACCGATCACAAACTGTCATCAATATCCTCTAACGGGAGTCCAAGGAAACTTGCTGTTTCAACAGGGGTGGACCATAGGGAAAGGGGTGTTAGAGGCGTTGGTTCCACATTACAATTAAAGAGATGGTTGGTGTCATGTGGGGACACTTTGCAAGCGGGGCATACATTTTGTATGTCGGGGTTGATTCTGGATAGGTAAGAGTTTAACCTATTACAGTATCCAGAACGAAGTTGAGCCAGAGTGACACGCGTTTCCCTGGGGAGTATGCGTTCCTCTTCCGCTAGTTTTGGATACTTTACTTTGAGTACTGGGTTCACCGGGCAATTCCCGGCATAAAGGTCCGACGCCTGTTTGTGGAGTTCACCAAGGACCTGCTTGTGTTTTTTCGCTTCATACGGCTGTGTTCTTAGATGCCGTATTTCCTCAAAATGCTTACGGAGATGACTCCTTAAGCCCCTAGGCGGTGCTGGCTCGTCAATCAGATGTCTGTTGGGATGCCCAGGTTTCTGGGTATTCAACAGGAACTGTCTGGTCAGCATCTCGTTTCTTTCCCTGATGGGGAGTATTCTCGCCTCATTATGTAGATGGTGTTCTGGGGACATAAGAAGACAGCCCGTGGCAATTCTGAGAGCAGTATTTTGGCAGGCCTGTAGCTTCTTCCAGTGGGTAATTTTTAGGCTTGGCGACCATATGGGTGACGCGTAGCACGTAATCGGCTGGCTAATTGCTTTGTATGTAGTCATGAGCGTTTCTTTATCTTTTCCCCAGGTACTGCCAGCAAGGGATTTGAGGATTTTGTTACGGCTCTGAATTCTCGGAACAATTGCGGCTGCGTGCTCACCAAAATGTAGATCCTGATCAAACTTCACACCCAAGATTTTGGGGTGTAGGACAGTCGGTAGCGTAGAGCCATCGACGTGGATGTTCAAAATGGTCGACATTTGGGACGTCCATGTTGTAAATAAGGTCGCGGAAGATTTAGTCGGTGATAATGCCAGGTTTCGCGAGGCGAAAAAACTGGAGAGATCCGGGAGGTAGCCGTTTATTTTGTTGCATAGCTCATCGATCTGTGGGCCTGGGCCTGTGGCCATTACTGTGCAGTCATCGGCGTAGGAAACGATTGTGACTCCTTCCGGTGGTGAAGGTAGCTTAGATATATAGTAGTTAAACAGAAGTGGGGATAGGACACCACCCTGTGGCACCCCTTGTTTAATTCTCCTTGGCTTTGATGTTTCGTTTCTAAATAGCACCGATGCCTGCCGACCAACCAGATAATTTGCAGTCCACCTTTTAAGACATGGGGGAAGGGTAGACCCTTCCAGGTCTTGTAGTAACGAGCCATGGTTGACCGTATCAAAAGCTTTTGATAGGTCTAGCGCTACGAGTACTGTTCTATGGTGGGGGTTTTGATTTAAACCGCAATTTATCTGGGTGCCAATGGCATTTAGCGCGGAGGTAGTGCTATGGAGTTTTCTGAAGCCATGCTGATGGGAGGCTAGTTGCAAATTTGCTTGGAAATAAGGGAGCAAAATGGCTTCGAGCGTCTTTGCTACTGGCGATAGGAGAGATATCGGACGATACGACTCTCCTATGTTAGCTGGTCCCTCCCTTTTCTTGCTACCGTTCTTCAATTCATGCTCCGATATCTTACACTCCTTTTTCACAAGGCTGCCTAAAGGACACTAAAAATGCGATTGATGAATAAGCATGTACTTAAACCATATGCCGAAAATAAATGTTTCCATGTATATAGCTTTTAAGAGAGGAAATCCTGCACTGAATTTCAAGCAAAAAGGTCGCATTGGTTTTTTCCCAAAACGCAAAGTTTCAAGCTAGACAAAGAGGTATATTTGTAGCAAATCGTAAGCAAATCCCAACGTGAATCCCAATACGAATACGAATAGGAAA
Organism: Eurosta solidaginis; assembly: GCF_040869045.1. Classification (NCBI taxonomy): domain Eukaryota; kingdom Metazoa; phylum Arthropoda; class Insecta; order Diptera; family Tephritidae; genus Eurosta; species Eurosta solidaginis. Next base: position 159,003 of record NW_027136914.1, on the reverse strand, counting down.
GTGTGCACTAAGTTTTCAACAAATTGCACAACAAAAACGATTTTTTACAAAAGCTCAAGTTCCGGTTTACTTTCTGAAAGGAAAAGTTTTCCAAATATTGGGCTATTCACGGAAGTATACTGTTTTATGTAAAAAGTTCGGCCACTGTTCTACTTCATGGACTTAATAGTTTTGTCAAATATTATGTTTGGCAAAGAGATACCCTTGTACCGAATTTCAAGCAAATCGCAACGTAGATAAGATTTTTCGAAATAGGTCCACTTCCCAAAAGAAAAGTTTCTCGAATAATAGGATAGTCACTGAAGTACTACTGAACCAATTTCAAGCGAATCGCACCATAAATAAGACTTTTTGTAATATATCGGTTTGCTGGTTCACTTCCGGACCAAATTGTAAATTTTAAGCATCCTCAAACCCCCTTGAACACACACAATTTTATCGAAATCGGTGACGTTGATAAGGAGGAATTCATAGCATTTATACACCATAATAAAACGTCATACAAATAATCACGTACTGTCACCGATGGCTAAACTTTCATAAAGCCATTAGCAATGGCTCAAAAATAACTGACAACTGTTTTATAAGATTTTATATAAATTTTTTTTTTAAAACAAACTCAAAATTTCATTTAGTATCTCTCTCCGCCCTTTCACCTAAGCGAATTTCCATTAATCAATTTTCGAAAAAAATTGCTTTACATTTACAAGTGACAAACTCTGTGACAATCTACATCTGCATACTTGCCAGGTAAAATTGCAAAATCTGCCACTCAACCCAAAGGCACCGATGGCATATGAGAAACCACTGTTTTGCATAAATACTGATGGGCGCACAAACACACATGCATAAACAGTTTAGCGCTTATAAAAACAACAAAACTTATAGTAACAAAAACAAAAACAAAAAAATATCAAAAACAAGTAAGGAAGTCTAAGTTCGGGTGAAACTGAACATTACATACCCAGCTGTACACTTTAAATGCTGTTGTTGTTTGTTTTGTGTGCTTAATAGTGTAACAAGGCTGCGCAATAACACATATACATGTGGTTCTATTCTGAACTAATTTTCAATTAAAAGAAGCAAAACTGATACAGAGGCTAACACCAATGACCTCGAGCGGCTAATGATGCAGTTTTCCTTCAGATATGGGGATTTCCCTATTGTTTATTTTAAAATAAAGATATACTAGAACAATAAAAATACGATTGGTACAAAACCATTTTTCGCTTAGATTTAACTTATTATTTTTGCCTACGACCCTTTTTAAAGTCATTTATATAAAAGTGGGAGTGGTCCTTACCAATCTTATCCATTTTTACTAGAAATATTTCCTGCTATAAGGAAAAGATATGTACCCAATTTTATTACGACGCCCCGGGTTCGCACCCCGAACAAAGCAACACAGAAATTTTAGAAATAAGGTTTTTGAATTAGAAGAAAGTTTTTCTAAGCGGTGTCGCCCCACGCCAGTGTTTAGCAAGCGCTCCGAGTGTATTTCTGCCATGAAAAGCTCTCACTGAAAACTCATCTGCTTTGCAGATGCCGTTCGGAGTCGGCATAAAACATGTAGGTTCCGTGCGGCCAATTTGTAGGGAAAATCAAGAGGAGCACGACGCAAATTGGAAGACAAGCTCGGCCTTAGATCTCTTCGGAGGTTATTGCGCCTTATATTTTTTTTATGAAAATTTTTCTTCGAGTTATGGCTCCCGAAACATAGAAAATTGCTTAGTCATAAAAGGGGCGGTGCCACGCCCATTTTTTTAAATTTGAAGTTTTTCCTACTTATTGTTATAAATCCACTTGGGAAAGGAAATACCATTTATATAAAGCTCTGTTTTGCAAAGATATATAGCTTATTTTATTTGTCCACGACCCCTTTTAAAAATCTTTTTTATAAAAGTGGGCGTGGTCCTTAACCGATTTCGTTAATTTTTCTTCAAAGCATTCTTTATAGTAAAGGCAACCTGTCTGCCGAATTTTGTTACGATATGTTTAACGATTTTTGATTTATGATTAATAATATTTTTTTTAAATTGATTTTATCGCAAGTGGGCGGTGTCATGCCCATGTTAAAAACTTTTTCAACTTTTTATCAAGAGTCTCAATATCAGTTCACACGTCAAATTTCAACGGTCTAGGTGTATTATTTTCTAAATAATCAGGTTTTTTGTGTTTTCCAATATGTTATATAAATAAAAAGTGGGCGCGGTTATCACCCGATTTCCTCATTTTCAATACCGATCTATTCTGGGTCCAGATAAGCTCGTGTACCAAATTTGGTGAAGATATCTCAATATTTACTCAACGTATCGTGTTAACGGACAGACGGACGGACGGACATGGCTAAATCAAATTTTTTTTCGATACTGATGGTTTTTCATGTATGGAAGTCTCGATTCCTCTATACCTGTACAACCAGCCGTTATCGAATCAAAGTTATAATACCCTGTGTACAAGTACAGCTGGGTATAAAAACAAACGCAAACAAAATAGTGCAGTGCAACTTTGTCTCGGGAGCCGTTAAATGTGTGTATAGCTCTCTTCTGACTGGTCACACTTAGCACAAATCCACGCAATCACTTTCTGTTCATATTAACAGGTGTTTTTGCATACGCTAACACACACACACACACAGACATCTGTATGTACCGCTTCGGTGTAGCCGCAATCAATGTAGTTGCAAATTGTGTTTTCGCCATTTTTTGGCAATAACAAATCGTTTCTCATTCTTTTGCTTTTGTGGATTTCTGGATTTTACATTAACTATTTTTATCCTCTTATATTTTCTTATTTATTCTTTTGCTATACTTCGGTACTGAACTGCATTGCTTGAGGTTGTCCTCGCGCTATGCTGCGGTTACTGCTATGGTGCTCTGCAGCTTTCTTATGGGATTCAGATTTTTTCGTTCAATATTTCTCTTACTAAGCTCTGCTGCTCATTTATTCTTTTCTTTGCTTTTTTTCTCTCCTAGTTTTTTATTTTACTACTTATTTTGTTACATGTTTTACAAGTGTTATTCGTTATCAAATGCATTTCACCGCACAGCTTCGCATATTTCGTGGTACCTACAGCAATTGTGGTTCTTCATACGCTTGTACATACGTATTGCCACCACGTAAGTATGTGTATATGTGTGTATGTTATTGTTCATTGTTTTCTCCGCTTTATTGCACATGCAAACGAGTTTTCAATAAAGATTTATAGTACGTCATAGTTGTGCTCATAAAAATGTATTTTTATTGCTTCCATAGCGAAATGTTATTATTGACTGAGCTTCATGCAAAGTGCATTTGCCAAAGTGATAGTGCTAGTAATATAATATGACTATGTGAGAGCGTATGTATGTATTTATATAGCGAAGTACGTGAGTTCACTATTTTGTGTATTTCATGCATAAATAAAGAATGTCTGCAGTTAGATAGGTACCTTTGCGTTATCTGTACATCCATATACAAATGGTGCTAGAAATTTTGTTTAAGAATATACATCCATTTGCCCAATAACCTCTTTTCAGTTGAATAAAGTACAAAATGCAGATTAAGCATAATAGCAAGCAACTAATAACTTGACAATTTTTTTCAAAAAAAAGTATTATAGTAAAATAGCTGCGTACTTTGTGTCGGTTTTACAGGGCAAGTCTTAGAAAAATATAGAAGAATTTCCAGAATTCAATAGCAATTTAATGGCGCCCTTAGGTGACTTCTCGATGAGGCTTTATATTTCAGACTGAATTCAGAGGCCCCTGATAGTATAAAACATTTTACAAAAAGCCTACGCTAGGGGGCGCACGGATTGAAATACCTATTAAGAAAACTCGTAGGGAACGGAGGGTGTTTTACGATTGCTTTTTGGGAAGCTCTTCATCGAGCTGCAAACGGGAAACTTCATAGATAGAATAAGAAACCATGACAAAAGAACAAATTGAAAAAAATTCCGCTAGGTGGCACACGGACAGAAAAATTACACGAAAATTTAGAAATTTGAAACCGTATTTTAGGTAACTTCTCGATAAGCTAGAGACTTGAAATTTCAAACTTAATTCAGAGGCCGATAAAAGTATAAACGTTTTTTGTTATACGTTTCGCTAAAGAGCGCACGGATTGAGATATTTAGAAAAATCTTGCGGAACGGAGAGAGCCTTGCGATCGGTTTTTGAGTAACTTCTCATTGAGCCACAAACGTGAAACTTTAAAGATAGGTTAAGACAACGTGGTAAAGAAACAAAAGAGAAAGCAAAAAGAAAAAAAATTTAGATATTTCCTTTATATAAATAGACAAAAATTACCGAAAAATATGTCCTTACCACAATTGTAAGGTGATAATAACGGTGGAAAAAATAGAGGCCAAAGCAAAACAGCGGCCATCCAATTGCCTTCCCCCGTGACGTTGTGGTTAACGGCGGGCCCGCTGGGTGTGGAGAAATGAACAGGAGTTTACTGATTAGGCCACAAGAGGGCAGTATACATAATAATTAACATAGTCTGTAAGAGTATATCATCCATTCACGAGGCAGCGATGATTCATGAGTCCCTAGTCGTGAACTAAAGGGGGCTAATTTTGCTTCTTAATGGCACCTATGTCAGTACAAAGGAAGATTTTTCTCCACAAACCCGATAAAATTCGGAATCTAATAAATCCTTCAGAAAATGCAGACTGGCGCTTCCCAAACAGCCTAATGGATGAATTTGTTTTGAACTAAGGGACCAAGAAAACTTGATTGATTGATATTTAAAAAAAAAAATTACTTTACCAATTTTAGGAAAGGTTTTCTATGGCAAGGTTAGGTTACCAGAACTACATATGTCTGAGGACCAAACTGAAAAACCCTATCAAAAACCAGGATATATAATATAAAATAACTGTATCCGCTTGGCCAATACTAGAAGTTTTTTGGGACCTATGCCAATTGCTGCTTCTAGATCTGGCACCTGTATCATTTCTTACAGCTGCAGTTTTAGCTTCACTAGCCTTCACTAAATCTCGCCCAATTATTTGGGGGCTATGAGGGATGTGCCCCTTTTAGCTAGCTCATCCACCTTTTCATTCCAATTTATTCTCATATGCCCTGGGACACAATATAGGTGTATGTATTGTAACGAATTCTTGTGAATCCTGGTTATTTTGCACCTTCTGCCAACGTTCGTATCGCTGAACTGTCGAATAAATATCTCACATATTCAGTATTGCAATATGGTCCTTGGGTGTAGTACAATTATACTTCAATATCACGTACTTCACAACTAATGCATGTTTAAATCAAACTGATTAATCATTCCTCAGCTTGCGCTGCTTTTATACTCTCTGTTGCCTCGTTCGCATATTTCTACTAATGTCTAGATGTTTCGCTTCTAGCACTGTTGTATCTCCTGCTTGGTAATTAAGTTATATGCATGTGTATGTTAGAGTAATGATAACTACATGCGTGTGTGTGAGATATCTCTTCACGTCGAGCTGCTAGTTATGTGTGTTCATGTACATAAGTTTGGCTGCTAACTGTATTTGTTGTGATTATTTACTAACAGCATAGTGATTCTTATATTCGCTACTTCGAAATATAGTGTAAAATTTTTCCTTATTTTAGTGGTTATTTTCGTTGTTTTTTGGACTTTTATTTAGTGCATTATTTCAGCACCATAATAAATAAATCTTTGGTGCACGGTTACATATACAAACTTTCTTTATTATTTTAAGATTTAGCTTAAAGTAGTTAAGAATGAAAAAAAATGTATTCCCTGTTCAATATTTAGATTAATTTTTTAAAAAACCCTGCTACAATAATTTCTTTTTGAGTTTGCTTTAATTAAGTATTTGCTTTTCAGTTGCAAATTAAATAAATGTTACTCATACGCAGTGTCATACCACGTACCCTAATTACATATTTGTTTTTTGGTTTCGGGTTTACAGTCCAATGAATCAGAAAAACGCCTTTTTTATTTTCTCGCCAACGTTTCGACCTTTTATTTTGGTCTTCTTCATGGCCTAATGACAAAAAAATATAAAACTTAGTATATAAGGCCTTGCATTGCAAAAGAGGGTTAATAATTATTAATTACATATACACACAAAAGTACATATATAACACAATTATTGAAATCACGGATTCTTACTCAAAATTACTGCGTTATTCCTTGTCCAGTTGTTTTGTATAGATGTTTTGTTTTCTGCATTGTGCAGAAATGGTCATAGATAAAATTTTAAATTATAGGACTTATTTATAAATTTGAATAAAATTTAAAAGAAATAAATAATCAAATGAACACAATGTAAATTCAAACAACAAACCATATATATACGTATTTGACGTTTGTTGATATTTTGTCAGCCGGTTCGTGCTTGATGGACTATGTAGAGCAGCTGATGATTGTTGACATCGTTAGAAAATACACGTATAGATGTCGCTGATGTTTTTAGCTTCTACGCTTCTTTTATTAACGCAGTTTTTATCAGCTTTAATAAATATTTCTTCTAATAGGATTCTTTTTCCCCAACTTTTCTCTCTAGCCAATACTTTAGTTCCTTCGAAGTCAAATCTATGTCCAAAAGTAATAGCGTGGAGGGCGAGTGCACTTTTTTCTGTTTCTTTCTTCTCAACAGTTTTTTATGTTGATTTAGGCGTTTGTATAAATGTTGAGATGTAGTGCCTATGTAACTTTTTCTTCGCTGGCAGTCAATACAGTCTATTTTGTTTACAACGTTCTTTTCTTTATTTGTTGGTATTTTGTCTTTAATCTTGTTGTACATTTTCCCAACATTGTTTTTATTTTTGTACGCAAAACGGACGTTGGCAGTGAACTCTTTAAATTTGTTTGTAATACATTTTGTAATATACGCGAAATATGAAATTGTCATAGTTTTAATTTCTGCTAATTATTGTTGAGCATTGGTGCTCGTTAATATTGGGTCGGTGTTTTTGTTGTTGATGGATATTTTATAATGATTTATTAATCTTGAAACCAATTTTGGCGGATAATCGTTCGCTTTGAGGATGCCTTTTATAATTAATTTTTTCTTGTTGTGGTATTTTTCATCACTTAAGTTAAGAACTCTGTTTATTAACCCTTTTGCGGTGCTGATTTTTTGGGTTAATGGATGTATTGACCTATAATTCAAAATACGACCTGATGAGACTGGTTTACGGTACCAGTCCGTGTTAAAGGTTCCATCCTGTGCGTTTCTGAAAATAACCATATCCAAGAATGGTAGCATATTTTGTTGTTCTTTTTCAAATGTGAACTCGATTCCTGGTTATATGACATTGAATATTTTTAAGACCGATGGAAGGATGTGTTCAGGTAGTAGTAGGTATAGGTCGTCTACGTATTTCTTAATTATGCTAATGTTGAATTCTAGTTCTTCTTTTACTCTCTGAATGGCTCGTTCTAAAACGTTGTCCATTAGAATTTCTACTAGAATACAGCTGATGGGTGATCCCATTGGGCAACCAAAATTCTGTGCATAGAACTGTTCGTTAAATTGAAAATAGCTGTTTTTTGTGCAAAGAGTAATCATTTCGATAAATTCACTTGGCGAAAGATTTGTGATGGATTCAATTTCCCTCCACCTCTCGTTTAAGATTCTTAAAATAGAATCAACTGACGCATTTACGTCAAATGATACTCGTATTTGGCCCGGTTCGTGTGTTTGTTGGGCGATGAATGCTCTAAATTCAAATGAATTGCATATGTGGAACTGCGATTTTGGTATTTTGGCTAGAATCGCTGTATTTCGACAGTGCTGTTGTTGGTCCATCATAGTCGGCGGAGATCGGTCTAAGTGGCATTGGAATTTCGTTTTTGTGGTGTTTTGGTGCGAAGTATATCCTTGGTGGGTTTGCGTTGTACGTTGTAAGTTTCCGTTTAGTTAGGGAGTCTATTTTACCTCTATTGAATAGGGTTTTTAAAAACAGATTGTTTTTGATTTGTATTTTGTTTGTTTGGTCAGTCATGGCGTTGTATGTGTCAGTGTCGCTGAGCATCTCCTCTCCAAGTTTTAATAGGTCGTTTTTGTACATAAACACAGATTTATTTCCTTTATCCGATCTAGTGCATATTATTTCAGGATTGTTCTTAAAAAACTGAATTACATATATTTGTGAGAAGTTGAATCACATACTATCAAACATACGTTAAGTAAAGACCAGTTAAGCACATATATGTATGTATATATTCACATTTTTAAAACTGATCAATTTGGCAATTAAAATCAGAGCTTAAATAACGAGAGCACTCTAAAATTTATTTTTAGAATCACTTAATATAATAATCAATTTTGTATCGAATGATAAATCAAAACAAACAAATGCAAAATAAATTTATTGAGTTGAAATAAAAAAATAAATTAAATTATCGAATTGAATTTTTGGTTTTTGAAAATGAGATAAATTTCATTTTAAGCATTAAATAATTCACGATAAATTTAAAGCGCTTAAAAGCTCACATTTCAATTTCCTTTAGGTTTGTATATCATTTAGTTTTGTTGTTGTTAGATATTTTACTCTTTTATTTTGTTGCTGCTGTTTTTTTCGTTAATCGCCAAACACAAAACCACCGCAACTAATGCAATTTACTTACCTGCTTACCAATTGAGCGCCAATTCGTTTCCATTTTGCCATATCTAAAATGCCAGACCAATAAACTGCATGTCTAGCTAATTGCCAACTACAGTAGAAACAACAGCAAAAACAAAGCAAATTACAAAGGTAAAATCAGCAATAGCAGGTAAAACCACCGCCAAATCGTTTTCATAATCACCATTATCTGCACATTTTTGTCAACACCTTTTTTTTGTTGAAGAAACATATTTATATACAATGAATGCAAACACGCATACATATATACAATAGGGCGGGCCAAATTGTATGGGGGAAAAAACTTCAGGTGCACATCCAGTTTCTGAATCTATGGGTCATACCGAGAGTGATTGTCCATGGGACCATAGGTCTGAAATGAATTTCGAATCCGAATTTGACATTTATTTTCATGTATTTTATTTGGAGAGCCGCTATTTGGAATGGGATATAAGGTAGGTAGGTGAAATGGCTGCGACCCTGGTCGCCCAAGTAGCTATTTAAAGCCGTTTTGATGCCATGTAACTCGTCTAAAAACCTACGGAATGCTACGGTCAATGTATTACAACCAGCCACAGTTGTTGATAAAATTAGGAATATTCGGGATTGCTATCAAAGATTAAAATTGAAACGAAATTGAATTCAATTGAGTTGAATCCTTTGAGGTCATCTAGAAACGGGGTTTCAAGGAACCTCAGCCGGGCTCTAGCTAGAGCCGGGCATTTACACATACAGTGTTCTACTGTCTCCCTTGCAGCTTCTGCAGTAGTCGTTATACGGAATGCCCAACTTTTCCGCATGCGTACCTATTTCCCAATGACCGATATTAGTTTGCGTGTGTTAGCCCTGGATTTTTTCAGAAGACTTCTCGTCCTCTTTCCGTCATAGTTTGGCCAAATGGATTTTGATATTGCACAAGTGGTGATTTTATTCCACTTTGTTTGTGCTTTCTTCAAGTAGAAACTTTGGATATTCCCCTTGACTACTGCTAAGGGTATGTCTACCTCGGCACTGGTTATTTCCTCGTTCATCGACTATGAGCCCCTGCGTGTTAGCTCGTCGGCCTTCTCGTTACCCTCTATCCCCCTATGATCCGGGACCCAGATAACGCGTAGTTCTAGATTACCCACTAATTTTGAGTAAATGTGTGGCGAGGAAAGCGCTTTTATCGCTGCTTGGCTATCCCACAGGATGCAAACTTTACCAGCTACATTCAAGCCCTCCAGTGATTTGCAGGCTTGCCAAATCGGGAGGATTTCTGCTTGAAGCACGCTGCAGCGCGATGGGAATCTGAATGATGCAGACAAATCTAGGGACTCAGAAAAGACTTCGGACCCCACTCCCGGTTCCATCTTGGAGCCGTCAGTGTAGATTTGGATGTCGTCGACCCTTATGCCCGGGTTTCTCTTCCACTCGTTCCTGCTTGGAATGGCGGTATGACAATCGTACTCAAACTTCAGTTTGCGAGGGTAGTAATCTGTCTCGGTACTATATATACCATCCGGAAGTTTCTTTACGATACTACTATGCCCTTGCTGAGTATCCTTCCAACACCCAGACTCGCTGAGTCTCAGTGCGGTTTGTGACGATGTAAAAAGTATATGCAAGTCGATCGGAAGCAGGTGCAAAACGGGGTCTAAAGCAGCTGTGGGGCAAGTACGTCCGGTCCCTATGGCAACAACGCACGCAGTGCGCTGGACTTTTTCCAGGCTAGTGAGATTGTAGCTCTTACTTAGAGCTTCCCACCAGACTATGGAACCTTAAGTAAGCACCGGTCGCACCACCGCCTCGTATATCCAAAGTACCATGCTAGGCTTCAGTCCCCATTTCTTACCAAACATTGATTTGCAGGCATAGAAGGCAATGCAGACCTTCCGTACCCGCTCTTCGATTCATACTTTACAATTCAACTTGCAGTCAATTGTTGGTCCCAGATACTTGTTACTCGATGACAAGGTTAGTTGCTGGCCATTTAAGAATGGTAGTCTCAAGGCAGGTGGCTCGTACTTCCTCGTGAAGAGAAGCAGGTCCGTCTTTTCGGGATTTAACCTAAGGACACGTCACTGTGGACACCTGCTAAGTTTAGTCAAGGCCCTTTCCATGATTTCGCTCATTACGGAGGGGAAAGGACCAGACCCCAAGATCGCCACGTCGTCGACATGCGCCACGATATTTACCCCCCTGCGTTAAATCTTCCTAGGATTTCATTTATGGTGATCAACCAAAGTAGAGTTCAAAGCAACCGCCCCGCCCCCTGTGGTGTGCCTCTGCGTACCTGCTTTCCAACACAAGCTCCGCCTAGCTCTGCTGTTAATTCGCGGTTGCGAAGCAGGGTTGAAATCCAAAGCCGCAGTGGCTCTTCAACCCCTGCCCTAACGAGGGCAGCCTCAATCGCTTCGGCTCTTACATTGTTAAACGAGCCTTCCACATCAACAAACGCAGCCATAGTGAACTGCATGTGATGAGGGGACTTTTCCACCGTTCGAACTACCTCATGTAGCGCGGTTTCTGTGGATTTCCCTCTCAGGTACCTGTACTGTGCCATGGAAAGTGGAGCATCGCCTAGAAGCTCCCGTTTATGTATATCTAGTAGCCTTTCGAACATTTTCAGAACAAATGACGTGAGACTTATTCGCCGAAAGTATTTGGCTATTTCATGCCCCCTTCTGCCGGCCTTAGGATGAAAACCACCCTTGTTTTCGTCCACGAGACCGGAATGTGATTGAGACGAATGCATGCCTCGAAGATCTCCTTTAGTTCCTTAACCAAAGATTTCTGAGTCTTCTGCAGCATAATAGGTAGAATACCATCCACGCCCGGTGATTTATATGGAGAGAAGCTATATATTGCCCATGTATGCAAACACACATACATATATATTAGGGCGGGTCAAATTGTATAGGGAAAAAACTTCAGGTGCACATCCAGTTTCTGAATTTATGTGTCTTACTGAGTAATATTGTCCATATTGTTCATATATATAGGTCTGATATGACTTTCGAGTCTCCCTAATTTTGTTAGAACTTTTTATATCCCAATCCGAATCCGAATTTGACATTTATTTTCATGTATTTTATTTGTGAGAGCCGCTATTCGGATTGGAATATAAAGTTTTCTAGCAAAATTAGGGAGGCTCGAAATTCATTTCAGACCTATGGTCCCATGGACAATATTACTCTGTATGACCCATAGATTCAGAAACTGGATGTGCACCTGAAGTTTTTTCCCCATACAATTTGACCCGCCCTAATATATATATATATAAACATATTTGTATACGACTAACTTTATATTGCATTTGTGTGCTTTTTTCCCAAACGCTTTTGTGTAAATCACCGATAATTTTATTTGCATTATCGTTTTACAATGAAAATTTTTGTCGGTTTATGGTCATTATTTGCCCACACAAAGTGTAAACAAACGCACACAAGCTCGACAATTTTTAACACTAACCCAGTAAACCAAAATTTTTGTGTTATCGATAACAACGATTTTCTTTTGACGAGTTGTCTATTTGTTCTGAAAAAGTTATTATTTATTATTGAAAAGTTATCGACTCATTTCTTGAAAAATGTCAATGTATTATCGAAAAGCTATCGACTTTTTATCGCAAAAATATTGATTTGTTATCGGATTATTACCTCTGTATAAGCGACAAAATTTCGACTTTACTTTTTAAGATGTTTAGAGTTTGGGGCATTTGCTAATTGTTGCTGACAGAGCAATTCACACGACAAAACCAAATTTGAATTCAGGCAATTTGCTGACATTGCGTTTCCCACAGACGTCACAACTCAACACAAATATGTAGATACATATTTGTGTCGATTTGTATGTAGGTATGTAAGTATGTATAATTAAAGTAAGTATGTATGTAAGAATATGTTTAGAATAATTTAGTATAAATAAGCTAACAATATTTGAATAAAGGTACATTCACTCATTCGCACTTACACCTCACAAAACAGACAATTCATTCTTTTATATTAAGCAGACTTCTTAGCCAAGCAGGGTGCTTAAACGGCATACTTTGGTTCAGGACCCTTCTGTGGACTTACAAAAGCACAAATTAGGGAACCCATAAGTAGCTGGGAAACAAGGCAGATGAGATAAAAGTTAATATTGAATGGCGCGGGCAAAGTCAGGCCAAACTGTTCATACTCCTAGCAAAAAGTTTATCAGCTAAACTCATTAATATAGACAGAGAAAACCCAACAAATCCCACTTTGCATTATAGGGGACATTGTCGTCTTCGAAATCACCTAAGTAAGTTAAGTATATTCGATAAAATAATCTGTCGCCTTTCTGAACTGAAGGATGAAACGATGGTTCATATTTTCTGCAATATGATCGCTTTGGCAAGGCAGAAATCCTCTAGGTGGCGTGACTCTTAATATCTTCGTGATATGGAGTAAAGAGCCTGAAGAGGTACTTTAATGCATTAAAAGCCTTCAGATAGAGTAAAAGTTGCAATGCATGGAGGTCTAATAACAATGGTAGGGAGGATTTTTATACTGAGCTGAGCAGGGCTCAACGAGGATTTGTATTTTGTTCATATAACGGTACTCCGTAAAGGCGTAAACTAATCGAGATAAATATAGACTTCTATATATCAAAATGATCTGGACGAAAAAAGAAATTCATTTAGCCATTTCCGTCCGTCTGTCTGTCCGTAAATACGATAACTTGAGTAAATTTTTAAGAATATTAATGAAATTTGATACGTAAGTTCCCAGGCACTAATCTCAGATGGGTATTTAAAATGAACTAAATCGGACTGTACCCACGACCACTTTTTCGATACCGATAATTTCGAAAAACCGAAAAAATGCGATAATTCCTTACCAAAGACGGATAAAGCGATGAAACTTTGTAGGTGGGTTGACCTTTTAATGCAGAATAGAAAATTCGTACAATTTTTGACAATGGGGGTGGCAACGCCCACTTTTAAAATAAGGTAATTTAAAAGTTTTCAAGTTGTAACTTGGCAGTCGTTGAAGATATCATGATGAAATTTGGCAGAAACGGTACTGCTATTACTATATGTGTTTTAAATAAAAATTAGCAAAATCGGATAACGAACACGCCCAAAGTCAAATTTTAACAAATAATTTAATATTTTTACAGTATATACTAGGGCGGGTCGATTTAAAAATCGCTCATTGCTTTTTTGCCTCCCCACAAATATAACCGGCCTAGTATATACATATGTAAATTATGTCGACATTCAACTCCAACATTTGTCTCCAAAGCTCTCAGCTGAGTATGTAATGCTCGGTTACAACCGAACTTAGCCTTCCTTATTTGTTAGAACTATTTCTTGCCAAGACTGGACTGCACGTCCAACTCAGTCAAATATGTACTTTTTCGCAAGACTAACGTAATATAACAAAAACATGTAACTATTTTTATGAACATTGTGGGAATTTAAGGATTTGTGTAAAAGTTCGTATCTCGTTCAGACGTTTATCTTTTTGTATAGCCTAAACTATAAATATTTCTATGTATGCATAAGGGACAAACATTTCTGATTCTTAGCTTTGGATTAATTTATTAAAATGTAAAGTTACGCGCCTAGAAAATGACTTGCTTTTAGCACTTGATATAAAATAAACTTTCGGTGGAGCTTCTAAAGATATTGAAGAATTGGTCTGTGGTAATTTTTTGACCAAAAGTGCAAATACGGGCTTCCTTAAAAATTGCTTGCTTTTGTCGTGTACCCATTTTAAGGTTTTCGTACATTTTAAGTTACGTTATTTTATTTTAGTATGAGCTTAAGGTAGTTAGAAATGAGATAGAAACAAGTAAGGAAGGTTAAGTTCGGGTGTAACCGAACATTACATACTCAGTTGAGAGCTATGGTGACAACATAAGGGAAAATAACAATGTAGGAAAATGAACCGAGGGAAACCCTGGAATGTGTTTGTATGAAATGTTTATCAAATGAAAGGCATTAAAGGGTATTTTATTGGGGAGTGGGCCAAAGTTTTATAGGTGGACGCCATTTAGGGATATCGTCATAAAGGTGGATCAGGGTTGACTCTAGAATTTGTTTGTACGATATGGGTATCAAAAGAAAGGTGTTAATGAGTATTTTAAAAGGAAGTAATCCTTAGTTCCATAGGTGGACGCCGTTTCGAGATATCGCCATAAAGGTGAACCAGGGGTGACCCTAGAATTTATTTGTACAATATGTGTATCAAAAAAAAGGTGTTAATGAGTATTTGAAAAGGAAGTAATCCTTAGTTCCATAGGTGGACGCCGTTTCGAGATATCGCCATAAAGGTGGGCCAGGGGTGACTCTAGAATTCGTTTGTACGATATGGGTATCAAATTAAAGGTATTAATGAGAGTTTTAAAAGGGAGTGGTGGTAGTTGTATACGTGAAGGCGTTTTCCATATATCGACCAAAATGTGGACCAGGGTGACCCAGAACATCATCTGTTGGATACCGCTAATTTATTTATATATGTAATACCTGCCAAGATTTTAACGGTTTTTTATTTCGCCCTGCAGAACTTTTCCATTTTCTTCTACTTAATATGGTAGGTGTCACAACTATTTTATAAAGTTTTTTCTAAAGTTATATTTCGCGTCAATAAAACAATCCAATTACCTTACCATGTTTCATCCCTTTTTTCGTATTTGGTATAGAATTATGGGATTTTTTTCATTTTTCGTAATTTTCGATATCGAAAAAGTGGGCGTGGTCATAGTCGGATTTCGTTCATTTTTCATACCAAGATAAACTGAGTTCAAGTAAGCACGTGAACTAAGTTAATTAAAGATATGTCGATTTTTGCTCAAGTTATCGTGTCAAAGGCCATGCGGAAGGACAGACGGACGACTGTGTATAAAAACTGGGCGTGGCATCAATCGATTTCGCCCATTTTCACAGAAAAGAGTTATCGTCATAAAATCTATGCCCTTACCAAATTTCAAAAGGATTGGTTAATTTTTGATCGACTTATGGCGTTAAAAGTATCCTAGACAAATTAAATGAAAAAGGCGGAGCCAAGCCCATTTTGAAATTTTCTTTTATTTTTGTATTTTGTTGCACCATGTCATTACTGGAGTAGAATGTTGACATAATTTACTTATATACTGTAAAGATATTAAATTTTTTGTTAAAATTTTACTTTAAAAAAAATTTTTTTTAAAGTGGGCGTGGTCCTTCTCCGATTTTGCTAATTTTTATTAAGCGTACATATAGTAATAGGAGTAACGTTCCTGCCAAATTTCATCATAATATCTTCAACGACTACCAAATTACAGCTTGCAAAAGTTTTAAATTACCTTCTTTTAAAAGTGGGCGGTGCCACGCCCATTGTCCAAAATTTTACTAATTTTCTATTCTGCTTCATAAGGTCAACTCATCTACCAAGTTTCGTCGCTTTATCTGTCTTTTGTGATGAATTATCGCCCTTTTTCGGTTTTTCGAAATTTTCGATATCGAAAAAGTGGGCGTGGTTATAGTCCGATATCGTTCATTTTAAATAGCGATCTGAGATGAGTTCTCAGGAACCTACATACCAAATTTCATCAAGATACCTCAAAATTTACTCAAGTTATCGTGTTAATGGACGGACGGACGGACGGACATGGCTCAATAAAATTTTTATTCGATCCTGATTATTTTGATATATGGAAGTCTATATCTATCTCGATTCCTTTATATATGTACAACCAACCGTTATCCAATCAAACTTAATATACTCCGTGAGCTCTGCTCAACTGAGTATAAAAAACGGGTTGAAGTCCTTAATAGATATTTTCCTCGGGATTCTGAAAATCTATAGCCAGACAAAAGCGCGTAAATAAGAGTTACTTGGCTCCTTTCTGTCACGGAATAAGGTTTATTTACTCTTTGATTACTGAACTTATTTTATTTTTTTCATGATAAACTTGGTTCTCAAGGAAAAATAGGCCATTTGACTTATTTTTCCTCTATTTGTTAAGCAAGGATAAAGTCCTGTCCCAATATTATGAACAATTACAGATTTGTTCGTTTCTAACCAATCAGTAGAAGGCAAACATTGGAAGAGGATGTAAAGCACTCGGTCCTCCTTCCCCAAAAGGGTTGTGAAAGTGTTTGTTGATTTATTTTACAAAAATAATATATGTAGAAAATTCAAAAATATTGTAAATTGAGCATGGTTTTATATAAGCGTTAAAATATTGTAACGAATTTACTGCAGTCCTCTTATGCCCTTTTGCTAAGTTCGAATCACTAAACTGTTGAATAAATACCTCCAATATGGAATATGCAAAATGGAATTTATTAAAGTACTTCACAATAACACTCAAACTGTGCAACGAATAGCTTGCTTAATAACCAAACTGATTGATAGTTCAAATGAAACTCTACTATTCAAAATGATACTATTCTTGCTCGCTAGATAGCGTCTTAATCGAAATCTCAAATCAAACTGAATTCCAGCACCTCTACAATTGCCGCCTTTTATACTCTTTGATTTCAACGTTCGCATTTTCTAGGCGCTTCCAGAATCTACTAGTCCAGCAGCTCTCAAACTTCTCAGCTGTAACTACAATTGCACGATTTTATAGTTTTTTTCTCATTGCATACTTTCAGGTGTATCTCAGATATTTGCATGTGTTTGTACATTGACTCTCCGCTGCTCGTATACGTACATGGTATATATGTGTAAACGCAATTATTGTTTCGTTTATGTAGATACATAATGATTGAATTATTGATGTGAATTCACGGCACTGCTTAGCATCGGCTTAGAGATATAGTTTTGCTAATAATTGTAACAATATATTCAAATTGTACTCAATAATCGTACGTATTGTTACGAATATTAGCAACACTAAGGGGTACTGCCCTCTCTAAGCCGATGCTAAGCAGTGACGTACAGATATGTACGTACACGCAGGGAGAAGCAACGCAAAACACATGCATAGATCTTATCTGAGATATGCAATATAATTGTGGAAGTGTCGTTCACAAACACATGCGCATGAGCTGTGAGAGAAGCTATAAAAATTGTGCATCTGTAGTTATAGCTGAGAAACTTATAGCAGATAATCAACTAGTAGATTCTAGAACAAAACCACCTAGAATTGTCAACGAGTAAACCAAACAGTATAAAAGGCTTCAACAGTAGAGGCGCGAGAGTCAGTTTTGATTAAGCACGCTATATGGCGAGCAATAGTGGAGTTATTTATTGTGAAGTACTTTAATAAAGACCATTTTGCATTACTGAATAGTGGTGGTATTTATTCAACATTTTAGTGAACCGAACCTTAGTATAAGATCTGAAGTAAGCGGAATGGCAGTAAATTCGTTACAGTAAGTACGTACATATCTACCTACGAAATGCACATGTACCTCTTTCCTGTGTGCTTGTGGGTATTAATATATGTAAAACGTGCATTGAATTGCACCTGCTGCAGTTATTTCGAATTCTCGTAATTGCTCAGAATTTTGTGGCACCGCACAATGGCCACATTGACAAATCTCCGCGTCATTGTGCAGTTGCAACGGCACAACGGCTTCTCCATGCACAAACACAACTAACGCTAGTTGACGCATTGGGATTTCATACGGCACTTAAGCCAGCGGTCGTAACAAATGTGCGAAGGACACTAGAATATTTACCATAGAATTTGGCTATAGGGAAAATGCGTTTTGTTGGTTACCGCACACCAAAAAAAAAGTTTAAAAATAACATACAACCATACCCTCAGCTGCAGGCGCTAAGCAGCTTATTGGCATGTTTGAGAATCTGAAATATAAATATGTATGAATGTAAATGAAAGCGAGCGTAACGAGTTATGTAAGCAAGCTATAGTGATGGTGGTGACTATAAAATTAGTGATTTACCGCCGAAATGCAGTGAAAGCGTAAGCCCGAATTTAAAATAAAACGCCTGTTGTGTTTCTTCGCTTTGACACTTTGAGAGCGTAATAAGTTAACAATGTTTAAACTTTTTGATTTGCTTTTAATTCCACAAAATTCATGAGTAACTTGCAAGTACTGTAATCAGCAAGAAATACAAACTAAAAGACGCTGTTGTTGGCTGGAAGATGCACTTGAACCGCTACACTTTGGTTTCCGCCTTAAAGTTGGGCTTTTCACACAAGGAAAGGAGCGGAGCCGGCTACGTCTAGGCCTAACACAAGCAAGCCGCAATAATCAAGCTGCTACCAGCAATAGCATTCTAGAATTCCTACAAAAGATTGATGATATCGAGGACATGGCTCGAGAAATAGACGGAGCGGTTATCATAGTAGGTGACTTTAACTCGAGAACCTTTTGATAAGGAATGCCAACGACATACCCAAGAGTAAGGCCAGCACTGGACATTGTGGCTAGGCTGGGACTAGCAGGAGATTGGGCTGCGAAGATACCTTAATAGTTGTTACGGTGTCATCGGAGAGCATATCTAGAGCCATACAAGTGTTTAAAGTGCTTGAAGACTTCACTAGCAGCGAGCACCAATATATTTATTTCCAATATGGGTAACAAGAAGTGCCTAGGGTGAACATAATTCAAAGCACACGCGGACGAAACTTGACAAATTTAAACACTGAAGCACTACTTGCCGCCATCGCCACATATCCGCTAAAAAATATCGTATCATAAAATGCTGAAGAGCCTGTTAAAACACAAATGGTTAGCGTCAAACAGGCATTCAGCAAATATATGCCAATGCAACCAAATAAACAGCGGCAAAATCCATTTAATGGTAAATGCAAGCAATAGAAGACATAAGACGAAACTGCTAATACTTTAGATGAGTATAAAGAAGGGCCGGACGTTTGAGACAGACTACTGTCAAAGAAGTGTCAGATAATAAGGAGAAGAAGCACCCGAAAGTAGCTATGACTATGAACAGGAAGTGGAAGGGGAGGCTTTTTAAGAAAATATCAACAGGGACACTTGTGGCATGAGTTAAACAATAGTTCTAAAATAGGTCAGGATGACGACACTGGAGCCAAATACAGCTGATATGGCTAAGGGTACAAGCACTTTCCCTTCCCACGAAATAAAGAAAGAGGGTGATTTCTACATGAGGACACTTGAAGAACATATGCCATTTACCTCAGAGGAGCTACAACTTGTAGCAGATTGAAAAATAATAAGTCTCCAGGGACAGATGGAATTTCAGCAGATGAAATTAAAAAAATCGCAAAACTGCGCTCAGAGGTTTTGCTGGATAAGTTTTGTGTATGTTTCAAGGTGCGATTGTGCCCAAAGCATGTAAAAAGCAGAAGCTTGTGTTAATTTGTAAAGGCAAAGGGAGCCGCAATTCTCCATTAGCATACTGGCCGATATGCATGCTGGAAACAGGCAGCGTTGATTTAGGTCCAGAAATTAAACTTTAGGCGCAATTCGAGACGTCCTTACAAGCGTTGAAATAACACAGCGAGGTTTTGCTTAATCCAAGCAAGTTGTCCTCCTTGTGTTTTAAGACGAAAGAAATGATGTCAACTTCGTTTAAGGGGAGATATGTTGGCGGCTATTCCAAATACCACACTACCTACATGGAGTCATCAGAAACTACGTCAGTGGTCGCATGCTTACGTATCAAACTTCAGAGGCCCCGCGTACCATGAAAGTCACATGCGGAGCAACACAGTGATCAATTCCTCGCTCTGAAATGTGGAGCGCCAGGCACGAGGTAATTTTATACCCAGCTGTACTTGTACACAGGGTATTATAACTTTGATTGGATAACGGTTGGTTGTACAGGTATAAAGGAATCGAGACAGATATAGACTTCCATATATCAAAATCATCAACATCGAAAAAAATTTGATTGAGCCATATCCGTCTGTCCGTCTGCCCGTTTACACTATAACTTGGGTAAATATTGAGATATCTTCACCAAATTTGGTACACGAGCTTATCTGGACCCAGAATAGATTGATAGTGAAAATGAAATAAATCGGATGATAACCACACCAACTTTTTATATATAAAACATTTTTGAAAACACAAAAAACCTAATTATTTAGTAAATAATACACCAACAATGTTTAAATTTAACGTGTGGACTGATATTGAGAGTCTTGATAAAAATTTTAAAAAAAAAAATTTAAATGGACGTGGCACCGCCCACTTGTGATAAAATCAATTTTACAATTATTATTAATCATAAATCAAAAATCGTTAAACCTGTCGTAACAAAATTCGGCAGAGAGGTTGCCTTTACTATAAGGAATGACTTGAAAAAGAACCAACGAAATCGGTTAAGGACCACGCCCACTTTTATATAAAAGATTTTTAAAAGGCTCGTGGACGAAAATAATAAGCTATATCTTAGCGCAAAAGAGCTTTATATCAATAGAATTTTACTTTCTAAATTGAACTGTAACATTAAATTGGTAAACTCAAAATTTTTGAAAATGGGTGTGGCACTGCCCCTTTTTTGTCTAAGCAATTTTCGATGTTTCGGAAGCCAAAAACAAACAACACAACAACATTTCAAGTGTACAGCTGGGTATGTAATGCTCGGTTTCACCCGAACTTAGACTTCCTTACTTGTTTTATATTGAAATGCCTTCGTTGGATATTTTTCTCTTTTTATTATATTTATTATTATTATTTTATATTAAGGACAAATTTTAAAAATAAAGCAAAAAATATTTTCCAAAAATCTAGTTAGCCAATTTTGTTTCATGCCATAAGTTGTAAGCCTATTTGCATAGCAATTTGCTCTGACATTTATTTGTTTGCGGAAATTGCTTTTAGTCTTCATCTGGTGGTGCTCTGAAAATTAATAACTCTATTTATTTGAAATTATATCAATCAATCAGCGATACACAAAAGCACTGAAAATTTAGTAATGATATACAACATCTTCTCTCCCTGCACCCCTTCAACAAACACAAAATCGTCCCCATCCATCATGAATACACTATCCACTCGTATGAGGTAAATGTGCTTGTATGACTGTGTGTGTGAGTTTAGTTGTGACTCCAGAAAAATCACTTACTCTAATGAGTTTAAGTGGATTCAAGAGTTTCGCTCTTCATCCCGTTTTTTTCATTATTGGAGGATTTTGAGGTAATTTGAAAAAATCTCTGCAAAAAGCGCGGCTGGATGGCTGCATGTTGCTTACGCGGACTATTTATCTTATAATGATCTTTTTCGGGTGAAAGTTAGAAGGCGATAACTAATCAATCTTTCAAGTCATGCATCAAGCTTTTTATCTCGTACATCACATTTCAGTTGTGAGCACGTGAGTTTGTATTGTTTGCATTCATGATGTAACATCTAAACAAATATTTAATACTAACACACATTACACATTCTTTTCAGATACATGTATGTATGTATGAGTGTATGTGTTCAATTGAAATCATTTCGTTCGCGTTTGTTCTATTCACTATTTGCATGAACTTTTAGCGAATTAATTAATTTGTAAAATTTGTGTTTAGAAGATTGATGGAAGCGATGTTTGTATGTATACTAAGGTGACCTAACATATTCGTAATTCATAATAGATTTCCCAGCTTTTTTGTTAAACAGAAACGGCTGAGGGAAGAGAGGCGTTTGCTTTAATACCAGTATGAATACAACTGTACTGGAGTTCAAGGTAGTGTACAGTCAGAATACCCGTCATAGGCCTACAGTCCTCTCTTTTTAATGATAGAAGCAACTGTGTTAGTCTAAGGCTGTAAGACCTACACATAATCATCGACACCTTACAGCCCCGCGCTTTAACCCACAGCTTTCCCACTTGGTTGATCATGTGAACCTCTTGCCTTCTCTTAATCTCGCCCAGTCTAATTCGTACGAATACGGAGCAAACTTCAAGGGATGCGACCTTTTTAGCTAGTTGATCTGCTTTTAATTCCCATATATTCCCATATGCCGAAGCACCCAATATAAATGTATGCTTCTCCCTGTACTGATTCTCTCCAGAGACTGCTTACACTGTAACACTCACAAGCCCTTGAATTAGTTGGGTATTTCAGTCGTCCCTTACGACAGGTGTACCTGCCGCGGGTATAATCTAAGACTCCTAATGCGTTGTAAACACCCTGTGAAATTTCAAGCCTTTAGCTGTTATTACGGGAAAGAAATTATAAAAAACATCTTATACGAAAAATCAGTTGCAACGTAAATATATGTTATAGTAATCCACTCTGGACGGTTCCGACAAAAGAAAGTAGTTTGCGTTCAAGTAGACAGGCAGACAGACGAATATAGTTCAAACAATTAAGCTCATCACCCTGAATATTTCGCTATATTTATTGGTTGGTATATTTTGTTTCCTTTAAGGACTTTAGTTTTGGGAAAATCGGACCAAACTAAATATACCATTTCGTTTTGTAAAGCGTGAAGGTCTTAGTTGATACCATAAAAATAATGATGAATTTAAATATAATTGATATATTAATCCCTGTGTAGTAACACGATAGTACCAAATAAGACTAACGTTTTTTAAATCTTCCGGGGATCCGAGTAGAGGCAAAAGTAGTTTCGCCAAGCTTTTAAGCTGCAGAAACCTGAAGGGACTGGAAATTCCAGCTCGTGACCCTCCGTGCAGCAATAGTAGGAATGAGGTTTTAATATATTGAGATGCACAAAATATATCAGCCAGAACCACAATCACTCCGAATAAGTAAGCCTTTGTCAACGTAGTCACTTTCATAACTACTGCTATGTGCTTGCGACCAAAAATATCTCTTTATCCTATAAAAAGCTAATACTTTTCCAGCATATTTTGAACCCTATAGACGACTGAATTCTATATTAACTGCTGAGTACCAACGACAGTCATTCGATTTCCGATTTGCTTCAGTTCTCTATGTACAATTAAGTTGAGATTTTGAAGTTTAATTGATTAACCTGACCTGCCTGGAAAATTGCTATGTCTCCGTACGCCCAGACCACATTTGATATCCTATTATTTAGTTTCGATCAGAAAATTCTCCTTACGATACAAGGGGTGATTTCTTCAAAGCATTTGAATTTAAGGAATCTTACCCTAGCCTAATAGCGTCAGACCACAGTTAGGCGTTAGATCTACAAATGCCAAATAGCCATCTATATATGGCTAATTTGAAACTTTTCATGTTAAATGATCTGAGGTACAGAAGGCTGGGAAATAGTTTTGACCCGAACCCAGGTAATCTTATTTAAAAAATCCTCTAGCCTACCTCAAGCCAAAGAATGCATGCTCGTACCACGAGCGGTACAATTAATTTCAGAGCTTTCAAAAAAGTTCGAGTTTTCGCATAAATTTTAAAGAGTCAACCATTTTGGTAGCACTGAGAATTTGGACATGCGGCTTACATCGAAATTATAACACAAGCGCTCATATTCGAGCTGCCAGGGTTTCGAAAAACTAGTTTTCTGACCCAGATGAGTCCCTACACCCATACTTCTGTCGAGGAAGTATTAGTATTGAAACTTGCACACTGTTACCTGTAATTAAGTCGAATGGGTATGTGATTTTCGAAGTCAGAGATCTCACTACTTATATCAGCGAGCTGGCGCAACGGCCTTGTCAGTAACAACAAATTAATATATATTTGGTGTTCATGCCTTTTCAAGGTATTTGATGTTCTAGAAGCGCTGCTAATGCAAACTTTTATAACAAACCAGCACGAAGCAAACCTTCGCAGCGAAACCCTTTCTCTTTGCTTTCTCTTATGCAATTCTTTGCCTCGTTCTATCCTATTTCCATTAAATTCATCTTTCTAGTTCGCATCTATCTCTTCATGCCCACCCTTTTCTGCTTTTCTTTCCGCTCTTGATCTTAATTTCTCTAAATTATTACTTTATTCAATAAATCATTTTCCCGTTCATCCCATTTTCAAGACCCATTTATTCCTGTTCATCTTCCTTTCCGTCTTTCCTTCATCCTTTCAAAGTTTCATTGCTTCCATCCCTCTTCCGTTACCTTGACAAATAATTTTTTTTTCCCGACTCCTCTCCTCTTTCTCTTCCCTTTCATTTTGTTCTTTGCCTCCCCTGATCTCCTCTTAACTTTGGGCAAATAACTACATTTTCCACTTCCACTTCCTCCGTTCCCACTATTTCCCCCTTCCCCTGTCCCTCCCCTTACTCTTCTCTCTTTGATTCACTAAGCCTCCCTTTGCTCTTCAGCAAGAGGCAGCTAGTCGGTTATGGGTGATATTAAACCATGTAACTAGAGTGTTATGACTGTGGCCCCATAACTTTATTCTTGTTCACCCTACGAAAAAAATTAGCAAGCACCATTTTAGTTTCGAGGAGTGAGCAGCGGCTGTATGCCTCGTAAATAATCTGACTTTTATTCGAATAGCACAGAGATGCTCATTCAAATGATATTCACTTGATATTACAAAGCGCGAGTATCTTTCAAAAAAGTACGAAAAAGAACATACAAGTTTTATCGGAAGCAAGAAATTCAGACCTCTGTTCTATTTGTTAACCTTTTTCTACGAATTTTATTTTTAATCCGAAAAACTGGTACATACGAAATGAACAATCCTAATGTTCGCAATTACATACGTACTTATGTTTACCCCCTTAACATATATTGATATGCGTTCCTACATAGCGTCAGACTTTATGTCTATCTGATATTAAAAAACCAGTAACCAAATCAATCACGTTTTGATTGACGTAAACATGCTTGTTCAGACAGCTAATAGTCAGTTATGGCTATGACCAACATGAAAAAACCCAACCAAACGGTTCGTGTTGAAAAGTCGCCTAAGCAACAAATCGTGGACATATTCTCACTTTCGAGCCTGACAATGACTTTCCCTGCAGCCAATCGCACCAACTTCGAATAATCGCAGAACTATTGCATCAAAGGCCAGTACTAATTTTGATTTTGTGCCCCCGTAGTGCTTTTTTGCAAGCTTTTAACATTACGATGTCCTACAAAATTCCAATTACCACCTTTTGAATGTGTTCTTAACTACTTCAGTCGGAGGTGGTTCTGAGATAGTTGCTGTCTTTGATAGATCAATTTAAGTACAAATAGCCTAGATGTAATAACCATTGGTATAAGGATGATTGCTTACTGCCCTATTGTCACAACTCAGAGCTGGTCATTTAAACTTTAGTGTGAAATTGTCTATTTTCTTGACTGCCCCCAATTTTTGCTCAACGTATGAACAGTCCTGGACGTAAGCGTTAGGTAAGCGTAAGCATAATTGTAGTGTGTTGTACTGTTATGCTATATTAGGGAGTACAAAATGTAGACACTACACTGTAGCGGTACCTAGGAACAATGTACGTGGTAGAGTTATATGAGCTATCTATTTGTTTGAGATATATTATCCATGCAGTATAGATGAGTTTCTGATATATTATCGAAAAATTATAAGTTAATTAATGATCCAGTTTAATTTACTGTCCACGACGACGGCGAGGTCTTATAAATAAAAATAAATGTAAGGCGCGATAATCTCCGAAGAGATCTAAGGCCGAGCATCTCTTCCAATTTGCGTCGCGCTCCTCCTGATTTTCCTTACAAATTGGGTGGACGTGACCTACATGTTTTATGCCGACTCCGAGCGGCATCTGCAAGGCAGATGAGTTTTCACTGAGAACTTTTCATGGCATGTTTTTCCATGTTTTAGTTGACCTTAATCGGCTCATTTAATTTCCTTAATGTTTTAATTCTTCCGTAAGCCTTCTCGCTTTCCTTCATACTCTTTCCGCTCTTGCTCTAGTCCAAGTCTCACTCTAACTATTACTCTTAATCTTATCCTTATTCCAAATCTTCCCGATAACCTCTTTTTACTACTTTGTCTCAAACCAGTACTTTTTTCTTACATTTACTCTCACTCTCCATCTTCCTCTTGTTCTCTTTACTTTTTGACCTCCCTCCAACTTTCTCTACCTTTTCTTCCCTTTTCCTCTCTTTTATCTTCTACCAACAGTTTTACCTCCCTACTACTTATAAATTCATGCCCTGATTATAAGGGCCGTTAAATTTTGTTGTTGTTCTACTCACTTCACCTGTCAGGTTTTATTGCGTCATGCCGAACGCTGCTACAAATTCGGAACAACAGCGATACCTTCGGCGCTAAATTCTTGAGTAATGTCATATCGAATAAGTGACTTGTGCCGTAAGAAAATGCTGCCAGAGAGTATTTGAACAATGATTTTTATACCCAGCTGTACTGTACACAGGGTATCATCACTTTGATTGCATAACGGTTGGTTGTACAGGTATAAAGGAATAAAGATAGATATAGACTTCCATATATCAAAATCATCAGTATCGAAAAAAGATTTGATTGAGCCATGTCCGTCCGTCTGTCCGTCCGTTCGTCTGCCCATTAACACGATAACTTGAGTAAATATTGAGATATCTTCACCAAATTTGGTATACGAGCTTATCTGGACCCAGAACAGATCGGTATTGAAAATTAGCGAAATCGGATGATAACCACGCCCACTTTTTATATATATAACATTTCGGAAAACACAAAAAACTTGATTATTTAATAAATAATACACCTAAAATGTTGAAATTTGACGTGTGTACTGATATTGAGACTCTTGATAAAAATTTCAGAAATTTTTTTTTAAATGGGCGTGGCACCGCCAACTTGTGATAAAATCAATTTTACAAATATTATTAATCGCAAATCAAAAATCGTTAAACCTATCGTAACAAAAAGAGAGAGCAGAGATGTTGCCTTCACTATAAAGAATGCTTTGAAGCAAAATTAACGAAATCGGTTAAGGACCACGCCCAATTTTATATAAAGATTTTTAAAAGGGTCGTGGACGAATAAAATAAGCTATTCCTTTGCAAAAAATAGCTTTATATCAATGGTATTTCACTTCCCAAGTGGATTTATAACAATAAATAGGAAAAACGTCAAATTAAAAAATATGGGCGTGGCACCGCCCCTTTTATGACTAAGCAATTTTCTATGTTTTGGGAGCCATAATTCGAAGAAACATTAGTTCAGAATAGAATCATGTGTATGTATATGTATTATTGCGCAGCCTTGTAATACTATTAAGCACACAAAACAAACAACAACAGCATTTCAAATGTACAGCTTGGTATGTAATGTTCGGTATCACCCGAACTTAGACTTCTTTACTTGTTATACTCAGTTGAGCAGAGCTCACAGAGTATATTAACTTTGATTGGATAACGGTTGGTTTGACAGGTATAAAGGAATCGAGATAGATATAGGTTTCCATATATCAAAATCATCAGTAACGAAAAAAAAAATTTATTGAACAATGTCCGTCCGTCCGTCCGTCCGTTAGCACGATAACTTGAGTAAATTTTGAGGTAGCTTGATGAAATTTGGTATGTAGGTTCCTGGGCACTCATCTCAAATCGCTGTTTAAAATGAACGATATCGGACTATAACCACGCCCTCTTTTTCGATATCGAAAATTTCGAAAAATCGAAAAATTGCGATAATTCATTACCAAAGACGGATAAAGTGATGAAATTTGGTATGTCAGTTGTACTTATGATGCGAAATAGAAAATTAGTAAAACTTTGGACAATGGGTATGGCACCGCCCACTTTAAAAGAAGGTAATTTAGAAGTTTTGCAAGCTGTGATTTGGCAGTCGTTGAAGATATCATGATGAAATTTGGCAGGAACGTTACTTCTATTACTATATGTATGGTTAATAAAAATTAGCAAAATCGGAGAACGACCACGCCCACTTTTAAAAAAAAAATTTTTTAAAGTCAAATTTAAAAAAAAAAGTTAATATCTTTACAGCATATAAGTAAATTATGTCAACATTCAACTCCAGTAATGATATGGTACTACAAAAGGGCTCCGCCCTTTTCCACTTAATTCGTCTAAAATAATTTTAAAGCCCTAAGTCGAACAAAAATTTACCAATCCATGTGAAATTTGGTAGGGGCTTAGATACTAGGACGATAACTGTTTCCTGTGAAAAAGGGCAAAATCGGTTGAGGCCACGCCCAGTTTTTATACACAGTCGACCGTCTGTCCTCCCGCTCGCCGTTAATACTATAACTTGTGCAAAAATTGATATATCTTTACTAAACTCAGTTCATGTAATTATCTTTAACTTTGTAAAATAGGTGTGACACCTACCATATTAAGTAGAAGAAAATGAAAAAGTTCTGCAGGGCGAAATCAAAAGCATTTGGAATCTTGGCAGGAATACTGTTCGTGGTATTACATATATAAATAAATTAGCGGTACCCGACAGATGATGGTATGGGTCACCTTGGTCCACATTTTGGTCGATATCTCGAAAACGCCTTCACATATACAACTACCACCACTCCCTTTTAAAACCCTCTTTAATACCTTTAATTTGATACCCATATTGTACAAACAAATTACAGAGTCACCCCTGGTCCACCTTTATAACCATATCCCTAAAAGGCGTTCACCTATAGAGCAAGGGTCCACTCCCTTTTAAAATACTTATTAACTCCTTTCATTTCATACCCGTATTATAAAAACAAATTCTTGAGTCACCCCTGGTCCACCTTTATGGCGATATCTCGAAAAGGAGTCCGCCTATAGAACTATAGCCCTCTTAAAATACTATTTAATACCTTCCATTTGATACACATGTCATACAAACACATTCCATGGTTATCCTAGGTTCATTTTCCTACATGGTGATTTTCCCTTACTTTGTCTCCATAGCTCTCAACTGAGTATGGAATGTTCGGTTTCACCCGAACTTAGACTTCCTTTTTTTTTTGTTTTTTAATTACAAACAATTTTTGTACTCGAGCGAAATGAAAATGAAATTTGTTTGTATGTTTTTAAGGAATCGAAATGTAATAAATTCCTTTGATGTGGAGCAAAGGATCTGATTACTTTCGCTAAGTCCTCGTTATAGGTAGCTGACGCTAATTTTATTCCAAAAGTACTCATCACTACCCATCTCTGATTCAAGATGTGTTTTTGAAAATGAAAAGCTGAAAATAGAAGTTTTTTGCAACTATTTTCGAAAATACCATCCAGCCACTCGGTATATTTTTGCAGTTCTTTGTTGTGGTGAATAAATATAAGAAAATGTATCTCATTAATAAAATGTACATGTCAATTGCAGATGATTCATTCAAAGCTGAAATTTTAAATCCCAACTCATTCACTCATATACTTGCTCAATCATTCATTCTTTCATATGATGTTTTGCACATACATATATATACATTCACACATACATTTTATATATTTCATTGCAATTTTAAGATGTTGGCGAAAATTAAAATGTGCATTCATGTGAATTTCAGTACATTTGGGAAATGAAACAAATTCAAGCATTTATATGAGAATTAAATATTTACTACTTTCTTACATAACTCACTACATACATACATACATATGTACATACGTAAAACTTTAGTGTGATTTATTACTGTTCATGTATGGAGGTTACACCACAAGGGTAATGAATATTTCTGTGCCATATATTTATTTTTTATCATAAGAAAATTAATATTGTAACAAAAGTGGTACAAAGAAATTTTTAATATTTTATTTTTGTACATCAAACAAATTTTTCGCATATTAAAAATTACTGACTTGGAATAAATGAGTATTTGATTACACTCTGTACACAAAATTTTATTATTTTTGGATATTTGTATAACCAAACCAAAATAACGTATAAGAGGATTCATTAAATACCTCACTTGAGGTAAGCAAAAACGACTATCGGGTACTCCTAACTGTAATGTAGGGTTGCCCTTAAATACACAACCACAATTAAATTTTTATATAAAAGTTTTTTTTTATAATAACTGGTGATGTGAAACTCCTTATACAAGTATAACTTAGTTCGTTTTCAAATAAGGACAATCAGTGAACCCTCGGAACCTGGTAAGCTGCGTCCACCTTACAAACTTATTTAAAAATCATTTCATCTGCGAGGTTTCCATGGTTACAAGTAACTTCGAATTTTGAATGAGTTGATTTATTGATGTGCTAACATCTTCCCTCACGGCATGGGGGAATCCTGTGGAGCAAATAAAATCCCAAAGGTTTCGCTAGCTAAATCATAGGATTGGACGAAGGCGCTCCGGCCAAGAAAGTATTTCAGTCGACAGCGCAGTTTGGATGCAGGGACTGATGGGAAACCTTTACTGAGTTGCAAGAGAAAGGTGATGGAAAACTAGATCTTCATTGTTGCTAGGTAAATGCAAGCGTAAGCAAGGTATTTTAAATTGGTATTTCATACGGGGTAGTACAGCGTGTTATCAATTTGTTATCGAAGTGCTAACGGTTTGATATCGATGAGTTACTGGTTTATTGTTATGCGTATGTTATCAAGTTCTTATCGAGGAGTTATCGATTTGTTGTTCATGTGGTATCGACAAAGTATACACGATTTATCGAAGTGTTATAAATATGCATTTGTTAACAAAGGAAAGCGATGAGTTATCGCATTTCTATCATTTTTTTTTTTTTTTTTTTTTTGTCGAAATGGAATCGTTTTTTTATCACAAATTTTTTGTTTACACAGCCATAAGTGCTCGATACGTTATCACAAAGTTATTGATTTGATGTCCAAAATTTATCGATTTAATATGCGATTGTTACTAATTTACTGTCGGCATTTTATCGATTTAATGACGAAAAGTTATCTATTTGTTTCTAAAAAGTTATCGACTTAGTACCGAAAAGTAATCGATTATTAATATAAAAAATTAGCAAAATGTTACCAAAAAGTTATAGATTTGTTATCGAAAAAGTTATCGGTAATTTATCAAAGTGATACTCATTATGGGAGTGTTGAAATGTTATTATCGGCGTGTTATCGATTTTTTATCGACGACGATTTGTTGTTAACAACACTTCGATTTGCTATGAAACACATACGGATAAGAAATTTATATAAAATTGATTACACAACTCTAACCAGTCGATGCGAAAACAACATCTCGTCGGTTTCAGCTATTTCCGATAAGAGGACCACTAAGTTCTTCTCCAACGATCCTAAATTATTGGTTTCTAGTAAAGTAACTTCGGTTATGGTTTAACTTCAACTCCTGGATGCGATCTGGTTAACTTTTTTACACCTGCATGTTGTAACATTGAACTTTGCGAGCATTTCGTGATCACGCTTTTTATAGTTTTCCTATTTTTTATTTTAAATGCCGACGGTGCTGGTGTTGTTTACGACAAGCTTCAGTCTATGCTTTAAGATCTTGATATGCGATACTTCCGAGAAAGTTTTCACAGATTGCAGAATCAAGTTACTTGCAATGGACGGTAAGCACATTTCGATTACAATCTTCAAGTATACACTCGTTCGTCCATGTTTTTCAAATAAGTCGATGCCTGCACCTTGGCAACTCCTAGCGGCCATATTTGAAAAATTCTATGTTTCTGTTGACGGATGGCATTTTTTATAGTGTTCTGGTGTTTTATCGTTTTTGCTGGTGATACAAAGTGCTCTAGAGAAGTGCTACCTCCGTTGATGCATTCCATAGGGCTGACTTGTATTCTTAGAGAGCAAGTATGAGTTGCATAAGAAGTCTTTTGCCGTGTATTTTGTTGCATGCTTTTAGCAGCGAAAAGGCAGGTAGGCATATATATCGTCAGTTTTTCGTAACAGAATCGATCTGGTCGGTGTTTTTGTATTAAGGGATCAGCCATGTAGTAACCTCATTACTGATCCAGTGCTCGAATGTACGTTTCAGGGTTTGTAGTACTCGTCCCTTAATGGCTTAACTTTCATTCACATAGGTCAACGACCGTTTTTGAAGACGAAGTCCCTCTCCCATCACTAAGCAGATATAAAATAAGCTTCTTTACTTGACCATTCTCATAGTCCTTGAACCTTTTTCTTCTCGTCCTTGAACCTTTTCTCCTCACGCGAGCCGACATCAGCATGGCTTCGCTCCACAGCCACCGTATTTGCAAATTGGAACTGATATATGAGATAGCAACTAAACATTTTCCTCCTCTTAACACATGTATACTAAAATAATTTGGGAACCTATGCCTCTTGATTCTTACAGATCTTATAGATGTTTACTGTCTAATAGCTAGAGTCTTAGTGTAAAAAGCGCAGGAGACTAACACATCTCCTATTACTGACGAGACCTAATTTAAAAGCATGTGGCGCAGGCTTTAGTTATAGTACCCGTCACGAACTCACAGTTCTTCCCATTTAGTGATAAGGGTAACTTTTTAAGTAACGTCGACACTTTGCAGTCTCGCGCTGATCGCGCATTGCCGATCCCCCCATCCTACTTGGCTCTGCCCTTGGTTGGCTGACGGTTTGCATGTAGGGGGGTCGGTCCAACTCCGTAATTGTAAACAGTGCCCCGCCCACGTATTTACACTTAAAATGGCAGTATGCTATAAAGATGGGAACAGAGGTGTTTAGCGGCCACCGTGGTGTGATGGTAGCGTGCTCCGCCTATCACGCCGTATTCCCTGGGTTCAACTCCTGGGCAAAGCAACATAAAAATTTTAGAAATAAGATTTTTCAATTAGAAGAAAATTTTTCTAAGCGGGGTCGCCCCTCGGCAGTGTCTGGCAAGCGCTCCGATTGTATTTCTGCCATGAAAAGCTCTCAGTGAAAACTCATCTGCCTCGCAGATGCCGTTCGGAGTCGGCATAAAACATGTAGGTCCCGTCCGGCCAATTTGTAGGGAAAAATCAAGAGGAGCACGACGCAAATTGGAAGAGAAGCTCGGCCTTAGATCTCTTCGGAGGTTATCGCGCCTTACATTTTTGGCCATAACCGTTTAGACGGTTAAGCGCCAATTAAGTAAGTAAGTAAGAGGTGTTTAGCAAAGCTACTACTCCAGTGGAGCGCCGATTCCCTCAGGGGTCCTGGCCCTTTTCGTATACTATCGCGAGAGCACAAGGGACTGTGCCTGTAAGCCGCTCGTGCTCTTTCCCCCCTAGCGACGGTTTACGGTGTCCAGCTTAAATACTCCGTTTTATTTGATGTCTATATATGCTGCTTGTTGTCTTTATATGCAGCTTTATCTAGATTTTGTTTTGACGTTAATCATGCTCTATAAATCACTCTTCGTATCCGTCCTGCTATATCGTGCACTAGAATCGAAGCTGGCAACATCAGATGAGGCAGCTGTGGAAGTTTTCAAGAAAGAAGTTCTTTTAAAGGCCTCTTAATTTTCATAACGGTGAGTGCTGGAGATGGTTTAATAATACGCTATACAAGCCATAGGCTATTGAAGGTGGTAAGGCGATGTTATGCAAATTTATTCCATTCAGTGGAAAAATATGCTCCGCCCAGAAGTACCAGCCTCTGGAAGCGGAGGTAGATGACACTGCGCTGGAAAGGCCATGTGGAAAACGATAAAAGCTCATTTGTGTTTAGCAAATGAAGCCAGTAAGCCCAACGAAGAAGCAACTGGAGCGATTTGTTGAACGGTCAAAACCTTTTCAAAGGATAAGCGCCAATCAAGTTAGTAAAAAAGTAAGTTTAAATTTTTTGAGCTGAGAAAATTTTCGAAATAACAATAATAACTTGAATTGATCAGGATTGTGCCGGCGAGATCAAGGCGGAGCTTCTCTTTCAACTTGTGGAATAAAATTTTAACTATTATATATTTAGGACCTTAAACCTTGTACCCTCGGTGTGGGAAACGAGCACACCATATACATACAATGGCAACAATTCATTTATTTATTCTTAATTGCAATTTATGGCGCTCATAGTAGCTTTTTCTTCTTTTCCATAACGGTAAACTTTAATCATTTCGAAAAAACTGCCATAACCTCATTTATGCCTGCTGATATGTATTTCAATAACTATTGCATAATTAAATCCATACATATTTCAGCAATAATATCAATATGAACTTTCGTAAATAATGAGATTCCATTAACGCGTCATATTTACAAAAATAACGACAACAATGACATTAATTATTTGTCTTTATGTAATGCATGTATGTGGTTAATCATATTGTTTTTGATTTAATTTTATAATGATGAAATAATTAATATGTAATAATAATAACGAAACAATCAATTTTGACCTTTATTACAAAACACTACGCAAATTAACAATGATTGCAAATACGTTGCATCATACATGTGGTCTCTGAGAAAAATAGCTTTAAATCCGTGGCCTATGCTGATGACTGCATTGCTCTACAATATGCGGTTAAATGCGCATCAACGTAGTGATAATCCGGAGTCGCGCTGACTTGTGTAGAAATCGCGACGAGAAAACGGGTTTGAAAATGATATGCCTGCCCGACATGCGCACTGGATGCAGAACGTATTGGTAATAGGAGACTCTTTGTTCGGGTGTAACCGAACATTGTATACTCTGCATGAGTTTCATTTGTGCAGTTCATTTCAGATAAATAACTTTTCTATATGACACGTTGCACAGCCCATTTAAAAAAAATGTCTCCCCATATCCTCTTACAAAAAAACTTGATAAGTGAAATATCATTATTTCAAAACTATTTCTCGCTAAGGTATAAATAAATAAATAAGTGTAAGGCGCGATAACCTCCGAAGAGATTTGCGTCGTGCTCCTCTTGATTTTCCCTACAAATTGGCCGCACATAACCTACATGTTTTATGCCGACTCCGAACGGCATCTGCAAGGCAGATGAGCTTTCACTGAGAGCTTTTCATGGCAGAAATACACTCGGAGCGCTTGCCAAACACTGCCGAGGGGTGACCCCGCTTAGACAAATTTTCCTCTAATTGAAAAAACCTTATTTCTAAAATTTTGATGTTGTTTTGCCCGGGGTGCGAACCCATGGCATACGGTATGATAATATGTCACCGATATAGCTTATTTTTCTAGACAAGACACTTTTAAATATCTTTTATATAAAAGTGGACGTGGTTTTTAACTAATCCCGTCCATTTTCACTAGAAATATTTCGTGCTATAAGGAAAATATATGTACCCAATTTCATTACAATGTGTTAATTTTTCTTCGAGTTATGGCTCGAAAACATAGAAAATTGCTTAGTCAGAAAAGAAGCGGTGCCACGCCCATTATAAAAATTTTATATTTTATAACTTTTTGTTATAATTCCATTTAGAAAGTTAAATACTCTTTTTCGTAAAGGTATATGTAGTTTATTACATTTAAAAGCCTTTTATATAAATGTGGGCGTGGTATTTAACCAATCTCGTCCATTTTTTCAACAAATATTTTCTGCAAAAAGAAAAACATGTGTACTTAATCCTATTACGATCCGTTATTACCCCCAGCGGGTAAGGGGGTAAGAATATACCCGCGGTAGGTATGCCTGTCGTAAGAGGCGACTAAAATACCAGATTCAAGGGGTGTGTAGCGCAACCCTTCAGGTTGCCAGCGCAATATATAGCTTCTCCAAACTTAATTGTCAACCCCACCTATCCGCGGCAAATCCTGTTTCACTAACAGACGAGGCTCTGGCGACTCCAAGGTCGTCATGGAACTTGGTGGTGGGGAGGGAGGGGATGGCCTGAAGGTTTAATGTGGCCACATAAATCGTTCCCGAGATGGTCGGGCTGGCACCTTAATAGTGCTGTGGTACCGGAGCGTACCGGATCTGTATCCGGCAAAGGACCATCACATCGATAACACTCCCCAAAGCCTTCGGGGAGCAACCTTATCGCTACAACAACAACAACAACGATCCGTTATTTTTTTTTAAATTATGGCTCCCGAAACATAGAAGTCGTTAAAGGGGCGGTGCCTCGCCCATTTTCTAAAATTAGATTATTTTCCTATTTCTTATTACAATTCTATTTGGGAGAAGAAATAAAACTGATTTTTGCAAAGATATAGCTTATTTTGTTCATCCACGACCCCTTTAAAAATCTTTTATCTAAAAGTGGGCGTGGTTCCTAACCGATTTCGAGCGTAAAGGCAAGCTTTCTGCCGTAATTTGTTGTGATGTAACGGTTCTTGAGAATTAATAGTATTTGCACAAATAATTTTATCACTAGTGGGCGGTACCACGCCCATTTTCAAACATTTTTTCAAATTTTTATCATCAGTCTTATATCAGTCTAAACATCAAATTTCAACATTCTGTGTTTAATATTTAATAAATAATCAGTTTTTTGTGTCTTCCAAAATGTTATATACATATATGTAAAGTGGGCGTGGTTATCATCCGATTTCAATGATTTTCAACATTAGATAAGCCCGTATACTGAATTTGGTGAAGATATCTCAATAGTTTCTCCAGTTATCGTGTTAAAGGACGGATACGGCTTAATCTTGTTTTTTTTTCGATGCTGATGATTTTGATATATATATGTGTATCTATATCGATTCCGCTATACCTGCATAACCAACCGTCATGTTCCCAAAGTTAATATACTCTAAGTATAAAAAACTATTGCAACGCGACATTATTGCTGCTCACTAAGTCGTGCTTTGTCAAGTTTGGCGAGCAAAAGGAATGAATCGTTGCTGCATGCGAGCACAATGTTATCACGCAGGACCAGCGTTATATCTTACTAATATTTACGTTTTATCTCCTACTGCGGGTAAAGGGTTAGAACATGCCCGCAGGAGGTTATGACGGTGGAAAAAGACGACTATAATAGCATGGCTCATTAAACCTATGAGTGCTGTATTTCTCCATAGGAAGCAATGTGAACGCGGAGCATCACTTCTGGACCCTATCACGGATACAGTTTTTAATAACAACTGTATCCGTGTCGGGTAGGATCTATATCGAATAGTATTTGTATGCATCATCACTTCTATGTCTCATCCCTTGGACTTAGGTTCGGTTCCTAGGAAAATCGCGGGAAATGTGGTTTTCCTCACATACGGGGTAGTTTACTTTGACAACAGTTGACAATAAAGTATTCTCTTCGGAGTAATGCAGCATCTTCGTAAGAAAATTTCCAACAAAGTTGGTTCTTGAAAGCTCTGTCAATACGTACTGAATAACCTCTTTACCTATTCTAAGTTAACCATATATTTTTTTGAATTGGTCTTTCTGTGAACTTTCAAAGAAAATGTTGAACGCATCCCTTAAATACACGTAGGAATCTGATGAATAAGTCATTGAAAAATCAGATGCCTATCATTTCTGTATAACAATTGATAACAATTTACAGATTGGGGTATGTGCCCACTCTTCTTTTTGAAATGGTTTAACAGATCAGTGCTACGCTGAACTTCGGCATCGGATTTTGTGTGAATGGGATCAGTAGCTTAGTCTTTATATCGGGGATGCATGCGAACATTTTGATTCGATTTAACAAGAGGTTGTAATTACATACCCTAATAATGATGGTGCTCATAAAGATTATTCGCATCCCTTAATTTAAGAATTGTAACTTGTATCTGATTAGGCAATGCATCAGCAGAAAATGCAGCGAATTATTTGTGCCCAGGTTTGAAGAGGTACAACTGGATGCCTTTATCCATTAAATAGAACAGGGTTTAGATAGACCTTGTATCTTGTCAAGGTAAGACTTCGAGATTGTACACCCAAATATAAGCTAACTAGATCCGTTGTGTTTTTGACACCGTGGTGTGAAGCCATAATTTTACTTCATCATCATCATTGATTGACGCTTAACCATCAAGGCGTTTTTGGACGCTTTGAAACAAATTATGCATGTTTTTCCTGAATCGCGATCATTGATGCCAATTGGGACCACCAGTGGTGGTCTTATTCCTCCACCTCTAATAACTTAATGAAAGTCTAAACCATCCTCTGCTAACAAACAGTGGTGTTGATTGAAATACTTTCTGACACAGATCACTTTCATCCATTCCCATTACGCGACTTAGCCAGGAAAGCTTTTAGGCTTTACTAACCCTGTCTTCAAACCTGCATTTAGCTCATATAGCACATCATTTTAGCTGTTTCGATATTGGGAGAGCGGCAGAGGAACAAGAAGGAGGACGGAGAGAAGAAAAAGAGGATGTAAAAGTTACCAGAGAAACAAATATTGCATAGAAACATGAGGAGCAAAGATAATACAAGTTTTTTTTTTGTTAAATATAGGCAGTAGGGCGGGTCGATTTAAAAATCGCTCATTGCTCTGTGAAAATCGTATTCTAGGGATCAAAATAAGAAACTTTGCCGAAGGAACCATACCTCTAAGACGAATTCAATTCTACCTGTTGTGTCTTGTGGTGGCTTAAAAAAAACAACACAAGCAATTTTACGACATGCAAATGCATCACAGTGAATTTCAAAGTGGGATTTTTCAAAATTTGCCCCTACGACCCAAAGAGGAGGACATCAGAATTCGTTTTAGAGGTATGGTTCCTTCAGTAAAGTTTCTTATTTTGATCCCTAGAATATGATTTTCACAGAGCAATGGCCGATTTTTTTGCCTCCCCACAAATCGACCCGGCCTAATAGGCAGGGTTGTTTTCAATAGGAATAACGTCTGTCTTAGTTACTTACTTAATTGGCGACCCGTTTAAATGGTTTTGGCCGTCCATCAAGGCGCCATTCGCTCCTTATCTATGCCAACCGGCGCCAATTGGTCACGCCAAGGGAGTTTAAATAGTTTTCCACCTGGTCCTTCCCACGGAGTGGGGGCCGCCCTCTACCTATTCTGCCATAGGCGAATTCCGATAAAAACACTGTCTTGGCCGAAGCGTCATCATTCATTCGCATAACATGGCCTAGACATCGCAGCCGCTGCGTTTTAATTCGCCGGACTATGTTGATGTCTGCATATAGCTCGTACAGCTCATCGTTTAATCTTCTTGGGAACTCGCCATCGCTAAGGCGTAGAGGTCTATAAATCTTTCGAAGAACTTTTCTCTCGAACGCTGCCAGAACCGTTTCATCTGATGTTGTCACGGTACATGCTTCTGCACGATATAGCAGGATGTTAACGATAAGTGGCTTGTAGAGTATGATTTTCGTTTGCCGAGAGTGGACTTTACTTTTCAGTTGCCTACCTAGTACAAAGAGGCACTTATAGGCAAGAGTGATTCTTCGCTGGATTTCAGAGCTGATGTTGTTGCTAGTGTAAATACTCGTTCCCAAATAAACAAAGTCTTTTAATATTTCGAAATTATGGCTGCCAATAGTAGCGTGGTTACCAAGGCGCATATATATAACGTCTGTCGAATACCAATATTTTAAACAATAATTTTGAATTTTTTTTCATATTCACTATACATAGCTATGTGTAGTGGAACCTCCTTTTGGCGGACACTCACTGTTATAGTTGTAAGTAATTAAAAACAAACGTCTACTTACATGTGCAAAATGATAGTGAGGTTTTATTATCTTAAGACGACGACCATGGCAAACTTGTACAAATTATGAGTTGTATTTCATTTTAGGCTGCAATAGATTTGACACCTTTTTATATAATTGGATACATGTACACAGCAATAAAGATCGCATACGACGTCGTATAATCTACAGATATACTTGTATATAGTCAAATCCAATTTTATATATAGAAAGGAGAAACAAATAAGCAACTATTCGGTTGGGACCCTCGGTTAAATAGGCATACGAGGCAATTGAGAGAATTTGGATTAAAAATGAAATGCTGTCACATCTAACAATGAACGGACAACCAGCCAGATTAAATATTTTTTATAATAATGTTGATTTTGAGTTGGATTGGCCACTAAGAAACTGAATTTGGCGTCGAAAATTGCCAAATTGTCTCTACCAGCATACTCGAAAAAGTCAGTACTTACTCCTTCGAAAGGATACGCGGTTATTTGTAAGTCATACACCTAGATAGGAAGAGCTCCCACTTGATGATATTTTTGACCCCCTTTTAGAGATATTTTCTTAGTCGCAAA
The DNA here is from genome assembly GCF_040869045.1 of Eurosta solidaginis. NCBI lineage: Eukaryota > Metazoa > Arthropoda > Insecta > Diptera > Tephritidae > Eurosta > Eurosta solidaginis. The sequence continues at coordinate 118,762 of NW_027136914.1, read as the reverse complement.
CCATGTATATAGAATAAAAGCGAGCGTGATCAGCAGGCTATAATTTTCCATATCGGTTGAACTCAATTCAGTTTGTGAGTCACATAATTTCGCATGAAACTCTCATACCCATACAAAATTACCTTAGTGATATTAATATTATGAAGGTACCTACAAACGAGAGGTTTTACAGATTTTGGAACTATTCAAGTACGTTGCTAAATACATCCCAAAACAGTCAGGAGATTCAACGACACTGCGTAGACTAACATATAGCAATTTTTGACTTCAAGAAATTGGTTGTTATTCAAATATACGCCTTTGAGAGATGGTCTAGTATGTACTGTAGCGTTACCCCGAATGTGTTTCACTTCCAATGCACTTTTGAAGGTACAACATACATATTGTCACGGATATTAGCATCCCTAAGCTATACCATCACTAAGGCGATGCTAAGCGATGTTAACGTCAATAATCAAATCATGTATACACATATATAAGGCAGCCGAGAGATGTCGCACACAGATGCATTTACTTATACGCCTATGTGTGTGCGAGAGACTGTAGACTACAAACATTCACATCAATAATTCAATCTTTATGTGTTTACATAAACGAATAAATAATTGCGTCTACACATATGTACGTATACGAGCAGCGGAGCGGCAATGCACAAACACATGCATATATCTTATCTCAGTGGTCACAAGAGAGGGCAATAATTTGTGCACGTAGTTGTGGCTGGCGATTTTGTAGCCGAAACAACTAGTAACTTCTGGAAATCGAAGAGCCTAGAAGTATGCAGCATAAACTATAAAAGCGGTGCAGGCGAGTAAGAAGTAATTCAGTTTGAGTTGAGCTATCAATCAGTTTGATTAAGCAGGCGATCTGGCGGCCAATAGTAGAGTTTCATTTGAGTTATCAATCAGTTTGGTTATTAAGCCAGCGAGTAGCAAAGTATAAGTGTTATTGTGAAGTACTTTAATAAAGGCCATTTTTCCATTATTCAATATTGGAGTTATTTATTCAACAGTTTTGTGATTCGAACTTAGCAGAGGATTGCAAATAAGAGGATTTGCAGTAAATTCGTTACAATATATACACATATCGACCACATACGGAGTCAAGTTATACTGACCCACATAACTACTTGAACTCAGAAGGAGTTCAACATCATATATGCATGCTGACACACACGACTCATATCTGTTTACATTTGTCAATCCATCACCTTGACCAACACGCTTATCGATCGTCACGCTGATCGACATATTTGTCTGTTTGTCATATTGACTGTCAAACTATTTATATGTGCTACTTACATATGTACATAAATTGGTCACTAAAATAATATGCTGACTATCAGTTATGCATTATGAATCTATGAACTTTATTTTGTAAATATAAGTGTAAATAGACATTTGTCATGTAAGAAATTTTTTATAAAAGAGAAAGTATTTTCCAATAAAATTCAATTCTGTTCAAACACTAAACTGACTATGTTTAAATATTCTTCAGTGTCTTAAAATATTATTACACTCACCATCAGCCAAGTTTTGTCCCTCCAAGAGAGGTGAAACTAAACTAATGAAACTGGGTTGTTGAATGGTATATTGTGCCAATCACTTTAGTGTCTTTCAGACGGAAGTGGAAGTCGTGACCTAAGCTGCAGAAAACACTGCGAAAACTGCAGTTGCCTTAGATTTTGCGTTGACAAGCATGCGGTCGTTGTAGCCATAATCTTGCCGCTGTTAATGTAAAAAAAAAAATGTAAGGCGCGATAACCTCCGAAGAGATCTAAGGCCGAAACTGTTAAAATAATAAAATGAAAATAAGCACTTGAAAGAATTGAAAAAGTGGAAAGCTTTCAATCGTTACAGGGCCACGATCCTATGGGCATATATGGTAACCAAAAGGCGGATGAACTGGGAAAGGATCACATGATCAACCAAGCAGAAAAGGTGTTAAATAAAGCGTAGAGCTGCAAGGTGTCAAAAGTCATATCAAAAGAAATTTTTAGGTCTAGACAAAGCTAGTGAGGTCTGTTCCAGAAAACTTAGAGCATTTTCCAACAGAGCGTATTTATTTCATAGGTCACCGTCCTTGAGGGGGTTTTCAGTTTGGTTGTAGAATAAACTTTTGTTAACCCTATAGATATATTCTGTCAATATGAATTCCTTATGGTCCGGCCAGTTCAATCTAACTTAGCTTAATGCATTCCGGAAGCTTAAATTTTCTTTCACATAAAAAATACTAAGAACTGAGCTTTATAAGCTGTTGGGTCAACCTAATATACATACGTAGTATACATATATTATTCTATACTTATCATGCCTATTTTTTTTGTACAAAAACTAATTACTGTAAACCATACATTTTTGCTCTCCTTATAAACACATATCCTATTCTGCATTTCATGAATTCAATAAAAGTTAGTACTTGTATAGCAATCGAGCGGTCGCGTTCTTATTTATGTTCGGTGAAAAGGGTGCTAAGTGAGTACAAGTGAACAATTAAAAGGCAATAGAACACAAGCTCCAATACATATCATTGCAGCAACAACAAATTAAGCTGCAAAGTCAAAAAAAGGCTTTTGACTATTCATAAGCCTTAAAATATATCTTATGACAACATCTTTCTGGGTGCGTGTATGTCACTTTTTAAGCTACATGTTTATCTAATGAAAAATGGTTTTTTTCGGGGTTATTTTTTTTTTTTTAATTTGACAATATTCAAAGGTGCCCAAAATATGTTCGCTTACGAGTTCTCAATGTCTGCCGATAAGAAGTTCTTGTCCGCCCAGTAGAGGTTTTTCTTTCCAATTCATGGCAAATAAATGTTCGCAACCGTCTAAGATATTGTCCGCCTAAGGGACAGCAATTTTTCTTAATATTTTACTTAAAATTTGGAGCTTGAGAAACTGTTCGACCAAGGAAAGTGTCCGTAAGGAGTGGTTTCTCTGTATGTCAATAAAAATATGCTTCTTTAAAGCATCCTTTTATTCCCTGCAGCGTACACGCATTGCCAATTAAAAATTTCATATATGGCGATGGATCATAAACAATCACTGCGGCGGCTTTTGTTATATCACATGTTTGCTGATCTTGATGAATGTCCGGCATTATGTTGAAAATGAGTATGTAGTAACACATATATATTTATTACATTTACATACCAAAACAATGAGTGATAAGGTTGACCTGATAGATATACGCCAGTGTGTAACATATCGGCAAATCCCAAAAACTTTCACTTTTTTGGATACTCGGGTTTTACACACGGGAAAAAACTTAAGGCCAGAAAAAAGTACAATAACATTAAGTTTGACCTTTTGACTATCCGATCTGATGATTTTAAAAATCAAGAAAGTTTGTAGTAAGTTTTTGCAGAACTTAGAAATATAAAAAACGTCGAATTTTACACTTTTTCAAGTGATACCCTTGATTTTTTTTATTTTTTCGATAAAATTTTGAGGCATCGCTGAAACGCTATGGAATTTAAATTGAATGTTGTTTTTGACATGGAGATTCTAAATGTATGAGCAAAATAAATGTGCCTTTCCAATACTCAAAACTATCATCAATCCAAATAGCGACACTTTTTTTTGTCATTTTCATTATTGACAGTTTTCTGCTTATAGTTTTTGGGACAACTGAGTATTGAAATTTGTATTACGCATGATAATAGGCCATCGGGGTTTAAAACACCTGCGGCTTCAAATTCGATGTGCCCCTTTCAGTTTTGAAGGTAGGGGCAGAAAATTGAAAGTACTTGGTTGCGTAAATTTTTTTCAGGAGCATGTTTTTTTGTTGGCACAGCTACAATTTTACTTTTATCACTTCATACCCGTTTGTTAATTTTTCCTCTACACCACAGTAATATACCATCAATTGCCTCATCTTGGAATATTCAAAAAAAAATAAAAAATTTGTCTACACTTTTTGAAGATTGCCAATTTTTGGCGAAAATTTCGTATATTTGCCCCATGTACAAGGATCAATAACTTTCCTTGCGTGAATATTCCAAAATGAGGCAATTGATGGTATACTACTGTGGTATAGAAAAAAAATTAACAAACGGGTATGAAATATTTGACGGTTACCCGGTTTCATATTTTTGCCGATATCTCTAAAACCGGGTTTCGGCTATCAACAAAATTTTACCTAAATATACCCGACATAGATATGTACATCCTGATAAAATTTCAACACAATCGGTTAAGAAGTCTTTAAAGAAGTAAAAAAATTTAAGGTTTTCCGGATTTATATTTTTATCAAAATCTCCAAAACCAGATCAAGGGTATTATAACTTGTTTACCTAAACATACCTCGTTCACATAGCTATATGTTTTTAAAGTTTCAAAAGAATTGGAAAAAGGTGTTAAAATAAATGTGTTGCAAACTTTGCAGTAAAAAATATTTGGCGGTTATTCGTTTTTTTTTATTTTTACCGATAACTACAAAACCGGGTCTCGTGTATCAAAGAAATTTTACACAGCTAACAACTGCATTTATCTCCATATTTTGTTAAAATTTCGATACAATTGGTACAGAAGTGTTGAAATAAATGTATATTTAACATTGCGACCTTAATTTATATATATTTTGCTCGATCTTTTTGACTATATCTTTTTGAGGCATTATGTAAGACGAGTAACGGCGATGCACGATAGTTCTAATTTACCGCTCAATGTTCCTAACAAAAAGATATTTGCGTGATACCATGTTTCAAAAAAAATGTTTTTCTCCAAAAAAACCGAAGTTTGGCGGATTTCCCCATATATGTACACACAACGTACAGTAATAAAAGTATCCAGTATTTTGGAAACAGCTTAAGTTTGGTCGTTTGGAGGCTGAGTAAGGTTGAACTGGCCGGTCTGTGCAGACACCATACCGACTGAATGTTTCCTCAGCGCATCAGGTTTTGTTTGACGGCCAATCAGAAAAACCAAAATTGGGTATCAAGATATAGCAACTCTGCCGCCCATAGTAGCTGGAGCGTTGACCTCTCAAGCGCAGGACGTGCTCAACCTTTTTTTGCCTGCAGCTGCTGTTACTGGCGAGGCCTAACTTATAAGCATGGGAGGCCAAAAGGCAATGACTAGTTAGTATGCTCATCGTGAGTCTTCTCTCTTTGAAGATATGTGCAATTTTGTGTGTCTAACCTCATAGGATTGGCACATAATCTTAGATGATTTGCACCCTCGCGTTTATTTCCACCCGTTTCCAGCTTGATGTGTTACATGCGACTCCTGCCTCATTATGATTTCTACCAAATAGATTGGGATATCTACCGTCGATTTATCAAGTACTGGCCCTCCCTTTGCAAACTCATCGGCCTTTCCATTACATTCTATCTCTTTATGACTGGTAATCTATTAAAGATGTATAGTTCGGTCCGAGCGAAGCCTCTCTAATTCTGTTTTGCATTACGGGACACTTCTTGATAAAGTACTGTTTAAGATTATCCCCCTGGCGATCAATATATACACTTACGCGACTGCAGTTTAATTAAGCTTGCTTTCTCCAAAATCTCCGCTAATTTATTTATTGCTAAAATTTCCGCCTGCAAGATCCGCACCAGGTGGAGTGATCTAGCAGTTGTCCACTTGTTTCTGGGTCTACATAATAAACAGCAGACCCGATCCATTCTGTTAATTTGGAACCATCAGTATATATATGTAAAGTATGTTTTGCCATTTTCGCACCCTTTCGCCAGCCTTTTGGCTCTATTGTTACCCCAAGCTATCCTTCGAAGCTCAAGAACGCGACATTAAAGTCCGTTAACTTCGCATTTATTGACGCTATGCTGCCATGAACATACAGTCTGCAATCAGGCTGTCACGATGCCTTAACCCTTGTTGCAGTTGCCAGCCCTATATTTCTGGCGATAAGGCCTTCCCGTGGGATGTGTAGGAGTGCATGCAATGCTGCTGTTAGGCTACCTTTGAGGGTTAGCTAATCATTTATAAACTGCACACCACTAAAACTTTTTGGTATACTTACTTTTTTGTGTCGCTCTCCAACTAGGATCCCTAGCTTAACAAGTTCCGGAAATACCCAAGGAGAGGAAAACTTTTGCGGAAAATTAAACAAGTTTTTATATATTTTTTTTTTTTGAAAAAGGGGCAGAGTTTTGCTCAACCCATTGGCATTAGAGAATATTTAAAAAAAATGTAAGGCGCGATGACTTCCGAAGAAATTTTAGGCCGAGCTTCTCTTCTTTTTGCGTCGTGCTCCTTTCGATTTTTCCTACAAATTGGCCGGACGGGACCTACTTGTTTTATACCGGCATCTGCCAGACAGAAGAGTTTTTACTGGGATGATAAATACACTCGATGTGCTTGCCAAACACTGCCAAGGGGTGACCCCGCTTAGAAAAGTTTTCTTTTAATTGAGCAACTTGTTTCTAAGATTTTTATGTTGTTTTGCCCGGGGCGTGAACTCAGAATCCTCGGTATGGTAAGCACGCTTCCATCACACCACGGTGGCCGTTTTCGGGTTTTCCACATTTTCGATATCGAAAAAGTAGGCGTGGTTATATTCCGATTTCGTTCATTTTAAATAGCGATGTGAGATGAGTGCCCAAGAACTTACACACCACATTTCATTAAGATACCTCAAAATTTACACAAGATATCATGTTTACGGACAGACGGATGGACGGACGGACTTAGTCCATCTTTTTTCGCCCAGATCATTTTGATTAATAAAAGTCTAAATCTATCTCGATTAGTTTATGTCGTTACGGGTTACCGTTATGTATACAAAATTAATATATTCTGTGAGCTCTGCTCAGCTTAATATAAAAATGTAGTTTAGGAATAAGAAGTAACAATTAAGGAAGGCTAAGTACGGGTGTAACCGTACATCACATACAGCTGAGAGCTTTGGAGACAAAATAAGCGAAAATCACCATTTAGCAAAATGAAACTAGGGTAACCCTGGAATGTGTTTGTATGACATGTGTATCAAAGGAAAGGTGTTAATGATTATTTGAAACGTAGTGGGCCTTAGTTCTATAGGTGGGCGCCTTTTCGAGATATCGCAATAAGGGTGGACCAGGGGTGACTCTAGAATGTGTTTGTACGATATGGGTATCAAATTAAAAGTATTAATGAGGGTTTTAAAAGGGAGTAGCCCTTAGTTGTATATTTGAAGGCGTTTTCGAGATATCGAACAAAATGTGGATCAGGGTGACCCAGGACATCTTCTGTCGGGTACCGCTAATTTATTTGTATATGTAATACCACGGGCAATATTCCTGCCAAGATTCTAAGGGCTTTTGATTTCGCCCTGCAACAAACCAATCCAATTACCATGTTTCATCCCTTTTTTCATATTTGGTATAGAATTATGGAATTTTTTTCATTTTTCGTAATTTTCGATATCGAAAATTGGGCGAACGAAAATCATACTCTACAAGCCACTTATCGTACCCGTCATGCTATATGGGGCGGAAGCATGGACAGTGACAACAGCAGATGAAGCAGAGGTAGAGGGCGGCCCCCACTCCGCTAGAAGGACCAGGTGGGAAACGATTTAAACTCCCTTGGTGTGACCAATTGGCGCCGGTTGATGGAGCGAAGGAGCGACTGGCGGGCCTTCTTTGACGGCCATAACCGTTTAGACGGTGAAGCGCCAATTAAGTAAGTAAGTAAAAAGTGGACGTTGTCATAGTCGGATTTCGGCCATGTTTTATACCAAGATAAAGTGATTTCAGATAAGTACGTGAACTAAGTTTAGTAAATTTATATCTATTTCTGATCAAGTTATCGTGTTAAGGGCCGAGCGGAAGGACAGACGGTCGACTGTGTATAAAACTAGGCGCGGCTTCAAACCTATTTCGCCCTTTTTCACAGGAAACAATTACCGTCATAAAGTCTATGCTCCTACGAAATTTCACAAGGATTGGGAAATTTTTGTTCGACTTATGGCATTAAAAGTATTCTAGACAAATTAAATGAAAAAGGGCGGAGCTACGACCATTTTGGAATTTTCTTTTATTTTTGTATTTTGCTGCACCATATCATTACTGGAGTTGAATATTGACATAATTTACTTATATACTGTAAAGATATTCAATTTTTTGTTAAAAATTGACTTTTAAAAATTTTTTTTTTAAAAAGTGGGCGCGTTCGTCAACCGAATTTTATTTAGCACACATATAGTAACAGGATTAACGTTCCTGCCAAATTTTATCATGATATCTTCCACGACTGCCAAATTGCAGCTTTCAAAACTATTAAATTACCTTCTTTTAAAAGCGGGCGGTTCCACGGCCGTTGTCCAATATTTTACTAATTTTCTATTCGGCGTAATAAGTTCAAACCACCACCAAGTTTCATCGCTTTATCTGTCTTTGGTAATGAATTATCGCACTTTTTCGGGTTTTCGAAACTTTCGATATCGAAAAAGTGGGCGTGGTTTTAGTCCGATCTTGTTCATTTTAAATAGCGATCTGAGATGAATTCCCGGGAACCTACATACCAAATTTCATCAAGATACCTCAAAAGTTACTCAAGTTATCGTGTTAACGGACAGACGGACGGACGGACGGACATGGCTCAATCAAATTTTTTTCGATACTGATAATTTTGATATATGGAAGTCTATATCTATCTCGATTCCTTTATACCTGTACAACCAACCGTTATCCAATCAAAGTTAGTATACTCTGTGTGAAAAGCACGCTGAGTATAATAAGCATACATACGTACAAACGTCCACGTAAAAAACTGACGATCCAACCAAAGCTTCATTGCGTTGTCCTTCATTGCACTTCAATTCGCCCCAAATCAATTTTGTTTTCGATTCATTTGTTTTTTTTAAGCTTAGCAGGATAAATTCGATTTTCATTTACAGTTAGAGCATTTATTTCTTTCACATTCTTGCTAAATTATTTCATTTCTTCTATTGATTTTAATGCCATTTTATTGAAGAATTTCTTAACATTAACGTAGTAAATGCAAATGAGTTTTTTTCTTTTTAGTTCATGAATTGTAAATGCAAATTTGTTATTATGGCATGAAATGGCAAGTCTCTTCTTGTATTGTGCAGGCTAATTCACCTCTTGGATATGTAAAAGTTAACTATGTAGACTAAATATATGTATGTGTGTATGTATATTTTGCTTTTAGCTGCCCTTGAATTTCCCTTTTGGCCACGCGCGAATAATGTTTATATGGATAGAAATGTGCATTAAGGTGGGGCAACTTGCTTGGGGCAAAAAATTTAAGTTCCCAAATTTTAATTAAATTTTGAAACTTTTTTTGCAGAAAATGATGTGTCAACATACATGCGTACGTCAGTTTTAGGCTCCGTTGAACTGACTGGTCTGTGAGGACTTTTAGTTAAGGTTAGGTTGAATTGGCTGGTCAGTGGGACCTCGCATAGACTGAATGAGTCGATAGCGCTGCAAGAAGTTTGCTCAACGACCAAACTGAAAACCCTATCAGAAACCAGCACCTATAAAATAACTCAGTCCTCTTGGCAAATACCAGAAGCTTATAAACACCCATGACTTTCCTATTTCTAGAACTGACAGCTGTATCACTCCTAATAGCTGGAGTTTGTGCTCGATCGTTTCATCCCCCAACCCACACTTCCTGCATCTGCTTACACTGACCACGCTTAAATTAAGGGCATGTGACACCAGCATTTTGATATATAGAAGTCTATATCTATCTCGATTAGTTTATGCCGTTACAGGGTACCGTTATGCGAAAAAAATTAATATACTCTGTGAGCTCTGCTCAGCTGAGTGCAAAAAATATCAATTTCCGAATTATTATAAAGACCGCCTCTAAACTTAAAAAGTCACTAAAGACTTTTGTGATGAGGTGGGTAGCAGCAAAGTTATTCACAAAAATAAAGCCATCTCGTCTGGCCAGACGCCACAATCTATCGGAGGGTTAACTAGCTCATTCATTTCCATTAATTCCCATATGCCCAGCAACACAATATAGATATATATTTCTCCCTATCCAGATTCTTTTCAGAGATGGATGTTGTGTTAGCGAGATTGTCGCCTTAATTACAGCTTGACTGTCAGTATATAAGTTGACGCGGCTGCAGTTTAAGTTTTTTCCTACAGTGTTTCTATTATTTTAGTCATGACGCTCATCTCTTTTTTTTTTTTTCTTATGACAATGGTGCCGCAAAAATTTCTGTCATATCAATATGCTTCATGGTTTTTCCTATGTAGAACGAAAGTATGTTATTTCAACAGTTTGGTTCGGTATTCTTACGCTGACATTAATAATTTTTAAGTCGACAGAGATATGAGATGGTGACATGTTTTTGCTGAATGCAAAATTAAAAACTTTGCAAAACTGATTCAAAGGATAGTTGCGATAGATAAAAATTCAAAGATTTGGTTTGATATGATCAGTAAATCTGTATGTTTCCGTTATTGTTTCCCTTTGCTGGTGTAAAGGATCGATGCACCGTGACTTGCTCTGTGATGTCAGGCCAGATACCCAAGTGAATAAGTTGGTCACAATGTGTCTGATCATAGACACTACAGCTGCTTGTATAAATCTCGAACAGCAAGCTACAGGTCCTTTCTATTCCTAGTATCTCTGTTGTATGGTCCTAAGTCTCCTGCCAAAGTTCAATGTTAGCGAAGAGTATCCTTTTGTTGAAACTAAATCGGGTATATTTCTTTGGACGCAACTTTGATCGTATTGTTTTTTTTTTGGTTCAACATCTATACTTTCTAATTCAAATGGCTGAGGCAATAGCTATAAGACATATGTGGATGTCTAATGGTAGCCGGTTAAAGATAGCACTTCACGTGCCCGTTAGTTGCAGTCTAAGTGCTCTTGCTACCTCTGCACAGACTACCCATTTTATTTTGTTTAGATTGTTATTGTTGTATTCCTTGTCCAAAGCTGGCTATCACACTATCGCTTATAAGCACCCATGACTTTCCTATTTCTAGAACTGGCAGCTGTATCACTCCTAATAGCTGGAGTTTGTGCTCGATCATTTCATCTCCCAACCCACACTTCCTGCACCTGCTTATACTGACCACGCTTTAATTAAGGGCATGTGACACCAGCATACCCTTCATGAGTCTACAGTCCTCTCTCTTTAATGATAGGAATTACTTTTTTAGTCTTATGTTGAAATACCTGAGCATGATTTTCGACACTTTGCAGCCTAGTGCTTGGGTAAATGTATTTCCTTCTTGGTCAATAATGTACGGCTCTTCCTTTCTTTAAATCTAAAAAATTCTAATTGGAACCTTTGCGATACCAGCTGCGAGCAATGCCGTCCATTTAACCCTCTGATTAGCAGTGAATAAATTCAACACATCTTAGCGTTGTCTTCTGGCCAGACAAAATTTGACACTTTCAACTTGATCCACAAATATTTACATTTTGAAGAAAGCTCCTCGCACACTATGATTACCCAGAAATAAATTTGTATTTTTATTAGTAAATTTTGAAATGAATACGAACTATGAGGTCTTATATGCTTAAAAATATGGTGCCCCAGCGGGTTAGGGGATCAGAATATACCCGCGGTAGATATGCCTGTCGAAAGAGGCGACTAAAATACCAGATTCAAGGGGTTGTGTAACGCAACCCTTCAGGTTGCAAGCGCAATATATAGCTTCTCCGAACCCAATTGTCAACCTCACCTATCCGCGGCGAATCCTGTTTCACTAACAGACGAGGCTCTGGCGACCACAAGCTCCTCATGGAACTTGGGGGTGGGGAGGGGGGAATGGCCTGAAGGTTTAATGTGGGGCCACATAAATCGTTCCCGAGATGGTCGGGCTAGCACCTTAATGGTGCTGTGGTACCGGAGCGTACCGGATCTTTATCCGGCAAAGGACCATCACATCGATAACACTCCCCAAACCCTTCGGGGAGCAACCTTATCGCTACAACAACAACAACAACAACAACACTATCGCTCCATATACTAGGGTAGTCCTTAAGAACGCTTTGTAAATTCACAATATAAATTTTGTCGTAGGGTCAAGTTTAACTAGTAAGCGATGTACGCCTTCTCATCTCTTCTTGTTTTCTTCCAAACATGAGCTCTTGTAGAGCGGTTTCTGTTTACCCGCTCTTAATTTATATGTCATACGCCTTTGTGAATAATGATTATAATGCTTAGGTCACAATTAATTAATCAGGAAAAAAATGGCAAAAGTAAGATAAATCGTTTTCATTAATTTGAGTACAGAATATAAATAAGTCAGCCGATTTTGGCTTTCTCGTTAGATTATGAGGCCTTTGATATCTACTTGGCGATAACTGAGGACAATGGGAGACATTAGGAAGATAAATTCTACCCTCGTGCCGAAAACCTTTTCTCACAAAATTGGTTATTCCTTACAGCCCATATAAAACACTTTATATTGTGGTGGCTGTCGTTGTGTGCTGAAAGCCGAAAGTCCATGGTTCAACTCTCAGGCAAAATAAACATCGACAATTAACAAAATTATAAAAAGGCGAAAATTCCTTAATGCTTACGTAAGAGAATCTCGGTGTTAATCTAAAAGTAAAAACAAGTAAGGAAGGTTAAGTTCGGGTGTAACCGAACATTACATACACAGTTGAGAGCTATGGTGACAACATAAGGGAAAATAACCATGTAGGAAAATAAACCGAGGGAAACCCTGGAATGTGTTTTTATGACATGCGTATCAAATGAAAGGCATTAAAGAGTATTTTATGAGCGAGTGGGCCATAGTTCTATAGGTGGACGCCATTTAGGGATATAGCCATTAAGGTGGATCAAGGTGGACTCTAGAATGCGTTTGTACGAAATGGGTATCAAATTAAAGGTATTAATGAGGGTTTTAAAAGGGAGTGGTGGTTGTTGTATAGGTGGTCGCATTTTCGAGATATTGCCATAAAGGTGGAGCAGGGGTGACCCTAGAATTTGTTTGTACAATATGGGTATCAAAAGAAAGGTGCTAGTGAATTTTTAAAAGGGAGTAATCCTTAGTTCCATAGGTGGACGCCGTTTTGAGATATCGCCATAAAGGTGGGCCAGGGGTGACTCTAGAATTCGTTTGTGCAATATGGTTATCAAACGAAAGGAGTTAATGAGTATTTTAAAAGGGAGTGGGCCTTAGTTCTATAGGTGGACGCCTTTTCGAGGTATCGCAATAAAGGTGGACCAGGAGTGACTCTAGACTTTGTATGTGCGATATGGGTATCAAATGAAAGGTGTTAATGAGTATTTTTAAAAGGGAGTGGGCCTTCGTTCTATAGGTGTTCGTCTTTTCGAGATATCGTCATAAAGGTGGACAACGGGTGACTTTAGAATATGTTTGTACGATATGGGTATCAAATTAAAGTTATTAATGAGAGTTTTAAAAGGGAGTGGTGGTAGTTGTATATGTGAAAGCGTTTTCCAGATATCGACCAAAATGTGGACCAGGGTGACCCAGAACATTATCTGTTGGATACCGCTAATTTATTTGTATATGTAATACCTGCCAAAATTTTAAGGGTTTTTTATTTCGTCCTGCAGAACTTTTTCATTTTCTTCTACTTAATATGGTAGGTGTCACAACCATTTTATAAAGTTTTTTCTAAAGTTATATTTCGCGTCAATAAAACAATCCAATTAACATATTTCATCCCTTTTTTCGTATTTGGTATAGAATTATGGCATTTTTTTCATTTTTCGTAATTTTCGATATCTAAAAAGTGGGCGTGGTCATAGTCGGATTTCGTTTATTTTTCGTACCAAGATAAAGTGAGTTCAAGTAAGCACGTGAACTAAGTTCATTAAAGATATGTCAATTTTTGCTCAAGTTATCGTGTTAGCGGCCATGCAGAAGGACAGACGGAAAACTGTGTATAAAAACTGGGCGTGGTATCAACCGATTCCGCCCATTTTCACAGAAAACAGTTAACGTCATAAAATCTATGGCCCTACCAAATTTCAAAAGGATTGGTTAATTTTTGTTCGAATTATGGCGTTAAAAATATCCTAGACAAATTAAATGAAAAAGGGCGGAGCCACGCCCATTTTGAAATTTTCTTTTATTTTTGTATTTTGTTGCACCATATCATTACTGGAGTTGAATGTTGACATAGTTTACTTATATACTGTGAAGATATTAAATTTTTTGTTAAAATTTTACTTTAAAAAATTTTTTTTTTTAAAAGTAGGCGTGGTCCTTCTCCGATTTTGCTAATTTTTATTAAGCGTATATATAGTAATAGAAGTAACGTTCCTGCCAAAGTTCATCATGATATCTTCAACGACTGCCAAATTACAGATTGCAAAACTTCTAAATTACCTTCTTTTAAAAGTGGGCGGTGCCACGCCCATTGTCCAAAATTTTACTAATTTTCTATTCTGCGTCATAAGTTCAACTCATGCCCCAAGTTTTGTCGCTTTATCTGTCTCTTGTAATGAATTATCGCACTTTTTCGGTTTTCCGGAATTTTCGATATCGAAAAAGTGGGCGTGGTTATAGTCCGATATCGTTCATTTTAAATAGAGATCTGAGATGAGTGCTCAGGAACCCACATACCAACTTTCATCAAGATACCTCAAAATTTACTCAAGTTATCGTGTTAACGGACGGTCGGATGGAGGGACGGACGGACGGACGGACATGGCTCAATCAAACTTTTATTCGATCCTGATTATTTTGATATATGGAAGTCTATATCTATCTCGATTCCTTTATATATGTACAACCAACCGTTATCCAATCAAACTTAATATACTCTGTGAGCTCTGCTCATCTGAGTATAATTATAATTTTTTTTTATTTCAAAGTAGAGCGGTTCTCCCTCATATGTGGGACATAAAACTTCTTATAATTTTCTTATCGCTTTACCTACTAAATGGAAAACAAACGACCCAACTTAGTACACATATTTCAGTTTTTATTCATTTCCTGATCATTATCTTGCGCCTGAGCATTCACTTTCAAAATAAGATGGAAATCTCCTTTTCCTTATTTCAAAGTTGACCACTTTTTCATGTTATGTTGTGCTTATCTATTTGTTGTCATCTTTTCGGCATAGCTAATATTTTGTATACGATAACAAATAAATTGATATAAAAATGTGCCTTTTAAGCATATCTTAAATCCTATTTAAATTAAAAATATTGTGGATTGCTGCATGTTTTCTAGCAACATTTCTATTTATTTCATCAGGACGAAAAAAAGAAAAGAGTTATCATATTATCGTCCAAACAATTTTCTGTATATTAAGACTCTATTCCATTAATAATTTGCGCTTTTGTCCACGAGTTGCAAAATGCTAAGTAAATCTCAATGTTATCAAAAAAAAATCTGATTTTCAAAAGACTAACATTTCCTTGGGTAGTTGAGGTAGAGCCTCTAAAAATTAGGTATATATATTGTGGAATATTAGCATCACTAAGCTGCTACTAAATAAATGCACAACAACAATAAAGCAGCCACTCTTATGTAGAAGGCGACGAACAGATATCTCACACACACAAATATGTAGTCACCAGCCTCAGTATTTACTCACACATACACACGCATATGGCTATGGGAGAGGCGTGGACTACAGATATACATGTATACAGCTGGTAACTAACTAAGCATGAGCTACAACTTTTCGCGAAATTACTTGGCTTAGGAGAAATGAGTGAACGAGGAAACCGAGAGTATAAAGGCAGTGCAAGCTGAATAATAGCGATTCATTTTTGATTTAAACACGCTATTGGTTGTGAGGTATAATTGTGAAGTACTACACCCAAAGTAACTTAAATAAAGACCAGTTGGCAATACTGAATATTGGAGTGATTTATTCAACAGTTGAGCGATTCGAACGTTAGCAGAAGGTTTCAAATAAGCGGAATTTTCCCAAAATTTGTTACAATACTTTAAAGGTATCTTGTGAAGAAAAACTGGACTTTAGGTTATATCAGAAATAAAACACATTGTAACATACAAGAAAAAATTACTAGAACAATTTTACTTGCATCATAAAACTTATATATTTGACAAACGGGTCCCTGAAAAGACGGGTACTGGTGCGTGTATGCAATATTTTTGTCACCTTCTGGCGACACCGTCCATGTTTGCGAGCCATTCCTCAGGACAGGTATGATAAGCGACTTGTAGATCGGTATTTTTGCTCGTCGTGAGAGGACTTTACTTTTCAATTGCCTACTCAATCCAAAGTGGTACTTGTTGACAAGTTGACATTATGCTATTAATGCTGGTTCCCAAATAGATGAAATCCTTCACAGTTTCGATTTCAATCCGTCAAGAGTGGCGTGGCTGCCAAAATGTGAGTTAGCCGATTCTTTCATATCCACATTCATCGCAAGACATATTCCTTTTTCTTCTAGAAAAGCCAGGGGAGGCAGAATGCACTGCGCGTTTGTTCAGGGCAATAATATCAATATCATTATAAAGATAATCACCTGAAAAACACTACAATTATCTGGCAGCCTGTACGTTGTCTTAATTTCCGGATCAGCATAGTATATCTCAGACCGTGCTCCTTCTATTTCTTTGGATCCACCGATGTACGCATATATAGTCTCTTATGCAACTAAGGTTGCTCTTCGCCAAACCATCCACCTCTATTGTGGCTCTAATAGGTCTGTTCGTTCAATACTGGATGAAGCTTTACTAATTTGGCCGTATGGTCTGCGCTAATGTTGCCCCGAGGCACCAGGTCTTGTTGGAGTTGATAACGCTGTATTCTTTGCCACCATGTCTTCAAGTGCAGTATGCAGAACGGCATACAGTGCATGCATCGCGACTGTTTTCAGATCTACCGTAGTGTATAGCATATAAGGCTGAACATCCCTATTACTTTTTGAGAAAGGTTCCTTTTTTTGCGGTTGTCCAGTAGATAAGGACTCTTTAGCATATGAAAGGCTTTGCAGTAATGCGAGAAAGGGGGGATAGGTCCCACTCACAACCCAGCATTCTCTTACATGCATAAAGCGCCGTCAAGGTTTTTTTCGCCTGCTCCTCCACGATGAGCTTCCACGACAACTTATTGTATAGAATTATTTCTTGATATTTTGTTGAAGGATTTTTCTACAAGGTAATCCCTCAAAGGTAAGGGCCAGTCCAAGTTCAATATCAAACGATGAAAACGAATCAATGGATTGTAATATTTCTTTTTTGCATTTTAAATATTTAGTCCTGTTTGCATAATATAGAAAAACATTAAAAAACAGGCTGCGTTTTTTTCGCTGTGAGCCAAACATGCGTTCATCTTTTTATAGAGCAATTTTTTTTTTAATTTCTTCAAAAATATTTTGTAAGCTTTTTTGTTCGGAAGCAGTTTTCTAGAAAATTTTATAGCGGAAACGACAGTATGGAAAACAAGTAAATGCCTAAGTTCGGCTGTAACCGAACATTATATACTCAGCGCGAGCTTCAATTGCACATTTCATTTCAGATAAATTACTTTTCTACATAACACGTGGCATCGCCCGTTTAAAAAAAATGTCTCCCCATTTCCTCTCAAAATAAAACTTGATAAGTGAAATATCATTGATTCAAAACTATTTTTTGCTAAGCTGTAGCTTATTATTCCAGTCAACGACCCTTTTAAATTTGTGATATATCTAAGTTGCCGTGGTCTTTAACCGCTCCCGTCCATTTTTACTGGAAATATTTTCCACTATAGGGAAAATTTGTGTACCCATTTTTGTTACCATCCGTTAACTTTTCTTCGAGCTATGGCTCCCGAAACATAGAAAATTGCTTATTAATAAAAGTGGCTGTGCCACGCCCATTTTTAAAATTTGAAATATTTCCTATTTATTGTTATAAATTCACTTCGGGAATGAAATACCATTGATATAAAGTTCTTTTTTGCAAAGGTACAGCTTATTTTATTCGTCCACGACCCTTTTAAAAATCTTTTATATGAAATTGGGCGTGCTCTTTAACCAATTTCGTCAATTTTTCTTCAAATCATTCCTTATAGTTAAGGCAACCTCTCTGCTGAATTTTGTTACGATAGGTTTCACGAGTTTTGATTTATTATTAATAATATTTGTAAAATTTATTTTATCACAAGTGAGCGGTGCTACGCCCATTTAAATTTTTTTTTTTTTTTAATTTTTATCAAGAGTCTCAATATCAGTCCACGCGGCAAATTTCAACATTCTAGGTGAA
Organism: Eurosta solidaginis; assembly: GCF_040869045.1. NCBI lineage: Eukaryota > Metazoa > Arthropoda > Insecta > Diptera > Tephritidae > Eurosta > Eurosta solidaginis. The sequence continues at coordinate 100,663 of NW_027136914.1, read as the reverse complement.
TTATTTACTAAATAATCAGGTTTTTTGTGTTTTCTAAAATGTTATAAATATAAAAAGTGGGGGTGGTTATCATCCGATTTCGCTCATTTTCAATACCAATCTCATCTGGGTCCAGATAAGCTCGTGTACCAAATTTGGTGAAGATATCTCAATATTCACTCAAGTTATCATGTTAACGGGCAGACGGATGGGACGGACGGACATGGCTCAACCAAATTTTTGTTCGACACTGATGATTTTGATATATGGAAGTCTATATCTATCTCGATTTCTTTATATATGTACAACCAACCGTTATCCAATCAAAGTTAATATAATTTGTGTGCAAAGCACGCTGAGTATAAAAGTGGAAGGAGGAAAAGAAAAAGAGGAAAGATAGAGAAACCGAGAGAAAGATAGATAGGCGAAGGAAAAAACACAGCGAGAGGAAAAGACAAACGGAGATTAAAGTAGGGAGAGAGATAGAGGCAGACGCAGAAACAATGGAAATCGAAAGATTTGGGAAGGAAAGGTAGGAGAAAAGAAGTGTGAGTAAGATAGGGCGATGGAGAATGGAAGTTATTATTATTTATCTTTGGTTTTCAAACTTTGATAAACTGATATCGCTGAGTAAGATGATTACTTTAAAATCTTAAAACATTAAACATACCGGATCACAGCCACACACCTTCTTTTTAAACTAAATATGACGTTAAAACTTAGCGAGTGAATGCAGATGGCCATTGCGAACGTAGTTCCGTTGCCAAAAATCTCGAAAAATCGTACAGCTAAAGCATATTCCGTTTTACTTCAGAACAAAACTGCCATGTGTGGCGGTATTTTTGCAACTTGGAAAAAAAATTTAAAAGCATTTTATCAGTAGAAGTAGGTCGGCAGACACGCTTGCATATTCGTTGTTATTTTATTTGAGATACAAATACTTTTAGTAAAAAATTAACACTACTTTTTTTATACATACTAGCCTCCTCCTGAAATCTAGCTTCAAATCTGTATGAGCTCAGTCCTAAACTGACTGATTGTAAACTTTTGAAAAATGTGCGGTTGGCCAATTTTCAGCCAAAGCAAGGGCATAGCTGTTGGATGAATAAAGCGTAGCAAATTTCTTTGTATGCGCAATTTAACGTATCTGTACGAAATAAATATTCAAAATAAACGATGTGTGACGTCTCACACACACATACACACAGTCTGCCACACATTCACATGAAACAAAAGCTTGATAAATTGTGGCTGCACAGAAGCTGAAGCAAATTGCTTAACGCCACTACAGAGAAATTGCTTCACTGCACCCAAAACGACGAATATAATCAGTTTTATTTCTGTGTTGGGGTTTTTTTTCTTTTTTTTTTTTTTATTTGTAAGCTGTCCCTTTTTCGGAGCATATGAAACTGTAACAGAGTTTGCACTTACTTGCCACATTTTTTGATTTTATTCAATGCCTTTTGAACATTTTTTATGACTTTTTTTCTCTTTTGGTTGCCTTTGGTTTTGGTAATTGTGTAAATGACAATCATTTTTCGAACAGTTCGTTGATATGCTTACAGTGCTTAAGTAAATGCTATACGCAATATGCATAAGTTGTCAAGTAGAACCTTAATGAATAACGAGTGTGGCAGTTGAAGTGAGTAGGGTGTTTTGTTAAGAGCCATTTTGCCTTATTGAATTTCTTTGTGGTTCTCACCATTGTAAGATCAAGCAGTTTAAACGAAGTTAGTTTCTTACAAGAAATATCATTCAAACAATTTTGGTCCTCGTTGAAAATATATATAAAACTTTATAAGCGAATCGGCAACACATTCCAAAATCAATCCACATATCAATCTGCCTGTGGTATGAAAATATAGCATTTTTCCATTTTTTTAAGTTTCCGATATCGCAAATTGGGCATCTATTTTCAACGCCAGTCTTATCTGTTTCAACGAAAGCCACTTTTTTTTTTAATTTTGTAAATATATGAATTTTTACTCAAGTTTTAGTGTTAGAAGTGGGACGGATTTAGCCGAATGAAAATTCTTTTGGATGCCATTAATTTTTGATATAAGGAAACCTATATCTATCTGGCTTCTTTTATGCCATTATGTACTACCGTTATTCAACTAAAGTTATAATAACTTTGTGCTCAAGTACACGTATAGATAAATTAATATTTATGCCGAGTTTCCCTTCAAATTGATAGTACAAATTGGTCGTACGAGGCTTTCGTTTATTTTACCGACTCGAACCAGCATAAACAAGGCATGCGAATTTTCACTTAGAAGCCTTTCATGTTGTTGTTTTTGTCGTTTTTGTAGCGCTAAGGACACTCCCCGAAGGCCTTGGGGTGTGTTACCGGTATTGATGGTCTTTTGCCGGATAAAATTCCGGTACGTTCCGGTAACAAGCACCATAAAGGTACCAGCCCGACCATCTCGAGAATGCGGTATGACTACATGAAACCTTCAACGCCATACCGTCCCCCCACTTCCTAGATCCATCAGGAGTTCGGAGTTGCCAGAGCCTGGGCTTTTAATGAAACAGGATTCGCCACGGTTAGGTGATGTTGACAATTTGGTTGGAGAAGCTATATATTGCGCTGGCAATCCCTTGAGAGGGTTGCGCTACACAACTCCTTGAATCAGTTTGGTATTTTAGTCGTCTCTAACGACAGATATACCTACCGCGGTTATATTCTAGGCCCCCTAACCTGCTGGGGGAGAAGTCTTTCATAGCTTAAATACACTCGGAATGTTTGCCAAACCACTGCTGAGGGGCAACCCGCTTAGAAAAGCTTTTTCTAATTAAAAAAAGCGGTTCTTCCTAAGAACTCAAAACAGGGCATCTCAAATATTATTTTCAATTTAAATACATACATAGGAGTTTCAGGAAATTCTTCTTTTAAATATTTTTGACTTTTTGTCCTCTTCTCTCCATTGGTTAATTTTCCAATTGCTGTATTAGAAAACAACTATTGAGGAGGCATTAAGGACTCAGTAAACTAACCAATTAGCAGACAAGTGTCAAAGCTTCATCAATTATTTTTCTGTTAAAAGCATATTACATTGTTTTTACAAATATGTTGGTCAAGAACAAAGTTTTCTAAAACTTTAACTAGATACTTAATTCCTGAAAAACAGTAGAGCTTTATAAAGCTCTTGTTATTCGAAATTTCGTTAGTATATGTCCTACAGATAGCTTGTTAGTATGTTTTTTGGGGGTTGACAAAGATTTTATGATTAATCAATATTCAAAGCTTTACCAAAGCAGTGTAAAAGAAACCATCAATTTGGCCCACGTTCATAGTATAGTGACGTATCCTTTGATCCTAGAGTAATAAACGAAAAGAAACATCTATTTATCTTTTTCTCAAAGCATAACACCCTATAATCTAAAATCGACTCTACAGCAAGTACTTGCAAACTTTACGCACCAATATCTTTACAGAGTTGCAAATTGAGTTAAGCGCTAAAAACAGGATGTTAGACATGATATATGCATATATGGACTTGAACTGCATCAAATTTATTGCAAGCGTTCAAGTCAAAGCGTCATTATCAGTGCAATGTTTTTGCGAAAACCACCAAACCACTGTTATGTGAAGCGCATTAAACTCGAATGGCAAATGTGAGAAGAAAAATGTCTACAAGCTAAGCGTTGTAATCAATTGCATTGTTCAAACACATTAAATACGCACACACACACACATACTGCTGCTTTCTACTTAATTACATATATGCGGTTTGGCAATTTTAATGACAAACACTTGTTACATGCATCACTCTGGCAAAATAGGGAAAATAGCAAAGCAGCGGGCGTCATTCGGTTTTGTGGCCAAGCGTTGTGTTGACTTCGGTAATGATTACTTCTGGTTTACAACTAAGAATAATGAGCAAAATTCCTATATATATACGTATATATATTTTTTATTTTTTTGGTGTGAAATTAGCTTGTGGCGTAGCTGTCGTCTTTAGTTTAAGTCATTTTCTAAGTAGCAAGTGGTAATTTTAATATGTTTGATTGTCGTTTGTACATAAATTGCACAGAAACACATTTTAGGTGGTACATGGCGTATGAGCAACTTTAGCGTACAACTACACTGCGCTGAACTTTTCCATTTATTAGCCATACATAGACATGGTAAATGCATTTTGAATGTCTTGCAGACCGCAAAAGAGTTTATACCATTAATATCATTTACGTTAATGTCTCGGTGTCTCGCTATACATTCGATACTTTCTTGTTTTGCGCTGAATTTACTAGTTTGGTTATACCCACTATTGCCAGCACATAGAGAATAATAACTTTTTTCTAGAGATTGGTTGCGCTATGGTTGAATTAGTTTTAATCTGTAACACAGCGTTTTTAATAAATCTTTACCCGATTATGCATACCGTTGCCCAAATTTTAGTTAACCCACTAAACATTTTAAGTCAAAAAAGAGTCAGAAAAAATATCTAAATTGAAGCGTTTACATGATATGAGCTAATTTGGAAGCCTGAAAACAATGTAGTTCTCTTCTTGCAATGGTCGTCCTATATTAAACTATTAACGTATATCATTTGAGCGTAAATAAGAGTCCGAGGCCTTTAAACAGCTGATATTGTAGTCTACTGGAACTCTTTCCGGCGTCATTTTTAACTCGAATACACTCTGATTATATGACTCCTATATGGAATATTTATTAGGCATCGTCAGCATTTATTGGGGGCATATATAGTTCGACACACCAGGAAAAAGTATGGCAGCTTTGCGGTCACATTAAAAATGTCAATAAGCAGCCATGAGCGGAAAAACGTGGATGCTTATACAAAATAAAAATAGCAATGGTAACAATAATGTAAAAATGCAATTAATTTTGTATTAAAATGAAAAATTGTCCTAACTAAGTATCAATATTTGTTCCAAACTCGCTTTGAACAATATAAATACTTGAAAAATGACAATTTTTGCATGCTAGGTTAGCTTTTAGGCCGTTTAATAAAAGGCAAAAATTACATTTTCTTTTACCCTCCTACGCGTTTCGACAATTTTCTGATTCCTACTTATTTTGGACTCGCTTCGGATACTTAAATTATAAGCGTCGTGAGCCTGTTTGACGGGTAGATTTGTTTGCGTAAATATGTGTACTCTATAAACGTTCTCGAAGCGATAGTTCTGGAACTCAATATGGGTTCGAAATATGTGAAAAATATCACCCTGAAAAATGCTATAACCTACGCGTTTTTTTATGACTCCAATTTGAATATGAACAAACGAAAAATATTAAAATTAGTAAACTAGGAGGCTACAGAATAAAAACTCAATTAAACTAATACCAGTTTCATTTCTATCTTATTTTCGTGGGAGGTTTATCACAACAATTTTCTCCCCTATGTTTTCCGACTCGGATGTGGGTAATAAATGCTGCATAAAAGCCTTGAAGTAGTGTCATTTAAGAAATCAAAAAATTAGCAGTATATGAGGGCAATAAGGCTCACATGTATATGATATCGGAAGGATGCATATATATAAGTCTTGTGTTAGAGGTAAAATATGGGAGTGATTGAGGTTATATAGCATTCACTTCAGAGTCCTAAATGAGTTCATAACGAGTGCAAACGATCCAAAGTTGGACTCCTTTCAGACTAATTATTGACTCCGGGTGTTTTCTGGGTTTTTTGTTTAAAATGAAAACGAAAATATTTTTTTAATTCCAAATGCCGTATAAATTTAATTGCTGAATTGTAATTCCAAACAGCCTCGATTCAAATTATTTTTAAATATTCAAAAAAGATACAAAAAAAATATTCCGCATATTTTCCAGATATTTACCCATAAAACCCATCTCAATTTTTTTATTTTTAACATTTTTTCGAGCTTTGCTCACAGTATGGGAGTATCCAGAATATAAGTGTAATGTGTAGGCCTTAGCGTTGTCTTTAGAAATCGCTTGCTACGTGGAGCAGTGGATAATATAGGCGGAGTGTGTAGAGTAGGCGTAGTCTTTAGTAATAGCGTGGGGGAATACAGAATGCAAGCGAAGTGTGTTGTGTAGAGTAGTAGTACGCAGAATTGGTTTGCTGCATGGGGAAATGCAGAACACTGTACCGTAAGGTGGTAACAATGTATGTGGTTGGGTTTATATGAGCAAAAATAGACAGCAAATCAATTAATGGAAATTGAGGAGGAAGGAAAAGGAAATGAGCGATATATGTATGTATTTAGATATAAAAAGAAAAGTGAAACGACAAAGGAAAAGTAAAAAATATAAATAAGATATAACAGAAGAAGAGGAAGAATAACAATAAAATTAGATTGTCGAAAAGTATTTGGGTGATAATAAGGATTATAGGTAAGACAAGGAAGGTTGAACTGGCCGGTCAATAAATACCTCACATATACTGAATTTGTTCATAGTTTTACCAGAATTTGCTTGACGACCAAAGGGAAGAAACTCAATCAGGTGACAGGACTTAAATTATGGAATAATTCCCTCCTCTCAGCTAATAATAAATGTTTTCTAGGATCAAGATTAATTTCCGCCTCGAAATCGGGCAACTCTGTCGGCCCTTACAGCTGGAGACTTGACATGGCGAGAACATGACACGAACACAGAACGCCCTCAACCGGCGAGGAAAGAAAAAAATTGATAAAAAGAAAGTTTAGAAGTTAAAATCTATGCCGAAATCGATACCGGGCATCGTGTTATCAATATGTTATCGAAGATGTGACCGTTTGTTTTCGATGAGTTGTCGGTCGATCAAAGGTGTGCTATCGAAATGGTATAGACATTTTTCAAAGTGTTTTAAATTTGCTATTGACAACAGGGCTTAAACTGAGTTACTGTTTTTTTGTCGACGAGATATCGGTTAGTAATCGGAAAGTTATAATATATATAAGTTATAATATCGCATATAAAGCCTTTCAAGCGTACTGCGTGAAAGATTGAAGCCCACTGTAAATCGCACGATTCGGCCTTATCCGCCAACTTCAAGCCAGGTACCTCAAACAAGGTTTTTACTATGCGCCAAATCTTGGACAAAACCCGCGACAAAAAAGAACTTACAGCTCTTCGTTGATTTTTAAGAGGCATTCTACAGCAAGGTGACCCCCTATAGTGCGATTTCTTTAATTTGATGCTCGAGAAAATAATACAAGCTGCATAACTTAACCGCTCTTGAACAATATTCTACAAAAGCGTGCAATTATTGGCATATGTTGAAAACATTGATATTTTCAGGATGAATCACCAGCGCAGAAGCGGAAATGATGGGTTTGTTTGTTAGTGAGGGCGACAGTTGGCTGGTTCGTTTATTTGGCAATCAGCATTAACATAAACAACAACATCAGCTTTGAAACTCAGCGAAGAACCACTCTTGGCAATGAATACCACTTTGGACTAGGTAGGTAAATGAAAACTAAATTGCTTTCTCAGCAAACGAAAATAATGCTTTACCAGTCACTTACCATACCCGTCCAGCTATATAGTGCAGAAGCATGAACCATGACAACATCGCACAAAGGAGGTCAGGGAATGATCGAGAAAATAAATTCTTCGAAAGAGTGCGGAGCTCAACGAAGGTGAGTACCGAGGTTAAGAAAGTGTTTTCATCAGAACCCGCCTATGGAAGCAGAGCAAGGGGCGGCCCCAACACCGTTGGAAGGATAAGTTGAGAAGCGATTTCATGTCGCTTGGTATGAACAACTGGCGCCAGTTAACCAAAAAAAAAGTAAGTAAGTCGAGAAAGGACTTTATTTTTTACTCCTCTACTCATTCCAAAGAGTACTTCTCTGTTTCACTTCAAAGATAATATATATATTTTTTTTTATTAGTGCCGTCAATAGCTTCGTGGCTGATTCTTTCTTGAATTAAATCAAGTGCTGTGTCTTCTCCTCATAACCCGCAAGAAATTTTTTCCACTTTCTCTAATCCAGAGAAGGTACAACCAAATAAATTTTGATAACAGCACGGACACATTTAATAAAACGTCTTTATTGATCGGCCAACTCAACTGAGGCTTTTTTTATTTTGGACGTTGAAGTAGCGCACTTCCCACAGGTAGATCGTTCAGCACGCACTAGTCGCGTTGTAACCAGAAGCGTCATTTTGCTCACAGCCGTTCAAAACTCAATGTGTGTGCACGTTAGGGGTACTTAATTCGCATGGAAGGTTCCTTCCCACAATCTCGGTGTACAGAAAGTACTTCACCAGGAAAACGAGAGCATCTAGACGTATTCTCCTCTATCCCACGCTTATTTTAAGACTCCTTGAACCGGTCGTGCCCTATAAATATATGTGTGAGGTGGTCGCTTGGTTTGCCGTGCGTTCAACATTCAAAAACTCCGAAAAAATTGTGCAATTACTGCTGGTTATAATTTTCAATCCAGATCTAAAATTTATTTTCTAACCGTCCTAGAATCCATACTAGTTTGGGGTACATAAAGCTATGGGCAAAGTTGTTTCGCTACCAGCAAGACGCATACATTCCTACATATAAAAAAATTTACGGAGCGATAACCTCCGAAGAGATTTTAGGCCGAGCTTCTCTTAGGGGCGGGACGAAACCTACTTTTTTTTATGCCGACTCCAAAGCGGCAGATTAGTTTTCACTGAGAGCTTTTCATGGCAGAAATACACTCGGTGTGCTTGCGAAACACTGCTGAGGGGCGACCCCGCTTAGAAAAATTGTCTTCTAATTGAAAAACTTTATTTCTAAAATTTTGATGTTGCTTTGCGCGGGTTGTGAACTCAGGCCATTCGGTGCGGTAGGCGGAGCACGCTACCATCACACCACGGTGGCCGCCATTCATACATATGCACACACACATATATCAAAATAATTACGGTAAGAGCTCACAGCCTTCTGCCCACAGCGCTTAACGCTCAGCTGTAAAGTCAGCAACATTTCCACCGCCATAAACAAACTTTTCTTTCCTCACCATTAAACACTTGGCCCAAACGACCCTACAAAGAACATACAAACATATATACAATACCATACATATACACTTAACATCATTTCCCTTTATATGCCCTACGTAAATGCTCAACTTAATGCCAATCGACGCAGCATCACCATCAGCTAGCAATCAGCTCACAATCAACTTTCAAATACTTAACTCACTGTGCACTTTCTTTTATTTGCTATTTTGGGCAGCGAAGCGCTTCTGCTTTTCCATTTCACTGATTGCCTGATGTCTGCATTTCGTTGTCAATTCTTGCAGCGGCAACCCTCTCTTGAGGTGACGAATCGATGGTGGTAAAGGAAGTCACGACCACAATGTACACAATTCAGTGACCACTTAAAGTGGTTACAGACGCTAATGTATCTTGCCTTTGTTGTTGTGAAACCAACAAGTTTTGCGTGAGCATTTATTTGAAAAGCTTTGCATGAAGTGTTGATATAAAATGTGAACCTTTTCAAGCTTTTCCGGATTTACTTGAGCTCTTTTTTTTTCCTTTTCAGAAAGTTTTTTTTTCGATTTACTTATTTTATTTATTTATTTCAATGTAATTGCTGTAGTTTTGTAATGTTACGCATCATTATTTAGATACATTATTTTTAAGTAATGATATCTATATACCTCCTTTCCTTTGTTTGAATTTCGTGGAAGGAGGAATAGTTTTATGAAGTGACCGGGATATTTGAGTCTTATTTCGAGACTCTCCGATTGCTGTAGTCCCTTCTTTTGCTCAGTTTCCCGCACCTGGTACCAAATTAAGCATTACTTCAGGAAAAAGTGCGCTGAATGTGAGCTCCAAGGCTCCTCTCACGCAATGGCCTATGCATCCAACCTCTCGTTTGGTGGGTACAAAAAAAGTACTTGGTGAAATTCACCCCTAGATGCTATTCTTACAAACCGGCAGGACAGATATTTCATATTTTATGATGACTGCGAACAGTAGGGCAGATGAATTTTCGCTGAGAATCTTTTCATGGCGGAAGTACATTCGGGGTGTTTGCCAAATCACCGCTGTAGGGCTATCGCGCTTAGAACAAGATTTTTCTAACTGAAAAGGCATGTTTCTTAATTTTCGATATTGTTTGACACATATCTGCTGACCGTATCTCATCTGTCGTTTTGACAGATCATGTTATTGGTGAAATTGCTCGGCGATATTTCGGCAAGTATCTTTTTTACCCTCTTTTGCTTTTGGGCAAAGTACTCGTATTCTATGATTCGACGCGTAATTTCTACAGTACAGGAAATTCGGATTTTTATCCTTACCCATTCCGTAGAGGTATTTGCGGAAGTAACCGTAACCGGTTAGAAATCGGGTCAGCTAAACCTCGATATCTATGTCTGGTCGCTTCATCCATGGGTTCAGTGCAGAAACTAATTCCCTGATTCATTCTCTTGTGATACATGGAATCGATTCTTTTCGTGCCTGCATGGCAATAGTAGCTCTACTCGCAACGATCAGGACATAATTTTCTGAGACCAAGTTGAAGGCAATTCTATGATTTCCATGTCCCATCACGTCCGCCTAGATTTCTGCTCCACATAAAAGAATAGAATCCAAGGCTAATGCAAGCAGTTTCCTTCTACTCTTAATGGTAGGAATTCGATTGTTTGTAATGACAACGATCTCCGTTTTTGCTGTTTCTGGCTGGAACCATGATTAGCCGTATAGCTTTTCACACCGCGGATGAGCTGGTTGAGTTAAATATATGCAAGCTTGCAGCTTTAAGCTGTTATCGCGGCTACCATGTCGTCTTCTTAAAAGGCGAGGAAGGTTATTTGTTCAATCGAAGAAGACTTTTTAAGAAATATTTCAGATATTGGGACTTTTATCGAACCTTGTCCATGTTCCCTCTCTTAGTTTTGCTCTAATTTGACCATAAGTGGTTTCACATATTAGATACTTGTCTCTCAGATAGTTTCTTAAGATTTCGAGCTTATATTCTGGTACCTTGGAAGCTCTTCCTTATCCTTCCACCTAGCTGAGACAAAATCGTTTTTTACGTCCCATGTGACTAGCAAGTTTGGCGGAGTTTACCGAAATGTTAAGCTTGCAATCTAAGATTTAGCCAATTTTTTAGTACTTTTATTACTGTGGGTAAAACTTAGCGGACTCTTTAGCAGAAAAGGGCGTCATTCAAATAATCTCAAAATAAGCCCGTTCATGGTGCAATAATAAAGGTGAAGTCATATACAAAACTGAATTCATTTTTTCACCAGCTCTATTGCCATTAATTGCGCATATAAAGACATAGCATATCTTATGAAATTTCCAATTTTTTAAGAAGAGTTAAGTATGTTCTTCCCCCTGCTTTGTGTAGTAGTAGTAAACCATCCTCAGTAGCTTGAGGATATGGGCTGCCGTAATATGACTTTGTAACATGGCTCATATGCTTGTAAATTACGGGCACTCCAGCATTCTTATCCAGTTCCACTGGCAGCACAGACTATTTTTCTCCGGCTTCTGCTCCTGCTGCCACATTTCTCAACCATACTACCTCAAGGGAGCAATGGAGTGGGGAAATAATATGAAGCGGAAGTTTGATGAATCTATGATGGAGTATCTTGGCACTGCACTGGTGGATGCGACAGCTATAAAACGTGCGGTAGATTGCGTGCCCTCCACCGCTGTAAGTCTTAGGGAATTTAATATCTCCTTAGGTCAGCAGACGGCTATAAAAGCGCTAAACTCTGCCATCGTGAGGCCGAGGGCGATAAGGGATCTCTTGACCTCACTTGCGTTGACATCTTAATACATTTTGATATAAAATATCTACGTTCCCGTGCACAAAGTTTCTCTGGCATATATCAGGCTGATCTCTTGGCCCAGACAGACTAAACGTGCCTACCAGTGGAGACTTTGGAACTCCGCTGGCTAATTCTGGGCCTCGAGCCAATTAAGCAAGCACTGGGCCGACCCATCTTGTCGATAGCGGAGCTATAAAGGAGAATAACAACTTATCTACTCATGTTTATTGCAGTGTAAAGAGGGCACTGCCTTATGTGTGTAGTATATGCGATGAGCATGAGTACACTGTACAGCGCCAGATATTATAGATGTATAGAGAATAAGACCAAAAGGTGGAAAAACCACTAATTTAATGCTTTACTATATAGCTTTTATGGATAAAATAACGGAACAACGTAAAAGTGTCCTATTTAGCTGTTTCTTAACCGGAAAGCAGCCCCTAAACTTAACATAACGCAACCTAGCAACTTTCTGGCAACACTATGGACACATTCAGTCTATGCGAAGTCTTTATTCACCGGCCAGTTTATCCTTAACTAAACTAGCAACTTTTAGAATATATAGGTGTATATAAAAGAAAAGTATCTTCCAGTGGTGACATACATCGATGAAGAAGGTTAAGGAGTCCCGTTGGTTGGTAACGCCGATGGAACTCGATCTTCATGTAACCGGGATACAAAACTTGCGTAGATTGGCGCAAGTCTACATTTGTTGCAAGCATGTAAACTTAAATTTTTATTTAGGAAATGAAATAATTTAACAAATTTAAGGCACGGTTTTCCGTGCGAGTTTAAACTTAAAGTAAAAGTGTGCTCAATATAACTATACCACTTTAGATAATTAGCCTAAATTTTACTGCTCCTTTTAGTTACAGCGCACAAAGCCCGGGTTTAAATAAAGTTAACTGAAACAGTTCACAATTTTGATAACCTAAAGGATGAGTTGGTTATTTCTCATTGAAAACACAAGAAATCGCAGAAAGAGATCAATATAGAACTATTCAGATATTTATTGTGTGTGATTCTTTTTGTCCTCTGAAGCTTATTCCTTCTACTGGTCGCTGCACCGGTGGTTTCCTGCAGCAAACCTCTTGAACGCCTCACGGCCCATAACAAGCGCTTACGCTATATGTCTGTTCGGTCCACCACTGCTTCAAGTAGCTGGATATTTCTTAATGGTGAAAGGTACTGTGGGATGCTCTCTTACTTTCTTAAATCCGTACCTTTCTCCAATCTTCTACACCTGCCATTTCATCACGGAACTAGTTGAATATTCTCAAATTTTTCTCTCCAAGTCCGACTCATCGCTTAAAGCGCTTTTGTCTACTCTCGCTTGTAACTTTATTTCACCTCTCTCTTCTTTGTGTTCAATACAAGATATGCTCTCTGACTGCACGTCATCAAAGAGATACAATTCTTAGTCAGCGAAATTTCGTTGCCCATCTGTGAGGCAGAGCGTTGTAAATTAAACGCCCTAAAGCTCTCAGACACATGGTCAGAAGGTGATTTGCTAAGCTATCGCCCATCGACAAGTTGCTTACCCTAGTGAAAGTCTTCAGAAAGCTTGTAGTACCTCCAGGAAGTTAGGGGGCATAGAATATACCTGCGGCAGGTATGCCTTTCATAAAAGGCGACTCAAGTACCCAATTTCGTTGAAGTGTTGTGTATCGCAACTTTTCAAGGCGATGCTAATTTATAGCTTCTCCAACAAAATTGGCAACCACGCCTTCCCATGGCGAATCCTGTTTCTTTAGCAGCCGATCTACTAGCGACCTCGAATGCCTTATGAAGCTAAGGGATTGCGGCGATTTGGCTTACAAAGCTCAACGTGGTCATATTAACTTGTTCCCGAGGTGGTCAGCCTTTACCCTTCAACATCGGTAACAGTGCCCAACACTTTCGGGCAACTCTCCCAACAACAACAGCAACAACAGTAAGTTGGTATTAGTAACAATAAACAACTTATGTCTACAAGTTTGGTTGGCTACATGAAGTCTAAATCGTTTTCAACCTGATCCTTCCATCGGAAGAGAGGCCTTTTTTTGCGGTAGGGCTGAAAATGCCCAATGCTCTATAATTGCTGCCGTCGTAGCAACCGTGTGTCCGTAGACTAAAAAACAGCCCCACTATTGGAACCATCACCCACCTAGCTACCACTTTCGCATTACTTCGGGGTAGCGTTCCATATTTCTCATTTTTCAAGATCATACTGTTGTCCCTGCGTCCAGGTTTCCGCTATTTGCTCTGAGTGTCGATTTAATCTCATGCGCATTTTTCTGCGCTACCTCTCAGCATCCATCAGGCATGTCATGACTATAAATGCCATTTTGCTCACTGCAGTCCAGCATTCCTTCCTGTTGCACATTTGTGATACTAAATTTCTCGTGTTAGGTTCCTCCCTAAAAACTCTACGAAAGTTGAGTTTTTCCTCGTGAAAACGGGGGCAGTGAAACATGAAATGTTCGCTTCCATAAATACTCTTTGAAACCGCCTTGTCCACTCAGTATCGTCAGATGGTAGTTCAGTTCGCCGGGCTTTCGTTCATTTTATTGAGCTACGTCCCAAACTAATGTGAAGGTCCAACGCCCTTTACTCGAGGCCTCCCACCATTCTTGTCACTTAGATATTGCTTGTGCCTTTGCTCTTTCCTTGGCATCTTCAGATGGTCGCTCGATTTAGTGTTATACAGATGGGCCATTTCGCTTGCCATTAAGTCCACTGGAATTTTCCGGTTTAGGGCCAGGATCGCGTCGTCGGACACCGCCATTCTATCCTTATAGCTACAATTCAGCTTTCTTGGCTGGAGCATCTTTTGTATACTCAGCTGAGCAGAGCTCACAGAGTATATTAATTTTGTTCGCACAACAGTACCCCGTAACGGCATAAACTTATCGAGATAGATATATACTCCTATATATCAAAATGATCTGGGCGAAAAAAGAAATTCATTTAGCCATGTCCGTCCGTGCGTCCTTCCGTCCGTTTGTCCGTTAACACGATAATTTGAGTAACTTTTGAGGTATCTTAATGAAATTTGGTATGTAAGTCCCTGGCCACTCCTCCCAGATCCCTATTTAAAATGAGCGAAATCGCACTATAACCACCCCTACTTTTTCGATATCGAAAATTTCGAAAAACCGAAAAAATGCGATAATTCATTACCAAAGACGGATAGAGCGATGAAGGTTTGTGACCTTATGACGCAGAATAGAAAATTAGTAAAATCTGGGACAGTGGGCGTGGCACCACCCACTTTTAAAAGAAGGTAATTTAAAAGTTTGTTGGCAGTCGTTGAAGATATTTTGATGATATTTGTCAGGAACGTTACTCCTATTACTATATATGTCCTATATAAAAATTAGCAAAATCGGATAACGTACACGCCCACTTACAAAAAAAAATTTTTTAAGTAAAAAAAAATTTTGTTATCTTTACAGTATATAAATAAACTATGACAACATTCAACCCCAGTAATGATATGGTGCAACAAAATACAAAAATAAAGGAAATTTTTAAAATGGGCGTGGCTAGCCTTTATTCATTTAATTTTTCTAGAATATTTTTAATGCCATATGTCGAACAAAAATTTACAAATCTTTGTGAAATTTGGTAGTGGCATAGCTTCTATGACGATAATTGTTTTCTGTGAAAAGGGGCGAAATCGGTTGAAGCCACGCCCAGTTTTAATACAAAGTCGACCGTCTGTCCTTCCGCTCGGCCGTTAACACGATAACTTGAGCAAAAATCGATATATCTTTACTAAACTCAGTTCACGTTCTTATCTGAACACACCTTATCTTGGTATTAAAAATAGGCGAAATCCGTCATAGTCGCGCCCACTTTTTCGATATCGAAAATTTCTAAAAATAAAAAAAATGCCATAATTTTTACCAAATACGAAAAAAGGGATGAAACATTGTCAAAATATAACTTTAGAAAAAACTTTGTAAAATGGGTGTGACACCTACCATATTAAGTAGAAGAAAATGAAAAAGTTCTGCAGGGCGAAATCAAAAGTCCTTGAATCATGGAAGGAATACTGTTAGTGGTATTACATATATAAATAAATTAGCGGTACCCGACAGATGATGTTCTGGGTCACCCTGGTTCACATTTTGGTCGATATCTCGAAAACGCCTTCACATATATAACTAAGGGCCACTCCCCTTTAAAACCCTCACTAATACCTTTAATTTGACACCCATATCCGTACAAACGTATTCTAGACCAGTAGTGGAATTCACTAACATTTTTAACGACATTTGCCATTTCTTTATTTTCGAATCGATAACTATAACGATTTCGTTATTCAACAACTATTTTGTATCGATATTCGTTTATCGACGATCAGCTGTGTCGTTAAATAAACGGCAAGTAAATTGGCTGCGTTAAAAATCACGATATTAATATTTCTGGCAATTTTAGTTAAAAAAGAAAATCGGAACTTTTATTAAATACTTTCAAACAGGAAAAGCTGCTTTATTTATAAATCAAATGGCATTCGAGTATTTGGCGTACGTTTTATCACAAAATGTAGAATTACTAAGTCCATCGCCAGTTGTTCATAGAGAAGTAGATGACCCATTCCACTTGAATGCAACGGAGTTTCTAAAGCTGTACCGACTAATCCTAGACTTGGCTCATGATATTATTTCTCAATTTGATGGTCAATTAAGGTTTACAAGAATAACTGCGATGTCAACAGAGAAAAAAAAAAAATAGTACCGCATTTACTTACCTTTTGTTAAAATATGTAAAAACTTTTAAAACAGTTAGTATGCGGAATATATTTATTTTTGGCGTTCCTTTTGTGCTTTTCGCATTTTTTAGCTTTCGTTAAGCTGTGCTGCCACCTTTATACTATTAAAGCAAAATTTAAATGTAATTTATTTCGATTCGTTAAAACTAAGTTAGTGAATAGCACAATCGATAAGGCAAGCGACAAAATCGTTAATTAAAATCTCGACAAATCGCATCGTTATAAGTTAGTGAATTCCGCTACAGACGGTTCACCTTTATGGCGATATCTCGAAAAGGCGTCCACCTATATACCTAATTCCCACTCGCTTTTAAAATAGTCTTCAATACCTTTCATTTGATACGCATGCCATACAAATACATTCCAGAGTTACCCTAGGTTCATTTTCCTACATGGTGATTTTCCATTATATGACAAAGGATGAAGGAAAATCGTTCCAAAAAAAGTCACCCTTGGTCTGCAGTTTGGTCGATATTTCCCGAACGTATGTGATATGGAATTCAAAACCACTTATAAACCATCTACGAAACCCTACGAAACCAACGCAGCTAAGCTCTCAGCTGAGTATGTAATGTTCGGTTACACCCGAACTTAGCCTTCCTTACTTGTTATCTCAAATATTGATTTTATGAAGTATAAGCAGAATTTCTCTTACCACCATATTACATTCGATTTAATATTTGTAGCTACCCAATTTTAATTAATATTTTTATGTATTTAAATCTTCTTTTTTCCTTTTTTTCACATCGAAAAGTTCAAACAAACGTTATATCTTGAGGCTTAATAACTAATAGTCGAAAACTTGAGGGCAGAAAACAAGTCAAATGACTGTGGCACAAAAAATATTTGAATGGAATAATTTTACAATACGAGTACAATTGCAATTGGCCAATTCAAAGAAAACTCATTACATTTGTTTGACTGCTGCCCACGCTTCATCGCACCGCACTTGCACCTTTTTGTGTTAAAAAATAACGCAGTCGGAGTCTCCATATGCGCCGCATATTTTTCGCCTTTTGTCTTTTACAGATGGCAGCGTTTCCGTATACAATAAAAATAATTTTTTTTGTTTTTGTTTTATTTACTTTCTTCCCATTACCATTGATCGTTGTTGTCGTTGTTCGATTGTTATATTGTTGGTCCGGAACTGGCAAGTAATTTTTGCAATCAGGACTCAAGATGATAGTGAAAATACTAAGTAGCATCGCTTTTGTGTAGAAAATGAAGCTTGAAATTAAGTGGCGAACCTTAAATAGAATGGTCAATGTCGCGGTGAGTTTTGCACTTATTTTTATTACATTTTCCTTTCTTTGTTTTCGTTTTCTTATAGTTTTTTTTTTTTCTTCTAATTTTAATTTCTTTTTTCTATTCTACTTTTTTGCACAATTTTTAAGTGCTTTCCATTGCGGTTGGCTGAGATTAGGTTCAAAGTAAAATCATCCAGCCGCCAGCTGTGCAATGAGGTGTGAAGGAAATTCTGAATTGCTTTCATTTTTTTTAGAAATGGCGCGTTTTTCTTTAGAGCTCGGGTTTTTTTTTTTTTTTGTTTTTTTTTTTTTCCTTCATTATAACTTTACGGTGGTTTGTTTTATTTTATAATTTTTTTTTATAATTTTCTCAGTTTTTTTACTTGTATTGTTTTTGTTGCGGCTTTTATTGCTGCCATTGATAAGCTGCGTAGTGAAAGGACATTTTTATCACATTAAAATCGAGCGCTCAGCAGGTAATTATTTCAGAAAAAGTTATGCAGGTAAATTAAAAATTTCATTTTGTACCATTCTCAGTCTATTAGAAGATAAAAACATTGATACGTAAATACTTATACACTCGAACATGTATATGACCAGGCATCAAACCGAAACAGTTTCCATCTCAGCATTCGAAGCAGTTCTAGTATATCTACATATAAAGTTTGGATTTGTGTTTGTCTGAAGATTTTATTCAGATATGCATAAAAGCTTCATATAAACCCGAAATGTGTTCATGTGAACTTTTTTCCGGGAAGTGGACCAGAGATGTATCTGTTCGAACAACATTTATTTATGGTTCGATTTGCCTGAAATTTGGTATAAGTTAGCCCTTTACTTAAGGCTCCATTACTGATACTTAGCATAGACTTGACTTGGCTTGCGAGCTGTCACTTACAGTTCTGTTAAATGAACATTGCATGTTACTGATTACTCAAAACTTAACTTGACTTAGAAGTCTGTTGAATTTTAATTTTCTATGTAAGTTCTAAGTGACGTTTACATTTTGAGATGCCATTTGTTTGTTTCCATTTCATTTTGACATTTTGTCATACAAATTGACATTTATTTAAAAATAAATTTCAACGCTAATTATGATGCCAGGTTGTATGCGCCAAGTGGAGTATAATCGCGGCTAAGTTGCCAAGTTTACGCCTAGTCAAGTCAAGTCTATGCTAAGTATCAGTAATGGGGGCTTTAGATTAGTAATAACTACTGAGTTGGGACTGGGACTGGGACTGGGATTGGAACTGGGATTGGAACTGGGACTGGGACTGGGACTGGGACTGGGACTGAGACTGTGACTGGGACTGGGACTCGGACTGTTGTTAATAAAGAAAGAGGCAAAATATCTCTGAGCGGAAACTTGACAACACATAAAAGGTATAAGTAAATAGAAAATCCCATATTGTTACTACGTGATGCAATAGCTCCCAATCTCAACGAAGTTTGAGGTGTCTATTGTGAGGAAATCCATATACTGATCCAGATTCAGATGTCTGGTTCAGGGATGAAAAGAGATTGGATTACGGACAAATGGTAGCTGACATCTTTGGGCCAAATTTAAAAAAAATTGATAACAAGAGATGCTTCCCCAATATTTTTCAGCCAGATATCCATGCAAGAGAAGTTTGCGGTAGGAAACATCTGCGAATGGGTTATCCTCCATCATCCTAATGCGCTCACACTGCCAGGCTGTGCGATGATTGCAATCTTACACAACAATGACTTCCAAGCTAGTCCGTGATTACATAAGAGTAATTACTGATTTGGGGACCAAAAAGAAGATTGATTATTATGGGCTTCCGGGCATCATAAACATGAAGGTAAAGGAATCATTTACCTAAGAAGAGAAGACCTACGTGACGCTGCATTCTACGATATCATCTAAATACCGGCTTACATTCTCTGTGAATGCGTCGCTAGGATAAGACAGAGGCTCTCCCATCACGGTATCGTGACTCCTAATCTCTTCGTGATATGGGGTAAAAAGCCTGAAGAGGTGCTTAAATACATTAAAACCCCCCACATGCAGTAACAGTCTGAAATAGGTCGCAGTACATCGAGCCCTAATGATATTAAAAACAACAATAATACCTCCGATGAGATAAAGTCAAGCTCGGAGTGTTTGCCACTGCCGAGGGGAACTCAGCTTGGAAATGTTACAATGTATAACAAGGCCAACAAATTTTCGTCGTCCTATTTGATAATAAAGTATAGCATTTTTTTCATTTTCTCATATTTTCGATATCGAGACTATGGGCGTGGCTAACATCTGATTTCGTTCATTATACATATCAATATTTTCTGCGTTCAGGTATTAGCTCGTTAACTAAACTCAATGTATTTATAACAATTTTTGCTCAAAAAAGGGCAGACAGACATCTGGGTATAAATTTAGGAAGCTATCCCATGGACGTATAGGCGGACAAAAATGGAAAAGGGTTGGCACATTCGAAATCTTTTTCAGTTCTTTAATTTTGTTATAGGTTTGAAAGGTTGTAGTTGAAGCATCGGTCAACCCGTCGTACTTTAAGGGGCAGAAGGAGCCTCCTAGTAAAAAGAGATGAATACAAGGCGGAAGAAAAACGAGCTTACCCTATGTAAATCTTGGAAAGGGGCTCGGCTTTCAGAAGAATATACACTAAGAGCCAGCTCTTGAGTGAAGATGAAGCTCGCGGAGTAGGGCGTTAAAGAAATGTTATGAGCATAGTCTATATAAATCTTAATCACGGCAAAGCATCACTAATTGCGTTTCTTTTTGGCCTATATTCAGGTGCGTTATTATGCAGAAAAAATTCCCTTAATTTCTCTGTAATCTTATGGATACGACATTATCAACAATTCATAATTGAGCAAGAAGTTCAAGACTCAGGGTTAATCTGGAAAAAAACTGAACTAGTCCTTTTCACAAGAATGTGGAAAACGCAGCATTTTATAACACCCAAGTTTGGTAGCAAACGCCCGGCTGAGAGTGATAAGATCAAGTATATGGTAATCATTCTGGATAGGAAACTTCTCTGAAGTGACAAAAAAATCTATCAGGCAAAGGAAGTAACAACTGAGTTTTTCTTCTCTGAAAAGCACTTGGTGTATCATGAGGATGTCATCGCAAAGTAGAAAATTGTATTCATTCAGTAATTGTTTACCCATTTTTTTGTGTGGTGTTCTGGTTTGATACCCAGCGCTTACAAATACTACGAATCTTAAACGCTTACAACAGGTACAGAAGAGCTCGAAGCTCTTAATTAGCGGTGCTTTTGTCTTCATCCCGACGAAGGTATTCAACAGTATGCTGCACCTTCCACTGCTGGATTTGGTCTCGAATAAAATATCCGTTTTCGCGGCCTTGCGCATAAGAGAGACTGGCAGTTGGAAGACTGGAAGAAGTGGTCATGTTACGATCTTAAAAACTGAAGCCTCAGTTTAATTATCAGTACTCACTTATAATTGTACATCCAGCAACTTTTTCCCTGGGAACTAAACAATGTGCATTCCCACACGACAAGAATTAGCGAATAGGAAAAATGCTGTTTAGTGTGCCATCCACGTCTTTGCCGATGTCTCTTAGCTTGACGGAAAGGCAGGGATTAATATCTTTTCACGATACCTTGCACTTAGAGTCTAATTTCGCGACCATTGTACCGTATATCAAGCGAAAATGTGATCAATACGCGGTGCTTCAAATCATTTGGCACTTCTGCCTAAAGACGAGAAAGTGGAGGTTATTTTCTCAGACAGCCAGGTGTGAAGGCACAACGTCGATAGCTGAATGCCACAAATCTCTCCATGGGATAGTCCAGCACTTTATTGTCGGCCTTATATGTACCGAGCGTAGGGATAATGAAGACAAATGTCCACATTCTTCCCGAAAATAACTATGGCCTCCTTAAAATTCCATCCGAGCATGTACCCTGTAATCAGGGTAATTTTACTCTAGTCAGGGCTTCCTACATACGAGTCTTCAAGGTTGCCTTGGCCTTCCTATGATAACCATCAGTGAGTTAGGGTTTTCGTCCCCAATTACGTTTCTCACAGTTCACCGTTTTTATTTCAAAACTGAAACTAAAATCCTAAACAAGCTAATACTGAAAACAAAACCAAACGACTTCGCAGAACCGAAACACAATATTTTTTTGAAATGGCGGCATTCCGTGATTTTCCATTCTAACATTTGCTAATTCAGCAATGCAAATCAACATAATTAACTAAAAATGTTACTCATATGCAGTGTGGGGCGTAAATAAAAAGCAATAAACTTTTATGCATTTATTGATGTTGAAGCGTTTGTGGGGCGTAAACATGGGGGAATGCAATGAAGTCGTTTTTTAATTTTGTTACTCAATGGCTCAAAAAAACGCTGCTGAAAAAATTTAATTAAATGTGTTTGTAGTGTTTCAAAGGAAATTCTGAAGGTCAAAAACATTAAGGAATACAAGTCATTGTGCTTTGAAGTAGTATGCAGTGATTATACAACATTAATTGATTTATCGATGAGAGAGTAGGACAAATGGAGAAAACATATAATTTAAACGATTTACATATTTGTTGATTACTTTGCTAAGTGAAATATATTTTATATTAGAAACTCAGGAACATAAATGTCTCGCTGTACGGATCGGAATCATGAACGGTGTCGAAAATTGATGGGACTTAAGATGGATGAATACAGGCATTAAATTTTCGTTCTAAGAGACGATGTTGTAAATTCAACAAAGAGATTATAACTCATACCCCTCCCGCTATCTTATCAGACATGTTCTCTAGTATTTGTTCATGTGGTGGAAAATTTTCTAGAGCGAATCTTTACCAAGTCAAAGGACGTACTTTTGTGGTCTGACCAGCTCGTTGACTTCGTGTTTCGCACAGTAACTTATATACTTATGATTATTAGTATTGGGCTTTGTGTAGAACTATTGTGCATGACAATTCAGACTAATTTTGTGTGTGGGGGCTTTTAATGTATCCAAGTATCTCTTCAGGCTTTTTACTCCATATCACATAGGAATTAGGTGCCACACCACCTAGATTGGAGAGTATCTGCCTTACCAGAGCTACACATTGCCATAGAGTGTGCATCGGTGTTTCCTTCTCCAGCTCACTAAACGACAAATTTTAGTATCGCATAGATTTAACTTGCTAGGTGATATCGTAGAACACAGTGTCTCCTATAGTACCCAGTGAGAGTTTGTAGGTCCTTCCTGCTTAGATAAATGAGTTTGGCTGATACTTTCGTTGCCGGAAGTATAAACAGTTTCACCTGTCTTTGCCCTGGGCAGTCAATCCAGTAACGTGTGTATGGTTTTGTTTCCCAGTTACTATTGGTTTCAGTGGTGTGTGCAAAAAAGCTCTGAACCATAGAATGCTGCTGTAGCGCCCTGATTTGCTAGGTAATCTGCATGTTCATTACATTCACCTGATGTCCGGGATCCCATCCTAACAAAACCTTGTTTTTGGCTCCAGGTCGTAAGAATTTCTATACCGTCATCGTTATATACTTAGAACCGTTGTTTCAGTATTACACAGACGGATGCTACTATTTCTGTGGCAGGATCGTTTCAGATTGAGCAAAGCCACTTTAATTTAACAATTTTACATCTTAATATAGAAATTTTTTCTGTACGTGGGTTTGTGACTGAACCGCTTTTTATTAAAAGTTGTGTATGTATTCTGGAAGATATGAGGATACTTTACACTAACAATTTGATCAATTTTCTTTTTTATATTCCGGGAAGTGGACAAAAGGTCGACCTATTCGAAAAACTGTTATTTGGTTTGAAAAGCTATACTATCCGGCCTTCCACCGGTTTAACCACAAAAGTTGCAGCTTGTCTTTTCTTTTTTGTCCGTATTTTTGCTTTTGGAGCTTGGGCGGAAGGAGATTGCTTAACTGATTGGGCCCGCTGTTCCGGCATAAAATTTAGTACAAGGGTTCCTTTTTTTTGAAATTTTTTATTTAGGCAGCCTTTCGAATAGGTTTGTCTTATATCAAGATCTTAGATGGTTTGTAAGTCGGTTTTAAATACAAAATTTAACCCGTTTTTGAAGTTTAGGCCAGTCTGGATAAGGGTCACACTAAAATCTGCTTTTACAATGTGGACATCAAACTGAATGTGTTAGCCAGGGTTTAAACAAAGATTGGAGGTTAGGAAAACGAACAGGAGAGCTATACGAAAAGCCACAGAAATAAAAACATAAATAGTGAATAAAGAGATAGGAGTGGGATTGGAGAGAGGGAGAAAAATAATTGGTAGAGGAATAACAATCGAGAAAAAGTGTGATGGAGAGAATATATAGTGTGGGGTAGGAAATGGAGGTAAGAATGGAGAAAGTGCAAGAGAAATATAGGAAGAAGAAGAAGCAAGGGAAGGAGGGTGATGAAGAAAAATAGAGGAGTTTAAAAAAATAAAGTGGGAGTAGAGAAGAGAAAATTAAGAAATTTATAGGGAGAAGATACACATATATCAAAAATCAAAAGGGACGAGGAAGAGGCTGGAAGATATAAACATTATTTTTGCACAACCTGCAATGTTAAACAGAGCAGAGAGGAATATTATTTGGTGAGGAAATGTGTAAGTTTTTCTTCTATATCTTTTATATATAAATGAGAGCGATTTTTAAAATTATCTGCGTTAGTTTCATCTATCTTCGCAGGGCTTGATAGAAACACAGGTATTGAAACGAAGTATATTGAAACAATTTTCCGTCATCCCTTGTTTAGTTTGGAGAAAACCCGATTACAACGTTGCATCATCATCAGCATCATTTTTCCTACAAACCAAATTTGACAAGGGATGAAAGAAAATCGTTCTAATTTACATCACTTATACACCCTGTCAGAAAATCAACAAAATGAAACGAATCAGTATTGAAATCGATTGGTCAGCTGAAGCAGGTTTTCAATATTTGGTAAAGAGATTCCATATCTGTGGTTAATTTTTTGAAAGTAGGCAAACCAATTTTTGCGCAAAACAAAATCTGCCAGGTGCTCTAGTTTATATTAAAAAAAATTACTGATGTGCGAGCCCTACTTTTTAAATGAATGTAAGCCAAACGTTTGGGCCAGATAAGAACTGCCGCGTACGCTAGTTAAACATTTATACCAATCCTTTGATACGTTTTGTTTTTTCTCTCCATATAGATTCGAAATTTCGCTCGCTATTTAGGGCAAAAGTGTTCCTTATTACAGTTAGGTTGGATGTGTAAGTCGCTTACCAGTTTCCTATTACTGGCCTTAAACTCTTCTGCCGTTCTTCGGATTTTCTGATTGAACCTTAAGGACTTGTTCCTATCGGCTAGCAACTAGAGCTGTACGTACTATAGAGCTTTCTTTTCTCTTTGTCTCACTACGCTGTGCTCGTTAGGAGGCAGGTTTGGGGGCTAAGAGCATACCAGCCGCAGGTGTGCCTGTCGTAAGAAGCGACTTAAATACCCAAATGATTCAAGTTGTTGAACAGCGCAACCTTTGTTATAAATTTTACTTCATTGCATTTTACCCGTTCATACGGATTCGGGAGGGGCTCGTAGCGCGCGTGCATGCTTGCTCTATCCAGGCTTAGTCACTCGGATTGTCGGGGTTCTTGCTCCTTACGTCCTACCATAATACATATATATAACAACATTATTTCATGCACTTAGTTGGACGAAACCAAAGGTGGAACTACACCTACACCAAAATAAATAACTTTTGCTCTCAGCCTTTTTCATATATCTACGGGCGGACAGACTAATGTTGCATAAAACTAAAATAAAACGGACCGAATAATGAAGTATAATAATTACGATATTTTTGTATATTATCAATACCAAAATGACACAAGCTCTATGCAAATGCATAAACAAATAAAACAAAATAAAACAATATTTTGTCGAATGATGGCTAAATATGGTGTTTCGGCTTCTTGTCATCTCTCCTTCCTATCCTACCATTGCACTAAGTGTTAAATATGCTCTCCCGTATCCAACCGAAAAGAATTAAACCAACAAATACAATTGACTCACAAGACTTTCATTGATCTCTTAGGCTTTATTCATATTAATTACTAACATCAACATTACTCATTCACAGAAAGCTGAGAAAAGAAAACTTTAGGTATATTACAATCATAACATATGATACCTAGGTAATGCTTTTGTCTTTTCATAGACAAAGGGTAGTAGATCAAAACCAATTGTACATAGGTATGTTTGTAATAACGAGCTACAATTCAAATCTTCACTGCCTGCTTATATGCAGGAACAATATTGCCTTACTTAGAGCAATTCACACTTTCCTATTTTAAGTATTCATTGATAACTTAAATGTGTTCTCAAAAAAAAAAAACAGAAAAAACATGTCTTGTTTTTTTTTTTTACATAGTGTTTTGTTTTACATGAATGCAAATTTTCTAAGCGGAATTCATAGGGGGGCCAAAAAATGCATATAAGTAACTTCAAAAAGCAAATTCATTCAGTTTTGTTTTTTTTTTTTTGTTTTTTTTTTTTTTTGTTTTTGAGTCTAACTTGATAATTCATGTGTATGATTACTTAAATAAATAAATATTGATTAAGAATTTTAACTTACATTTTGGTGAGCTCATCCATCGGTGTTTGCGCAAACAGCAACCAAGTATAGCTTTTACATTTTTTTCTTATTTAATGTAAAGGTTTTATTAACTTTTATATACGTATGATTGCTCAAATTTTTGGTGCTCGGCTCTATATAACTTTATTTTAATGGTTTTCTTCCATTTTTTCTCTTTCTTTTCGATAAAAATTAATTTATGATTTAAAACTAAAACGAATTATCGCTGTAAATGATATTTAATAGAATGTTAATGAAAGTCCAAAATAACTTTTGAACATTTACATATTTAAAGTTGGAACATTCCATATGGAAAAATTTTGAGTTTCTCAAATATATTGAGACCAAGTTTTAATAGTAGCACTAAAACCAACATATTTCTTACTGTATATTGTTTATATTTTTATTCCTATTGTTAATTTCTTTCCTTATTGAAAGGTTAGCTTGGGAGTTCATAACAACATAGAGCATGTGGCTTTCTTCGCGCATGGATGGAATCCGATTGTCTTTAACAGTTTGACTAAAATCTTTATTGCCGCTGCGAGATTTTTTTCCATAGTTCGGAGTTTTATTGGAGTCCCACTCTTGATCCAAACTATTAATGCAGATGCTGCTCGCAATAGTTAAGGTTCCCTCATGGATTATCAAATGCTCGATGCACGTGTCCAGTTTTAGGGTCCTCAGTCACGATTTTACTTACGGTCAAATAAATTTACAGATCGCGAAAATATATTAATTGAAACAAAGTAATATATTTACTTTATACTTTTACTTCAAACAAATGGACGCACTATGTGCAATTTTAATAAAAACTTCAGATTGTTAAAGTTAAATGTTTCATCGTGAGCCTAGCTCCACAAAAATTTACCTCTTCTCCCAGCGAATACTCAATCGAAAAAGACAGAGGAAATTCACTCGACGTAGTTTGACAGCTTCATAAGCACTCTTTCGCACATTTTCTTCAAACAGTGTTGGGTAGTGGTGACAATATATTCTTATATATATAAAAAAGAATCCTAAGCTGTGTTACAGACTACAACCGTAATTAGCTTCAGGCTTTATGAACAAAAGGCTTTATGAACAAAAGGAAATAAAAGGATTACCCATCACACCTTCAAGGGGTTGCCAGCGCTATTTATAGCTTCTCCAACCCAATTTTCAACCTCACCTACCCGTGGCGAACCCTTTTTCTTTAATATCCAAGGCTCTTGCGATCCCAAGTTCCTCATGGAACTAGGTAATGGGGGCGGAGTGGCTTAGATCAATGTGGCTTAGATTCAATGTGGTCATATTAAATCGTTCCCAAAATGATCGGGCTTGTACCTTAATGGTACTTGTTAACGGAACGTTCCGTATCTATACCCGGCAAAGGACCACCATCATCCCCAAAACCGTAGGGGAGTGTCTTTATCGCTAAAACAACAACACGCTTCGATCGTACATATAGTGCTCTCTGTGTCAAAGCGGAAGGTGAGACGTTCTTCGTAATAGCACTAATTTTTCTGATTTTCTAAAATATCATCGTTAGAGCGATTACTCTCAGAAAGCATGTGTGAGTTGCGAGTGACAAACTATATATTCAGTATGTGAGCAGCTTACTAACAGCAAACTTTCGTTAAGTGTCTGCGAGCACTTAGTTCAATGTGCATATACCCTATAGGGAAGATTCTTAGTTCTGCACTAGAGCAATCGGAAGCATTAATAGCTCACCCTGAATATCTTTTATGCCACCTGGCGAATTAACATTGCCACGTCGGCGGCGGTGGAAATTGTCCTCCAGCTGCATTACCTCTTCTACAGTTCCCAACTAATGAAAATCTAGCCAGTATCGAGCTTGTTTGTATTCTGTGCTTTAGGTCTAGTTCTGAAACAGAAATTTATATCAATAATTACTAGCATTTCAAATTAGGTAAGTCTGCGTATTTAAGCTAATACGTATCATCAATTTCTGCGTGGTCAATTTGTTTAGTTTGGTCATTTTACTAGAACCTGATACTATAAATGAGATATTAGATGAATTATCAGAACTGAATATTTGGACATTTTCACCTTTTAATCCTGCATACAGCTAACATAGAAGCAAACAAAAAATATTGAGCCCTACCACGCAGTCTTTTAATGAACAGTGTCCTACGCGCACTCCTTTTGTCTGATATAACTCATTAGTATATACGATGGCCTGCTAACAACTTCTTTCTTAAGCTAGATTTTCAGCTCTTTATTCCCCAAAAAAAGTTTAGTGAAGTCTTTCTTGAACTTTCATCTCATACAGCTCCTTCTCTGGTAAAAAAATTTCATATGGTATATTTACTATGGGATCTAATGTACTATATTTATTTTCGAGCGGACCCAATCGAGATCTTGAGAGTATGCATTCCTTAACATTACCTATTGATGAAAAAAGCAACTGTACTTCTTATATCCTTCTTTACTTTCCGTTTCCGTTCTAGAGTCAATTTTGGACAATATTAGAACTCAACGATTTAAATACAGGCATAGAAATGAAATGATGGAAAACTGTTCCAAAAAAATGTCTTTTTAATACTTTATTTCTTTAGTCGGAATTTTTACGCATAAATATTGCGCAATAAATACTGCGTAAACGTAACTCATATGAGATTTTCCAAGCAATTATCTGCAAGCAACATCTAATGGGCAATCAAGAATTCGTATCGGAAAAACTCCTATTTTGCTTCCAAATTGTGGTCAATGTATATCTAGAATGTAATTCAACAAATCTGTATTATCACTTGCTAACGAATATTTAAGTAAGAAAATATACATAAATACATTAGGGTGATACATAAATATCAGATAAAAGCTGTTTTTCAGTCTGACGCTTTTAAACGGTGCTACAGACAGATATTTTTTTAAATTATACACAAACTCGGTTACACAAGCACTTTACGCGAAAATTAGGGCCGAGCTTCTATTTCAATTTAAGTTGTACTATTTTTTATTTTTTTTTTTACAAAACTGGACGTCCAACATGTTTAATGCCGACTTCATACCGCATCTGCTGAGGCAGGTGGCATTTTTTGCAGAGGATTTGCTCAAGTTAAATACTAGCTGGGCTTGTGAAACCGCTGCCGACGGGAACCTGGTTCTAGAAAAGTATTTGAAACAGTTTGATGTAAGCTGCCGCGTCACTTTTATTGGCGTATTTCGATTATTTAAGCTAGCACATTAACACACCGGCTGCTGGGTATGGTTGCAGTTATTATATGTAAATTTTTTCCCCAATTTTAGTCACCTATGAATGTCGCTCAATAGTCTCCAGACAAAATAAATTTTAGTGTCATAGAGTTATTTGAACTTTTACCTCTGTTCGAGAGGATAGAGAGAGAGTTCTCTTCCGAGCCGAAATCATTTGTATACCTTTCATGAACATGAAATGGTATATTAACTTTGGTCCGATGTTTGTACCGTTGAGAAATATAGAAGATAGACTCACCATTAACTATACCGAATTGATCAGGGCGACGAACTGAGTTGATATAGCCATGTTCGTCTGTCCGTCCGTCTGTCTGTTTGAACGCAAATTTACTTACTTACTTAATTGGCGCTTAACCGTCTAAACGGTTATGGCCGTCCAATAAGGCGCGCCAGTAGCTCCTTCGCTCCGCCCACCGGCGCGAATTGGTCACACCAAGGGAGTTTAAATCGTTTTCCACCTGGTCCTTCCAACGGAGTGGGGGCCGCCCTCTACCTCTGCTTCCATAGGCGGGTTCCGACAGAAACACTTTCTTGGACGGAGCATCATCTTTCATTTGCATAACATGGCCTAGCCAGCGCAGCCGCTGCGTTTTAATTCGCTGGACTATGTTGATGTCTGCATATAGCTCGTACAGCTCATCATTAAATCTTCTTCGGTACTCGCCATCGCCAACGCGTAGAGGTCCATAAATCTTTCGAAGAACTTTTCTCTCGAACACTTGAACGCAAACTAGTCCCTCAAATTTTCAGATATCTCACTGAAATTTGGCACAAGGATGTATTTTTGTATTATATTAGACATTTGTTGGATCCGATTGGATCGGACCACTATAACATATATCTCCCATACGACCTTTATTTCAGATAATACGATTTTGATCATTCCTGCCGCAATTTAGAAAGTATAAACGTGAAACTCGGTGATATATATTCTAATATATCATAGAAGATTTTCTGAAAAAATCACTTTGATCGGAGCTATATATAGTATATATCCCATACAACCGATCGTTCAGATAGAAAGATTTTTGGCAATTTCTACCTAAATTTTCAATATAAACACGTTAAACTTGATGATATTTATTCTAATATATAATCTTGCCAATAAATGCTACTTTGGACTAGGTAGGCAACTGAAAATTAAAGTCCTCTCTCGGCGAACGAAAATCATACTCTACAAGTCACTTATCGTACCCGTCCTGCTATATGGGGCAGAAGCATGGACCATGACAACAGCAGATGAAGCGGCTTTGGGAGTGTCCGAGAGAAAAGTTCTTCGAAAGATTTATGGACCTCTACGCGTTGGCGATGGCGAGTACCGAAGAAGATTTAATGATGAGCTGTACGAGCTATACGCAGACATCAACATAGTCCAGCGAATTAAAACGCAGCGGGTGCGCTGGCTAGGCCATGTTATGCGTATGAAAGATGATGCTCCGGCCAAGAAAGTGTTTCTGTCGGAACCCGCCTATGGAAGCAGAGGTAGAGGGCGGCCCCCACTCCGTTGGAAGGACCAGGTGGAAAACGATTTAAACTCCCTTGGTGTGACCAATTGGCGCCGGTTGGCGGAGCGAAGGAGCGACTGGCGCGCCTTGTTGGACGGCCATAACCGTTTAGACGGTTAAGCGCCAATTAAGTAAGTAAGTAAGTATAATAGAAGATTTCATGAAAAAATAATTTCGATCGGACCTATATATAATATATATCCCATACAACCGATCTTTCAGACAGAAAGATGTTTAGCCATTTCTCTCATAATTTCCAATATAGAAAAGTTAAACATGGTGAAATTTATTCTAATATATCATAAAAGATTTCCTGAAAAAATCGCTTTGATGGGAGCTATATGTATATAGTATATACCTATCCCATACAACCGATCGTTCAGATAGAAAGGTTTTTGGCCATTTCTCCCTTAGTTTCCAATATAAAAACGTGAAACTTGGTGATATATATTCTAATATATCATAGAAGTTTTCCTGTAAAAATCATTTCGATAGGAGCTATATATAATATATATTCATACAACCGATCGTTCAGATAATGGGGTTTTTTGCCATTTTTTTATATTTATCTTAAAATTGTTTAGGTTTTTACATCTGTTCACTATATATTTCTTATCTTATACATCCGATTATTTGGAGATTACGAACGGGATAAGATTATTGTTCAGCCCCATTCATGCAAGGTATGAAGTCTTCGGCACAGCCGAAGACAGTCCCGTCCTTACTTGTTTGTACTTAAATTGTACGCTGTAGAGTCTATGCTAAGTTGTTTATTTTATTTATATTAATACTTTTACTTGTTTCTTACTTGTGATATTTAAATTTTTTTAAAATAATTAAGTTACCATTTTTAAATGAAAATTTTGGAAGTTATCAAAATAAGAAAATTATGCTAGAATATAAAATTTTGTTAAACGAATTAATATTTCAAAATAATTCAATAAAAATTTATAGAATAAATAGTTTATTATAATTATTCTATAATGGCGATCCTTCCAAATAAAATAAATAAATAACAATAGATCTGTACTATATTAAGCAGCTGTCGAGCGCTACATTAGTTTAAAAAAGTTAACTCTATATCAACGCTTTTCAAACAAACTCCTACAACTATCCTCCTGTATATATAAGTGCAACACCATTGTGAACAGCGTGTTATCTAAATTATGCAATACTTTCAAAATTAAATGAATGAAGTGGAACATCTAAAGACCTACTTTATTATTATGTGACAAAAAGTCAAAATCTGTATATCTATTTATATATAAATGTGCAATTTTCGATTGTGTGCAAAAATACAGATATAAAATATATATATTTACTAAGAAAATCTGCGTTTTTTTTTGCCGGAATAATAAACGCCTTATAGTGGCTACTTTTAAAATAATTTGCACATAAGAGTGGTACCAACAATGAAGTATAGCAGTAACACTACGTCACTCTCAAATACTTTGTGTCTATAAACGTCTTATTTATTATATTAGAATATTAAATATTTTTACTGTTGCTGTTACTACGTGTACTTACTGTTAATTAATTGTACGCAACGTCGACGTCTCATCTACACCTCAATAAAAGCTGATTTTGATCTGGATAGTCTCATACAAAGCATCATTTAAGGTACTTCAACAACAACCTTTTCATTGCAATATCAACGATCAACATTTTTAATTAAAATTTATTTATAAATAATTAAAAAGATCATTGTATTTAAGTACGAATATAAATATATATTTTTATATGAATAAAAATTTTTTAATCAAAATTAAATAATATTAAATTTATATATATATATTTATTTATAAACAAAATATTTTAATTTATTATAAAATTTTATTTTATTTTTTTTTTTTTTTTTTGTTTTTAACTTTACTTCACGTTTAAGTATTAGTTTTTCTCTTGTTAACTTCCTTTCCAGGGAATTACATTTTTAAATTTTAATGGTTTTACGTTCACCAATAAAAACTCGTTCCTTTACAACTTCAGAGAATTTAAATAACACGAATAACACCATGTCTCTAAATCAAACACAAAATACAAACATTAATACTACTCCAGAAACACATTCAGACAATTCTACACAAGGAGATAACTTTAGATTCCATTCAAATAAATCCCTTAAATTACCTCAATTTTGGTCAGATTGTCCTGAAACATGGTTTTTACTTATTGAATGACAATTTGAAATAAATAACATTATTGATAATAATATCAAATTTCAAAATGTTCTTATTTGTCTTCAACAAGAAACAATATCCAAAATTGTTGATGTTATCAATCCTCCTCCCTCTATTAATAAATATAATACAATTAAAAAAATTTAAAACTCACAATTAAGAAACAAGTAAAAGTATTAATATAAATAAAATAAACAACTTAGTATAGACTAAATGTAGGGTCTATACTAAGTTGTTTATTTTATTTATATTAATACTTTTACTTATTTCTTACTTGTGATTTTTAAATTTTTTTAAAATAATTAATTTACCTTTTTTAAATGAAAATTTTGGAAGTTATCAAAATAAGATAATTTTGTTATTATAATTATTCTATATACGCTACGTTGAAAAATTCATTAGTGTTACTTTTGAAGAACCACCTTAATATTTATATTAGGGTGTGCCAAAAAAAATTCCTTTTGCTATACTAAAAATACTGTTCATCGCATCCTGAAAAAAAAGCTTTAACAATTTTTATTTTTTTATTTTGATGTTAAGAGGTGCCACAACGCGATCATATAGGAAATTAATAGGAATATATGTATATAAAGTTTTCCAGAGCTCTAATCTTTAGAGCCTTAGTCACAAGACATATATACTTATTTTTATAAGAAATTGAACTTTATACAAATGAGGTTAAAAAGGTTAAAAAGGGTTTTTTGCTTAGACGACTCTTTGGGTAATTATTTGAGGTTAAAATTCAACCTCAAATTTAATGCGATTCCCCATATAATTTTCATAAAATCTCGATGCGCAGAAAAAAATGTTGGTTGCCCTTTACTATGGTAAAATTATTATTCAGGACACCAAAACAAAATGCATTATTTTAGTGTTAAGTGATGCCTAAATGCGATTTTAGTTTTTCCATACCACACCCTAATATATACTTCAATATTATGGGAAAAAGTTCTTTATACGTTATTCAGTTAATACTCCCGTTTATTGCTATTTATATAATAAAACGCACAAGCACCCTTAGCAAGAAATCATAAAGCCGGCATCTAAACCACAACATTTTATTGCAATTCTTAGCGGAAGGTATTTAAGATATTTCTTTACTTTAATTATAGCAATTTTGATTTTACTAGTAGCAACAAGAAATGAGGAGCTCCAAACCAATACGCACTGCCGTCCAAAGCAAAAAAGCCCTCACTGCTTTTTTGTACAATTTTGCCATGTCTTTTAACACATTTTTATCACCTTTTTTATATGTAATAATCTGCAGGCGAAATAGGTTAGGTTATTAAGTTAGGTTCAAGTGGCTGCTGTCCACATCGGAGCGGCACACTTAGACCTTTATAGGACCATTGTGAAACCACACGGATTTGTCCCTACTCTCTTAATCAAACCAATTCGTTGAGTTTGTGAAGCTAACTAAGCGTCGTGTATTGACCTCAGTTATATCAGTCAGATCTACGAGAATCATCTTGCCCATAAAACGTTGCCTTCTTCTACGGAGCGCTGGACATTCACAGAGTAGATGCATAACAGTTTCAGGTTTTTCTTCGTTCCTGCAGCTTCTACAATATTCATTAGATGGAGCGCCAATCCTTACCACATGCGGTCCAATATAGACACGACTAGTGAGAAGACCTACAACTAAGGAAAGATCCCTCTTACGGAGGGTGGGAAGCTCTCGCGATTTCTTCTTATTCCATTACGGCCATGTGAGTTTTGCAGTGTGGCATCTATCATAATGTTTCCAACTGGCTCCCGCTTCCATCAGTAGAGCCTCCTTTGTCTTGAGTTTGCAGGTGGAGAGCTGCAAGCCCAATCTCTTCCAGGATGGCGAAAGTAGAAGGGAGGTACCCTTTGTTGCAAGCTCATCCGCCATCTCATTATCTGGTATGCCCTTATGTCCCGGAACCCATACCAGATGCAGAGTAAACTGTTCAGCCATCACGTTAAGTGATCTACGACAACCTACTACAGTTTCAGAATAAGTTGTGACAGAGTCAAGGGCTTTCAGTGCTGCTTTACTATATGAGAAAATATAAATGTGCTTCTAAGAGACTGCATTCTGCCTAAGGCAGTCCACAGCGTCTTTTATAACCGCAAGCTCGGCCTGAAATACGCTACAGTGATCCGGAAGGCAAAATGATCTTTGAATGTCCAATCGTTCCGAATAGACACCCCCTCTGACATGTTATCCAGTTTATATCCATCTGTGTAGATCTGAATGCTGTTAGTGGGCCAATCAGGGTAATTCACCCACTGTTCCCTCTCAGGGATTAATATCTCGTATCCTTTGTTAAAGTTGGTATGTGTTTTACAGAAATCTCTCCATTCTGGTATGCAGAATCTGTCGAGAAATTCAGTATGGTTGCAATGAAACCATGTGGTCAGTTTCCTAAGCCTAATAGCTGCACATGCTGCATATGTTATGCCTACTATATCTATGGGTAGTAGGTTAAGTATTACATTCATAGCCTCCGTTGGCGTTGTGCGGATGGCTCCGCTTATGCATAGTAGTGCAGATCTTTGTACCTTTTGAAGAGCAAGGACCGTCGAGGATTTATTCAGGGCGGGCCACCATACCGCCACCCCGTATAGCAATATTGGCCTAAATATGGCCGTGTATATCCAATGCACTATCATAGGGGACATACCCCATTTCCGTCCAATTACCCCTTTGCATGTCTAGAGCGCAACCATGGCCTTGCAGACACGTTCGGTGGTGTTTTGTGTCCAGTTGACTTTTTTATCAAGTGTGAGCCCTATATAGTTGGCGAACTCACTTAATTTAAGCATTGTGTTTCCCAGCACTGGAGTTGAGAGAGGTGGTATCTTATACCCCCTCGTAAAGAGTACAAGCTCCGTTTTATTTGGGTTCACGCCCAGATCTTTATCAACGGCCCATGCTTCGAAACTTCTTAATTGCATGCGAAATAAAAAAGAAAAAATGTTTGCTACTCTAAAAAAAAATTTTTTGCTACACTTCAAAAATCGAAAGGAGACAAGAGTTGTATATGAGCCATCAAGCAGGAAAGGCAAAATTTCTTAGATCATGTGCAAAGCCCACGTTTGTAGGCTCACAAATTGGCTCGCCTCTCGGAAAAGACAAGACTTAAGGCTCACGAGCTTATAAGTTAAGCCTAAAAAATAATAGCTGGTGTAGAAAGTAAAAACAGCTAGAAGAAACGGTTTAGCATGTTCTGTGTTCGTGTCCTGCGTTTGCCAGGTCAAACCTCTCGCTATTAAGGGTGGAAGAGTTTCAAGAACTCTAGAACTAATTAGTCTAGGGCCTATAAAACTTCTAGTACTTGCCAAGAGGACGGATTCATTCTATAACATACAAAAGTTCTAGCACCTGATTGTTCTTCCGTTTGGTAGTCAAACAATTTTTGGTAACAATATGGACACATTCAGTCTATGCGAGGTCTTTATTGACCGGCTAGTTCAACCTAACCTAACCTATCCCATCGAAAATTTCAAATTTCAAAAACATAGTTTTGCTGAAGTGCCAATGGACTATAAGAATTTGATAAATTGTATCTCTGACAACTAACACAGTTTATGTCGAATACGTCAAAGTAGAATTATCTTATTTTTTTTTATCAAAATATTTACTAACATATTTTTTGGGCTGTAAATAGAGACTGCATGTACACGCGCAACGTCACTAAGGAAAAACTAAGAAGCTTTTCATAATAAGGAAGCTTTAAGTTTGAAAGAAAAGTTGCAAGAAACTAACATCATACAGTATGTATACACAAGTTTATACATATGTATGTATATATATACATGCATCTGCCTTCAAGCTCAAGTAAGTAAATCGCGAAAGCGGCAGCTAGTAGCCGCTAGATGGCGCTAACAGTTTCAATAACGGCATAATATTTAACAAGCGATTTTTTTACATTTTGCTTAATTTATTACTGTTTTATTTTGTAAATTTAGATATTTCCCTAAACACAGTTAAAAACAGTTAAGCGCAACTGTTCTCAAAATACTCATATTTATTATGTAAATTCCGTACGGTAATTAATAATTCAGCTTCGCATATCTGTAATTTCAGCGATGAGTCTGTGAATAGCGGCGTTGTAGCAAAATTGGTTTAAATATTAATAAAATATGCTCGAGGCTAAAACAAATAGACTTTCACACCAACTTGACGCCCACCTCATACAGTGAGTAAAATCGAAGGAAAATATTTTGAGAATAAAAACCTTTTGTAAATGCTTTTTATATAATTTTGTTTTCTAATTTGTACAATACTAAATTTTCAATTCATATGACAATACGAGGGGGCTAAGATACTTGGCTTGGATATCATACGTGGTTCCAGGCTCTGGATCAGGGACTGGTATCAGTCTTAGACCGGCCATAGTGACAAATTGTCACACGTGATTGGTTGTCACGTCCTGCATGAGGTGCCCCTGCTTCTACTGATAATGGCGGATCTAGAGAGGACAACTCGATAAAACCCGCACCCCTGAGTCATTGTGCCGAGCTCAGGGGAGGGAGGAGCCTGTTAAGGGTCAAGATCGGTACTCAACGGTGACGAACTGGATTGTTAGGGACTTGATTTTGACTATGGATAGGAATTGATGACTTTGGGCTAGTAGGTGCAGCATTCTGCCACCTTAGTAGGTCGGGATGAAACCCTCTCGAAATGGCTGGTAGGCTAATGCTGCACCTGCCCACGTCCCGTTAAAACCATGGCGGGCCTCAAGGTACGTTCCGGCTCCGTCGCCGTTAAGTTGGGGCTATAGGTGCGGTTGAATATTTTCCCGCTTTGCGTCCGATCTGGCTCTAAACGCATTACCCATAAGGTAATGCGTCAACCCTCGTTTGGCCTCCCTGCGCAGCATAGATAACCACGGGACCGTTGAAGGGCGACTACACAATCGGCTCAGGATAGCGGCATTGATGGAGGACTTCTTAGAATGGACACGAAAACGAACAAAAAGGAGGGTAGGAGTGACGGCGAAGGTCGTCATGGTGCGAGGGACGCGACAGGTGCGGAGAGTGCTCCGAAGCAGGTCGCTGCCAGCCGGGAAAGCTCCCGGCGGATCAAAAGGGCTGATCAGACGGATCAGCGCAGGGATTTGGTTTCAAACCTCGTAGGTACGGGTAGTGGAGGGGTGTCGAAACCGACACCCAATGCAGACCAATATGTGGCTGTGACAGGGAAAGGCAGAGGTCCGGCGAATGCGACGGACCAGCCCAGTACTAGTAAGGAAGCCCTGTCGCGAGGAGCTTTCCCAACGGGAGCCCTGGGGTCGAAGCCTGCCGGGAAAGGTAGGCCATCGACGCCGCGTAGGAAAGCTCTGGGTGATCGGCGCCTAGCTGAGAAGATCTTGGAGCGTTACGGCGGAAGGGATGCAGCTCAGATTTGTGAGAAGCATTACCGGACGCTGGAGTGGGCCAGGAGCGTCGTAGCTTGCGACGACCACACACCGGTGTCGAACGATGCGGGTGAGCAGCAGGGTTTGGGGGCTATGAAGCGGCAAAGGTCGGATGAGCGGAATGCCTCAACGACAAAAAGGGCCCGAGGAGGGGGGGATGCAATTTCGTTTAGCGAAATCGCTAATCGGATATCTGGCTGGAGGGTTCTCAACGAGCACTCTTTCTCTGATCACCGATATATTCAATTCTCGGTGAATGAAGAACGTCCCGGTAAAATATATTTAAGGAACCCTAAAAGTACCAACTGGGACTTGTATTGTAGGAAGTTGGGAGAGCTATTGCCTGAGGCGCCTATCGTTGGTTCGGACCTGTCCGAATTTGAAATAGACGGTCTGGTGGAAAACTTCGCCTTGGCAAGCAATAGCTATTTTCAGCAGTCATGCCCACTGAAAACTTACAGGGGGAAGGGCAAGCCGCCCTGGTGGTTTGATTCCCTTGACGACCTAAGAGCGTCCAGTAGGCGGCTCTTTAACAGAGCCAGGAGGAGTAAACTACCCTCGGACTGGGAGCTCTATAAGGTGAGTCTGGGGATTTATAAATATGAAATAAAGATAGCCAAGCGAGATTCATGGCGAAGCTTCTGCGAAAACGTAGAGGGCTGCAATGAATCCGCGAGGCTTAGAAAAATACTCTCTAGGAATCCCGCTCCTCGGGGGTTTCTGAGATATGATGGTGGAGACTGGTCAATGATGGTCTTTTATCAAGAGCTAAATGTAAGCCGCAAGTTTAAGTTGGCTGATCACTGCAGTGCATTCCACCGGAATTCGCTGCGATTAAGGATGCGGTGGATGAAATGCTATCCAGCGCTACTACGGTTAGGGAATTTAACATCTACTCTGATAGCCAAGCAGCTATAAAGGCCTTGAGCTTAACTACAGTGCGATCGAGGGTGGTCTGGGAGTGCCTGACCTCACTTGCGATTGCATCGAGTTATTTTACAATTAAGATTACCTGGGTCCCAGGCCATAGTGATATTCCGGGTAACTGTCAAGCGTATCTCTTAGCCCGAATCGGTACAACTGAACCGGATGAAGATGGCTTTAGGGATTTCGGGATTCCGCGAGCCACCTGTGGATTGCTCTTCCATAGCTGGGTCTCGAGTCAGCTCAGCAAACGTTGGGCGGACACTACGTCTTGCAGGATATCAAGATCTTTCTGGCCGAAAGTGGATGGCAGGAAGTCTGCTGAAATAATTGGGTTCACTAAGGCTCACCTACCAGTGGTCATTGGGGTTTTGACAGGGCACTGTCTCATGGGTATCCATGCGGTACGTCTCAATATACTGGAAACTCCATCCTGCTGCAGCTGTATGGAGGATGATGAGGTGGAATCACCAAATCACTTTATGCTTGACTGCCCAGCTTTTGCCAGAACTAGGCGAAAGTATTTCGGTCGTGACTCACTTGGATCTCCCGAGGAGCTATCCAAGGTTGAGATCGGGATCATTCGGAACTTTATCGTTGCTACCCATCGATTCTCTAAGTATTATATCTACGTCACCGTTAGTTTAGTTTATTATGTGGTATCACAACGGGCCGTCATGTTGTCCAAGTGAGCTTCCCCTATCAGGGAAGCTACCACCCAACCTAACCTAACCTATGACAATACGAAATATTTTTCCTTTCCCTGATAAATTGCTTTCCAAATGGAAATGTACTAAGCAAAACTCACGCCCTCACAATGAACTGCAACGAATATTGATAGTGATTTTTTGCCTGGGTCTTCGAACAGTGAGGAGACAATAAAAATATTAAACAAAAATATATGTTTAGATGAATCCAAAATCGTAAAGTTTTCATGGTGACACTGATGAAGGTTGATCTACAAAAGGTCTTCCAACAATACCAAAAACTCTGTATCAAAGTCCACTATATTTAAACGACTTCGATACCGGTACCGTGAATAATGAGTTTTTGCGATCTGAAGAAGTCGACGAAATAATTCGTCGAGGTCATCAAAAGTGTCCTGTTATTTTTCCACGTGATTGTCATGACGAGGCATTTCCTTGTTTAAACAGAATCTTGCCAAATGGAGAGAAAGTGGAGCATGACTGGTTAATGTGGAGTGCCAGTAACAATGCTTTTTATTGCCTACCATGCCGTCTGTTAAGCACCAATACTTTAAATCGACCTAAAATTTGTTGTCCTGGTGGATATTTGAAATTACAGGTGTGGAAGAAACTATACGATAAACTACCATCACTCAAAAATACTCAAGATCACAATAAATGTTACATTGAATGGCGATCTTTACAAAATCTAATTCAAAAGGAGGCTACAATTGATACACTTATCAATGACCAGCTAATCACTGAAACTCAAAAGTGGAAAGAAATTTTATATAGAATTGTGGACACTATTTTATTTTTGGGTGAAAGAGGCCTAGCTTTGAAAGGCAAACGTATATATCTTGGTGAATGAGACGATGGACATTTTTTGGGCATCTAAGATCTCATAAGCCATTATGATCCGATCATTTGGAGAAAGTTAGGAGTTCACAACAGCAACAAAAAAGCTTACAGGTTCATTATCTTTCCCCAGACATTCAGGACGAGTTTGTAGAAATTTGTGCAAAGCACGTGAGGGAAACTATATTAGATCAAGGCAAGAAAGCCAAGTATTTTGCTATTATCGATGATGATATTCCTGATGCTAGTCACGTTGAACAGACTACGTTCATTTTGCGCTAACTCCATTTCAATTCGAAAGCAACAAATTTTACAATTCAAGAACGGTTTTTGGCTTTCGGGAATTGTAACCAAAAAACTGGTCAGAAAATCGCTGATCTTATTTCCCATACATGATTGAAGATTGTCGTGCACAAGGGTACGATAACGGGTTAATATGAAAGGAGCTTATAACGGAGCACTACGTCACATTCTCGACAAAAACTCGAATGCTGATTACTCGCCTTATGCAACACACAGTCCCAATTTATGTGGTGTTGGTGCTGCAGAATGAAAGTTCGAATGTATTTTGCCTTCCTCAATTTGGTTGAAAATACTGACTACCATTAATGAAAGAAACGTGGTTCTCCAAGCAAGAGACGCAACCATAGATGTTCAGTTCCGACATATAGATGCCTTATTAGCTGATTTGAAGTTGATCAGGAACCAATGGGAAACAATTTTAAACGAATGCAAAACAGTTGCTATTCAATTGAACATATCGCCAAAGTTTCCGGACATTCGAAAGAGAAAACCCAAAACACGTTCTGAAGATAATTTAAATGAGATGATTACGGATGATTCAGAGTCTGATTTTAAAAACAATACATTCCTGGGGATCGTTGATTCGGTAATCACTGGCTTTACTGAACGATTTGCAGCTGTGAGAAATTTTGAGCGATACAATTTCCTTTATGTGGCAATTTGAAGACATGGATGAAACTACGGTTCGGGCGAGCGCATCAAAATTCGTCGCAAAATACAAGTCGTATATTTCTGAAAGCTTAGAATGCGAAAGTGAATTGAAACACATTTACGAAGCAAATTTTGATAAAGGCCTGTCACCATTGGAATTGCTAAATGCCATCTACATAAGTTCAAAATCTGTATACGATTTTCCCCAACATTTGTGTTGCTTTACGTATCTCTTGCACTATACCTGTCACTGTAGCTAGTGCAGAACGTTCATTCAGCGTCTTTTCAAGAATCAAAAACTTTCATAGATCGTGTTCATCTCAAGAGCGAGTTTTTGAAACAATATGTGGCTGTTAAAAGAGAATTTTATTTCTACGTTACAATAAATTAGCGTAAATAGTAAATGTTCTGTATTAATTTTATTTTCAGCTCTTAGTCCAAAAGTCATTTAGTTGAAGTGGCAAAATTTTTTTTGATGTAATCCATCAACAATTATTCATGAATGAGACGTCATTAATTCAAACTAATCAAATGTATAACTAGAGGTTTTATAGGGGGCCCGTAAATTGTTTAGTCCTGGGCCTAGATTTTCTCTCTACGGCCCTGGGTGCCACCTTACAAATAATGTACAATAATTCTGAACAGGACACAATACCGAAGCCGATATGTTTCAAAAAAATTCACACAATATGTTAACCACTTGTTTGAATATACTTATACGAATATTACCAGTTTCGGCACGTCATTATGCCGCAGATAAATTGAATTTTTGACAACGGCAACAACAATGTAAGCAGTTGAGACATCAAAGAGCTACGCATACCGGCAAAAAGCAACAAATAGCGCCGATGGCATTATTCACACATACACATAGAAGACAATAGCGAGATGCAGCAGATGACACAACTAACCGAACGGCTGTACGCGGAAAGTATCGACCATGTGAGAAATCGGCGAACGAGACCACTTAGAGAATTAAAGCGGTGCAGTCCACGTTAAGGGGGATTCAGTTAGATTTTAACACGCTATAAGTGAGGTACGTATCGATCGCACGAACTTCAACCATATTAGTGGTGTGTATAAAGAACAATTTATACAGAACATATAAGTGTATTTAATTGGAAGTTCAATGATCCGAACGAAAGCAAAAGATCCAGAATAATCGAAAGTTCTTAATATTCGCAACAATACGTTACCGCAAGGAGACTTTATTTTTGATGCAACGGCTCTCATAGTTGGATTTACAAGATATGGAATTAAGTCGGCTTCACATGATGATATTAACGAAAAACTTACAATGCTTTTGCCTGTCCCATCTTATGTGTGCTGAATTAATTTGGTTTGAGGAGTTTGATAGGAGGCAGCTCGCAAGCTGAAAAACGCTGTCTCCAGTATTTGCTTCTATACATAATCGTATAAGATGAGTCACTGTATTGAAAGTATGAGACACATAATACTCAGTGGGAATATTCCTGAGTGGATTTCACCATAGTGCAAGCCATCCATATTGACATCTATAAGCAATGCTAGGCGCGAAGAAAATCTTATTTTTATATACTTTACAAGATTTAATAGTTCCTGGCACTCTGACAACTTTAAAAATTTTCCATACGAAATAATTTTCATAACTTTCTACCTTTATATCATAACAACGCTTCTCGCTTCCACTCAGTCTTCAGCCTAAAGGCTTGGTTTCCATAAAAGCGGTACCGCTATAATATGCTAACGCTCCGTTTATCCAGCAATGAAATATTGCAACAAGTTTCTTACGCAAATTCCGTTTGAATTGTGAAGATTTGAAGATCTCCTTGAAAGACATCATCGATGATTGACCAGTATAAAACATGTAGATCCCGTTTCCTAATTTGAAGGAAAACTTGAAAGGTAACACGTCATGAATCGGTAGAGCAGCTCGGGCTCAATCTTATCGAAAGAATATATGTAGAATCTTGTATTTCCTACGGCAGCCAGATGGCCTAGAAAGTTATATGTGATCATATTAGTTGTTCCCGAAATGGCAGAAATATTACCCCAGTGGTGCTTGTTACCGGAACGTACCAGATCTACATCCGGCAAAGCCCTGTCAACATCAATAACACTCCCCAAAATCTTCGTTGAGTCTTTTTATCATTACTACAACAACAAAAACAACATCAGTTGTAAGAGGTCGCTTTAAGCCGCAGCCAACTTCGCAAGCATAACCCTTCTATGGGTACCTGGTCACAAACGAACTGAATGCTGAGAGAATGGGGATCCCTTTCAATGGCATTGCAGGAGCTGAGGCAAGAAAGGTAGCAAAGAAACAGTTGCATCCTACATGTGCGAATGCTGATCCCTAGCTCACGCCAGGTTTATTATGCCGGAACTTCAAGCAGT
Source organism: Eurosta solidaginis (assembly GCF_040869045.1). Classification (NCBI taxonomy): domain Eukaryota; kingdom Metazoa; phylum Arthropoda; class Insecta; order Diptera; family Tephritidae; genus Eurosta; species Eurosta solidaginis. Next base: position 56,341 of record NW_027136914.1, on the reverse strand, counting down.
AGCTTATGAGTTTCAGGAAAATATGCATCGAAAAGGCCCCACATACGCCACCTGGGCTCGGGTCTTTAGTATCCAGACAGCACAGCAACCTACCAACCAAAACAAAATTTATTCTCTCACATTTAGTTCCACATCCCCAAAGGTAAAAGACTTGCACACCTGTCTGGAAGTTTATTTCAAGACTTCTCCATTTGATCAACTGTGCGGTGAGTTCAAAACGTTGAATTAAATAAAAAGTACTGCAACTCTTGAGAAGGGAATGTACATCTATATACTTTCGCACAATCAATGATTTATCATGCCTACGTAAATTTATTAAAAAATTTAATATTCAATTAAGTAATTTAAATATACACAATAGATGAATAACAACAATTTGTTATGTAAAAAAGGAAAATACATTCAGCGCTTATTCAGCTTACATTCAGCAGATTTATAATTATTTATCTTAGGCATTTTAAAATTAACATTAAAAGGTTTTATACACAATGGCAAATATTTAAGAGTGCTTTTTCTTTTTTGTGTGCGTGAATGAATTGCATAAATATATGTATGTGTGCATTAACATATGCATGGTGAACTCATATAAATCATTGTTTATTTGCTTATTACGCTGTAATTTATGATAAGCGCATATAAATTAATTTATGTTCTTAAATGTTTACAACAAACGCATTCATATGTGTGTATGTGTGCATATATATCCATGAAAAAAAATCGTCCGATTAATCCCTAAAGAGATTGGTCTCCGATTGATCTCTTCTACGCCGAACCTAAATTACTAGGACTTAACGACTACGTCGGAGTTAGGGTTAAATTTTCGGAGAATATTTTTTATTCCTTTTCTAAAATCGGTCGCAAAAGTGCGACTGGTCCCTATTTGAGTTCTTAATGAACCGAAAAGGGTTTGGCCTTCATATGTTCCCATATGGGTGCAAAGTTGACTGGTCTTATCGATCCCTTTCGGGTATAAATAAGTGCAATTTTTCTCTTCATAGCACACACTCAAACAACAGTATAACTCATACAAAGAGAGCAAAACTGGCATTGGTCGCATACTCCCTTGCGTCTCATCCGGGATTCATCATAGATTAATAGAATTATTTTCAGAGAAATGTGGTGATTTTTCCCTACTGTGTAAGTGTGAAGCTCATGTGCATTTGTATGTATGTATATGTATGTCATGCATTCTATATGTATATACGCAACTTTTGGAAACAAGGCACACTGGTACCAATTGCTTTTTTTCGGCATAAATCTTATTGCTTTAAGTAAACAATCCTTTCATATTTGTTTATAATTTTTATCAAATTCTATCAATTTAATGCTTAATTTTTTCCCGTAATTTAAGCAAAAACTTCTATTAATTTAATAATTGCAGGTATGCAAGACAATCACCAAAAAGTTCTTGAAAACTTCGAAAAAACCAAACAATTTTTCGAAAATTTTGAAATTTGTATTTAGAGTTTTCTGAATTTTTTTTTAGTATGCAGGATTTTTGTCATATCAATTTAATCTAACAAAGTACAAGCCTGTCGAAATTCGCATTGATTTTTGATTTTTTCGTGGAATGTTGCAGATTGTCTGCAAATTAAACTAAACATAAACATACTCAAAAATGTTCAGAAAATTCTAAATAATAAGTTGCAAATTTTCGAATTAATTGTAAAATATTTTTGAGATTGGTTGACATAGCATCTGTTACAAATAAGCTAGAATTAGATTTGAAGAATTTGACAAAAAATGCCACTGCTCTTTTCGTGTTCGCTGCTGTAATCCCACATAGCATATGGAAGATTGATTAAAGTATAAATCACCACAATGAGATATTTTCGACTCCTTTTGACGACTAAAAACTGTTTAATCAATTCTGCGATCAAAAGAAGACTCGAAATCGACTCCCGCTTAAGAGTGAAATATGGTTTATTGAAAAAGCAACAACAAAATGTAAAGCGATCACAAAAAATTATTAAAATAAGATTCCAAATAGACTCTTAAATGTCTCTAGAAAGAATCACAAAATCTTTAAAACACACTTAAAAATTATTCCCACAAACTAATAAATGATGGTAAATATGACTCGAAAAAGACTAAATACTGATTAGAGATATAGATTAAAAGAGGCTCACCAAGTGTAGTCGCGCGTAGGATACCATTTTCTCCCGACGAGGGAATCTTTTCTGGTCAGAAAATGAGCGCATATATGCTTATTTTGATCATGCTGGAGACTTGAAAAAGACTCTAATATGATTAATAATTTCAAAAAATGCTGGGTGGGAATATATCTAACCGACATCCAAAATGGCTTACCCGATATGAGTTTCATTCGGCACACATACAGTGCCGGCAGTTGTTTACGAGTTTTGTGATTAAATTTTAAGTAACTTCCCGATAAGCTACACGCTTGAAGCTTGGCATATAGTTCAGAACCCGCATGGATCGAAATATTTCAAAATTCGATAAAGCGTTCGAATAAAAGCGTTGAACGCGTGAAATTTCTAAAAAAGTTAGGCGTAGCATAACCTGATTAAGGTTTCATTTAGTCTTACTTATGACTATCAATAGAAATTTTACGCGTCCAACGCTTTTATTTAATTGTCTGATCAATGCCCTAGATTGATGAGGAGTGTGATGACTAGTACCTGGGACCTACCTAATATATTTTCTAGGTTTTAGTATTATTATTACTTCATGTAAATATTGTTTTCAATAAAACCGCTTAACTTAAACATTTTTTTTTATTATTTTATTTTATGACAAGTTGGTGGATGATTCCGAACGACAGCTGCAAGGCAAATGAATTTTCCTTCGGGAGCGTTTTATAACAAAGTACATTCGGAATGTTTGCCGATCCACTGCCGAGGGGCAACCCCGCTTAGAAAACTAGTTTTTAATTAAACACATGAAAAAATATAACCTACAAACAAAAAAATTCACGTATTAATTCCTTTAGTTTTGACAAATCATCACGAAGTTTTCACAGGGAAGTTAATTCAAATTTGATTACAAGTTTTGACCGAAATCATCAAGTACGATCCAATTTGATGGTTTTCCAATATTTTGAATAGTTTTGGTTTATGTGATTGAGTAATTGTAAACATGTTAGAAAATCCATGCTCTTGCTAAAAAATTTTAGAAAATCCATTTTTTTATGCCGCATATTGTCACTTTGGGGCTAGTGCACAATGTGCCTTCAGCTATCAGTTGAATGTTGACACTTTGGTTATTTGTTTATATGCTTAAAATGTTAATGTTTAATTACTTAACGCTTTTACGTGCAAATTTATTCCAAAAATATCGCAGAAACGTGAAATGAAAATTTATTATTTGATATTCGGTGTATCCTTTTGACCAATTCAATTGCGTAATCCATTTTTTTTTTTTTTTCATCTTCTTTAATCCCTTTTCCATTATATCACACAGATGTGTGTACGTACTGTATGTGAATTAGTTTCAAATGCATTAAATAGTTAGTCACATTTATTTGTTATATAGTTTGAAATTATTTACACAGAAATTTATCAAACAGATAAATATTCAAAAGAAATACAATCATACTTGGCTTTTGCTACATTTCTCCTTGAACAATTTCGGATTAATCAATGCAGCAGAGCTTTAGAAGGATACTTCTCTCTCGTTATGTGCAGCCGCATACTCGGCAAAACTTGAAGGCTACATGAATCAAATCCAAAATTGCGGTGATCTTCCATTGAAGTGAGTTGTGTGCAATCACAGCACTACCTTTTATACCCAGCTGTACTTGTACACAGGGTATTATAACTTTGATTGGATACCGATTGGTTGTACAGGTATAAAGGAATCGCGATACATATAGACTTCCATATATCAAGATCAACTGCATCGAAAAAAAATTTGATTAAGCCATGTCCGTCTGTTCATCCATCCGCCCGTTAGTAAAATAAATTGAGCAAATATTGAAGTATCTTCACCAAATTCGGTACAGTGGCTTATCTAGACCCAGAATATATTGGTGTACACAATGAGCAAATTCGGACTATAACCACGCCCACTTTTTTGTTATCGAAAATTTTGAAAAATGGAAAAAAATAGGTAACCCAAAAACGAATACCGCAGAGCTAATGAATTCCAAAAAATTTGGAATATGAGCGTAGACAAACGAAAGGACATATTTTCTTCATAATGCCAGTCAAATAGCATGGCAATAGTTTGGTCACTTTCCTCTAGCTTTTTTTCTTTTCACTCAATAATTATACTCAACTGAGCAGAGCTCACAGAGTATATAAACTTTTTTCGCATAACGGTAATCCGTCACGGCATAAACTAATCGAGATAGATATAGACTTCTATATATCAAAATGTTTGGGTGAAAAAATAAATTTATTTAGCCATGTCCGTCCGTCCGTCCGTCCGAATGTCTGTCTGTCCGTCCGTCCGTAAACACGATAACTTGAGTAAATTTTGAGGTATCTTGATGAAATTTGGTATGCAGGTTCCTGGGCCCTAATCTCATATCGCTATTTAAAATGAACGAAATCGTACTACGACCACGCCCACTTTTCCGATATCCAAAATTTCGAAAAACCGAAAAAGTGCGATAATTCATTACCAAAGACGGATAAAGCAAAGAAACTTGGTAGGTAGGTTGACCTTATAACATAGAATATAAAATTAGCAAAATTTTGGGCAACGGGTGTGGCAACGCCCACTTTTGAAAGAAGGTAATTTGAAAGTTTTGCAAGCCGAAATTTGACAGTCGTTGAAGATATCATGATGAAATTCCGCAACAGCGTTACTCTTATTCCTATATATGTGCCCTATAAAAATTAGAAAAATCGGATGACGCACACGCCCACTTAAAACAAAAATTTTTGTAAGTCAAATTATAACAAAAAATTTAATATCATTACAGTATATAAGTAATTTATGTCAACATTCAACTCCAGTAATGATATGTTGCAACAAAATACAAAAATAAAAGAAATTTTCAAAATGGGTGTGGCTCCGCCCTTTTTCATTTAATTTGTCTAGAATACTTTTAATGCCGTAAGTCGACCAAAAATTAACCACTCCTTTTGAAATTTGGTAGGGGCATAGATTCTATAACTGTTTTCTGTGAAAATGGGCGAAATCGGTGGAAACCATGCCCAGTTTTATACACAGTCGACCGCCTGTCCTTCCGCTCGGCCCCTAACACGATAACTTGGCCAAATATCGATATATCTTTACTAAACTTAGCTCACGTACATATGTGAACTCACCTTATCTTGGTATAAAAAATGGCCGAAATCCGAATATAACCATGCCCACTTTTTCGATATCGAAAATTACGGAAAATGAAAAAAAAGCCATAACTCTATACCAAATATGAAAAAAGGGATGAAACATTTTAACTGGATTGGTTTGCTGACGCAAAATATAACTTTAGAAAAAACTTGGTAAAATGGGTGCGACATCTTCCATATTAAGTAGAATAAAATGAAAAAGTTCTGCAGGGCGAATTCAAAAGCCCTTGGAATCTTGGCAGAAATACTGTTCGTTGTATTACATATATAAATAAATTAGCGGTAACCGACAGATGACGTTCTGCGTCACCCTGGTCCACATTTCGATATCCCGAAAACGTCTTCACATATACAACTAAGGGCCACCCCCTTTTAAAATACTCATTAACACCTTTCATTTTATACCCATGTCGTACAAACGCATTCTAGAGTCACCCCTTTCCCACCATTATGGCGATATCTCGAAAAGGTGTCGACCTAAATAACTAAGGCCCACTACCTTTTAAAATGCTCATTAACACCTTTCATTTGCTTTCCATATCGTACAAGCATATTCTAGAGTCACCCCTTTCCCACCTTTATGGCGATATCCCGAAATGGCGTCCACCTATAAAACTATGGCCCACTCCTTTTTAAAATACTCTTTAATACCTTCCATTTGATACCCATGTCATACAAACACATTCCAGGGTTTCCCTCGGTTCATTTTCCTACATGGTCATTTTCCCTTATTTTGTCTCCAAAGCTCTCAACTGGGTATGTAATGCTCGGTTACACCCGAACTTAACCTTCCTTACTTGGTTTTTGTATAATTCTAAAGATGGGTGATCATGACGTAGAAATAATCGATAACTGTGACAACATTGCATTTATAGTGTTTCTCAAATCGGCACCTCATCGAATTCTAACCTAGTTTTCAATTACTTACTTACTTAAATGGGGCTTAACCGTTAAAACAGTTATGGCCGTCCAACAAGGCGCGCCAGTCGTTGCTTTTCTCTGCCAAGCGGCGCCAATTGGCCACAACAAGAGAGTTTAAATCGTTTTCCACCTGGTCCTTTCAGCGGAGTGGGGGCCACACTCGACCTCTGCTTCCATGGGCGGGTTCCGATAGAAACACTTTCTTGGCCGGAGTTTAATCTTTCTTTCAATTAGAGTTTCATAAAAAATTCGAACGAAGCAATATTTCTCTAACGATAGAAATTGTAAATAATTTTATTTGCTAAATTTATCACTTTTCCGAAATATAAAATGTACAACAAATAAAAACTATTGAAATAAATTAAAATTTTTACATATTAAAACGTAATGCCATAAATAACTGGTTGGTATTTATTACTTATCATTACTTCCCCAAAGAATTCATAAAAACACAATATCTACGTAGTTCACTAAATAATAAAAAAAAATTCAAAATATATTTGTTATTTGTTTAACCGGCTTTAGGTCCAATTTTTTTAGTATTAAAACACCAAAAATTGTTTCTCCTTCAGTTTACCAATATATTTTGGCCGTCTCCAGGGCTTTGAAATTATTTAACACGTCTTCACTGTTTAACGTGGAGTTAGTCACAGTGAAGACGTGTAAAATAAATATTAAAAGAAAAAGGTCGCCAAAGAATTTCAATACAAAATATATTTATTTTTAGGTCATATAAATAATTAATAATTGCGCATGTTTGTTAAAGTTAACAGCAAATCAATAATTTAATTAAATTAAAATCATCACCCATACTTGGTTAATTATGTGTTCATATTTCCGAGTTTAATAAATGACTTGATTTGTTTACTTAATTTTTTTTTTTTTTTTCTAAATTAAATTTACAATATGTAAATGATATACAATAATGAGCTTTAAGGGTGGGCTTTACGTGTGTATTTTTTAGCTTTTAATATCTATAAATATAAAGTTGCATTTTATTCAACTTTTTACAAATGCAAAAAATGGTGGCTCAAAAACGTTGCAAGCGCCAACTTTTACGCATCCATTTTGCTTAAGCGTTGCTTTATTTAAAACCAAACAATTGCACGCAAAGATATACATATGTATATATCACCTGAAAATATGGGGGCCGGTGCGTATACGTAACATTTTTTTTATGATTTTGTAAAAAAAAAGTTTGGCGTTGAAAAACTGCTCAGAAAACAGCCAGCTGATGATTACTCAACTCAGTTCTCACACCTGTTCACCGAGAGCAATCTTCTGACGATGTGACCGAGCAGTGGGAGCATATTTCTCTCACATTACGTACCGCCGCTGCTGACACCAAAGATACGATGAGGAAAATCACAGTGCCTTGAAAGAGAAGGACGCTGCTTATAGGGCCACGCTGATTAATGGCGCAGTAACGCGCTGTATATTGAAACTTTGCCGCAAGACGATGGAGGAGGAGAGATGCCTATTTAGAAAGGAACAAGTAAGAACGGGACCTCATACATTTCTTGAATGGATTTAAATAATAATATGTTGAACATTCAAAAATTCATAAAATCTAAACAATTTTTTGTGAGGGGTAAATATTATATATGTCGGAATCCTTAATGATATGTCTGGCAATAACGTATTACCAGAGCAAAACAATGGTGATACACTTGTTTGGAAAATCATTTGTTTTGGTAAAACACTTGTTAAATAATACCTGTTGGAGAAAAGTAACTACGCAAGTTTTTAAAGTAAAATCATAGTGAGCTAGGTAAAGTGAATAGGAAGCTTTGAAAAGCAAAATGTGTTTTAGGACAGTTTCTAAATTAAAATTGCGTAGACAAGTTTTATACGTGGAGAAGAATAAGGATAAAAGTAACCACCGGCGCATCGCTACATATCAAAAGAGGAAAATAATTATTATGGAAGACTGATCTGGACGAATTTTGAAGACAATAACGTATGATATATCCGATATAACCGTATACATAAGCTTCTAGCTATTAAAATGAGCAAAAAATTGAGAATTGTGGAATATATATAATTAATAGAACCAATCTTTGCAATTTTTCCAGACAACAATGTACGCCTTATGAAATTGCCTTACGTCGTGCGAAATTACAATCTGCTAGCTGTCAAAATGAGAAATAAATTACAAAAACCCTCTTTTCGAAAAATCTGGTATATGCAGGATATACGCCTTAGTGACCTGATTCAATCGGCTCTGACAATTGATCAATCGGACACCCAACTATACCACCTTCAACTTCATCAATAATCATATCTCAAAAATTGAGGGACTAATTTGCGTTCAAACAGACAGACAGATGGGCCGACGGACAGAAAGACCGACTTGGCTAAATCAACTCAGCTCTACATACTGATCCTTTCAATCTACAGTATACCCTCCTTTAAGGACTTAAAAGTTTGAGATTCGTTACAAAATTAGTATACCAACTCATTTTCATGAAAAGTGAAAAAAACCTGAGACAGAACGGCGTGTGTGCAAAAACCTTCAGATGCTGGCTAATAGGAATAATACCCGAAAATGCTGCCAAAAAATCTGGCAGATGACGGCAGGTTTCGAGATCGGGGCAGATTTCTACAGGAACGATAATGGCAACCTGATAACTGACAGCGACAGGGTATACTTAAGGGAGAAAGCGAACCCGATACCCGATCCCCGGTGATGGAAAATACGTTCCACCACCCGACTATGATGATGTGCATTGCAGAATGGCATTATTCCAGTTAAAAAATCTCAATGCGTTAGGTGATGAGCTGTTCAAAGATGGAGGAGAAGAGTTGGCGCATGCATTAATTCTCAAGCAAAATATGGTCCGATGAGTGCATGCCTCCTGATTAGAACTTAAGTGTACTCTACCCAATCCACAAAAAAAGACGATCCCGCAAATCGTGCGAATTACCGCGGAATCAGACTGCTTAGTATTGCATATAAGGTTCTAAGTATTAGTGCGGCTTCAGACCTGGTAAATTTGGAGAAGACGCACGATAAGAGAATCGAAACTAACCATCATTTCTTCGACTTTAAAACAGACTTTTACAGCTCGAAAATAAGTTGCTTGTATTCTGCTACGTCTGAGTTTAAGTTTCCTGCAGAGATAATATGGCTCTGCTAAATTATGTTGAGCAACATCACCATCTCCATAAGTACTGAGAAGGACCTCTCCGAGCCATTCGAAACCAAACAAAGCCTCAGAAAAGACGAATCCGTTTCGTGCAGTTTCTTCAACATAATCCTGGATAAGATAATTCTAGTGGCAGAATTAAGCCGTGATATTACAATCTTTTATAAGAGGCTGTAATAACTGAACAAACGCCCTTTGGGTTCTTCCTTCTCTGGATTCGATAAAAAAGCAAGAAAAGTGGATTTAAATTCGAGACCATAGAGGATTACGTCTATTTGGGAACCAGCATAAACAGCAAAACCAGTGTCAGCTTAGAAAGAGAAATGAAAATAACTCTGGCCAGCAAGTTCTTCTTTGGCCTGAGCAGGCGATTGAAAAACAATATCCTTTCGCGGCGAATAAAAATCGAGTTCTACAAGCGCTTATCAAACCTATCCTAAGGTATGGCTGGGAATCATGAACGATGCTGAGAGAAGATGAGATGGCTCTTGGAATGTTTGAGAGAAAAGTTCTCCGGAAGATTTATGGTCCTTGTTTGTGATGCCAACGGCGAACTTAGGATGATGTGATGATAGTGAAACAAATAAAAATTCATAGGTTTCGCTGGCTAAGTCATGTTGTGCGAATGGACGAAGACGCTCCGGCAAAGAAAGTATTTCCGTCGAGACTGTAGTTTGAAGCAGAGGATGGGAAAGATCCCTACAGGGAGAGGCAGGTGAAGAAAGATCTGACCTCTCTTCGTGCTCCCATTTGGTGTTAGTTGTCACGAAACGGGAATTGCTGGCGTAACTTGTTACGAAAGGGCCAAAATCTCTCAGTTGGTTAAGCGCCAAGTAATGATAAAAATTATGAGTAAAAAGGATAGCTACGTATACTTGTACATGCAAAAATAATCTAATATAAGCGTATTCCAAGGAGCTTTGATCTATTCCAGAACAAATATTTTTTCTTTCAATTCCTGAACAATTAACATTTTTGCTGACAAATTTTTTCGAGCAACCGAATTCAAATATTTATTAGTAAATTTGATTAAAAGAGGATTTTAAATTTTTTTATAAATCATTATATATCTAAGAATTTATGAGCTTCAATTATTATTTCAATTATTATGTTTTTTTTAAGAGAAACTGAAAATAAAGAAAGAAACATTTACTGGCATATTGCGATGGTACCATTTCGAAAACCGCCACGTAATCATTATCAGGAAAAAACACATACAGCCCAATTCTAAACGAAAATTCCGTGCGAGTTTTTTCACTTTCCTCCTATTCTGAACAATGTTCGAAAAAGCGGAAACCGGTTATGGGAGAAAAGTTGGCATTATGAATGTGAGGGAGAGGGAGATTTCTCTGCCATTTCATACGAGTTTTTTCACTAGTTAAATTAAAGGGAATGCATCAAAATAGTTAAAGGAAATTGGTTATTTTAAGAAAGAACACTTATTTGTACAAATTTGTGCTAAAATATGCATTTACATTCTACCACAATATTCTCACTGTTAATACAACAACAACAACAACCACAATATTCTTTTTTTTAAGTCGAAAAATTTATCATAAGCAACGGAAGAGCTCTTCGCATATTTGATGCAGCCATCCAGAAATTGCGCAAGGATTTTTTAAGAAGGCTTAATTTAGATTTTGGCATATGGCGAAAGGCGAACTCAACTCGACTTGGCCGCCAGAAAATTGCTTTGCAGAATGAATGCAGGCAACTCCAGCGGATTTGTGTTATCCCGCCGGTCTTTTTATGCTCTTCTGTTGATGTTGCTGTGGCACCAATTTATTACTCATTTCAGTGAATACCACATGAAATGCAATAGTGTGCATTGTTTATACCTTATTCCTTAATTTCAAACAAATTTGCAACAATAATTAAACTTTACAATTTTTTAAACAAAATAAGAAATGCGCAACGAAATATCAATTGACAAAATAGCTGACTTCGAATATTCGAAATTCCTATTCCTCAATTATTCTTCTCCCTAGGAGAAAAGAATTGGAGGAATTTTTCCGCGGTGATAAAAAAATCCGCGAGAACAAAATTCCGCAAAAATATTTAGAATTGCTCTGATAATAAAAAAACATAATAATTGAATATTCAATTATTATAAGCCGGTATTAAGCTCATAAATTCTTAAATAATAAGTATGACTTGAACACACCATTAAACAAACAAACATCAATTATTTGTCGCTTATTTACCTAAATTTTTTTAATAAACATTTTTTTTGTGCTTTTCATGTAATTTGATTTGTAATTTTATTGAAATATTTTTTTACGGTGTATAAGTTTAGAAAACTACTAACATATAACTACAATTAACGTTCAGAATTATCAGTATTTGGGCGCGGTGTTGTGCATACAACATTCGCAATAATCTGATCCGATAGACTGTCTTAATTTGTTTGTAAATTTTTTTTTATATATAACCTTAAAGGTCAGAAAGGATGAAAGTCTGTTCTCCATAATGCAACATGAGTACATCAAAAGCCAATCGGTAGGCACAACAATGCAAAGGGTGGTTACAATCATAGAAAACCCTGGAATATATGGAATATATATCTTTGCAGTCTCCTTAGACATTGCTTGTCTTTTCGACAATGTCCATAAATGGGCGATCATGGACGGTCTTAACAATTTTGAAGTACATCCAGCCATAATCATATAAATCGGCTGCATGCTGAATTGCAGGTACAAAATTCCACAAAGGGGTTGTAGGACGGCACAAAATCAGTGAGTAGGCGTACACTGCAGGGCAGGAAATTATTACCTCTGCTGTATAAGTACGTTATCAACCACCTGCTCGGGCGGCTGGACGAGGGATCTATCAAACTGATGGTGTACGTAGATGACGTTGCAGTTGTCATAAGTGGAAAGTGCCTTCCAATAATAAGCTCTTTGTTAGATTGGGTGCTTCGGGATAAACACATTTCGGTATCTTATGCCCGATTGAGCGCCAACGTGGATAAGATGGATATGGTATTGTTTAAGAAAAGGTAAAAGGTCCCAAATTGGCTAGGAGTGGTGACGCTGCAGCAGAAGCTTTTCCCGAAATATCTACAAATTATTCCTGACAGTAAGATGTATATGGAAGCTCAACCAGAACCATAGAGTGAAGAGTTCCTCGACGGCAATTTATGCATGTAAAAAATAATAGGGGGTATGCAGACCTTCAATGCTCGAGAGCCGTTAAAACAACCCCCATGACACCACTCTATGCCATTCTGCACATTCCACCTTTAGATCTGCTGACTAAAAACATAGTGTTAACAATTGTAACGAGACATAGTACCTTGGGGGTAGCTTGAGCGCAGACCATATGGCTAGAGTGGTATAGCATCATCTAATATTTGAAGAACAGATTACCTAGTAGCTCCCTACCTACGCCATGGTTAAGGTGAGAGGTTGACGCAAATGCGCTCAAATGGCAGATGAAGCTTTCCATGTGTACACCGAGGATTCCAAATTAATGGAGGGAGTTAAGTCTGCGCTAATCAGGAAATAAACGAATCCTACAAGCTGCGAGAACACTATAACGTTTTCCAGGCTAAAGAAGCAGTCGTCACTATAGCCATAGAAATACTGGAAGAAAATAGCTTAAATTGCAGCCACGTCAATTTTTACACTGACAGCAATTTAGGCTATAATCTCTCATAGCACAATATCTGCAAGTGTGTTAGGGTGTAAGCAATGCCTGAATAGAATCGGGTTAGGCAGAAATATACATCAATAGTGGGTTCCGCAGCTTGTAACGTAGATGTTTCAATCAAGTTGCGCGAGATTAAAAGAAGGCGAGATCTGCAAATGATCGATCAGCCAGGAAAACCGTGAAACCAATTCACCCCCGCATTTCGTCGAAAATCGTGGAAGATGATGTGCAAGTTTTAAAAACTTAGACTAACAAAAGTAATTTTATCATTGAAAAGAAGGGACTGTGTATCTGTATCCAAATTTCACTGAGAGTATAGAATGTCTAACAGCCGCCTTAGTCTTTCGATGAGCTGCTACATATCGTATCTTTTCTACATGCATATACATCTATATTTGCTGGTAAAAAATGCTTATCATCACTTAGATAATGTTTCGGAGAACCATTTTTCCGGCAATTATTACAAACTCACGGCTGTGGTTGAATAACTCGCTACAAAACGGGTTGTGCTTAATAGCGGAGATGCGAACCTCTGTTGGTTATATTGTATAACCTATAGCTGTATAGGTTGCGATGAATCTGTGGCACACAAACTTTTCCTCCATAGAAGTGGAGAACAGTGTAGAGATAAAATGGAGGGACACATTTCAGTTGCAACTGAGTATAACGTATATTGAAATTTAACAGTACTAATTTTCTGCGCAAAAATTTGATAAGTGTGGATAGGTTTAAGCACTTGGCAGTCCATATAAATTTTTAGTGCATATGTATATAGATGTAAAAAATAATTTAAAAAAATTGTTTAAGTTAAACGGTTTTATTGAAAACAATACTTACATGAAGTAATAATAATACGAAAAGCTAGAAAATAATTAGGTGGGTCCTAGGTACTAGTCATCACATTACTCATCAATCTAGGCCGTTGCTCAAACAATTAAATAAAAGCATTGGGTGCATGAAATTTCTAAAAATGTGAGGCGTAGCATAACCTGATTAAGGTTCAGTTGGGCTTATATATGACTATCAATAGAAATTTGACGCGTCCAATGCTTTTATTTAATTGTTGAGGAGTGTGTTGACTAGTACCTAGGACCCACCTAATTATTTTCTAGCTTTTAGTGTTATTATTACTTCATGTAAGTATTGTTTTCAATAAAACCATTTAACTTAAAATTTTTTATTTTTTTTTTTAATATTTTTTTTTCAAGTTTTTAGTCTTTATTTAATTGCCTATTATTTCTCATTATATTTAGTTCATTTAGTGACTCAATATCACAAGGACTCTTTCCTGACAATTTGTTACAATCTAAGTCTTCAATACATAATCCTTCCAAAGACTTTACTCGACACTGCGCCACGTATGCTCGTCGGTCCTCCATCTCCAAAATATTTTGATGTCACTTCTACCGGACTGTATGTAATATTTGTTCCATATGGACCAAATCTGACCACAAATACGATTCTATTTGAATACCTCGACCTTTGCGCCACCTAGCGGCGTTTTTTTATAGGTCGCTTTCTATTCTTGTATGTATCATGTTTTCTAAATTGAGCCGAATCGGACCACAAATACGATTTTTGTGAATATCTCGATCCTTGTGCCACCTAGCGGCGATTTTTTTCATAGGTCGCTTTCTATTCTTGTATGTATTATGTATTCCGAATATGAGCCAAATCTGACCACAAATACGATTTTTGTGAATATCTCGATCCTTGCGCCACCTAGCGGCCATTTTTTTCTTATTATTGCATTGTAATCGGGTTCTGAACTATATTCCAAGTTTCAAGATTGAAGCTTATCGGGAAGTTACTTAAATTTCAATTACAAAATTCGTGCCAACCAACCAACCAGCCTGTCAAGTCAAGCTAAATAAAATCGTTTAAAAAACACAGCTATTAAACCAGTACTATAGCTATTAGCTTTATTCTCTCACGCTTTTCGAAACTCTACTTTCCACAATTACTCTTCCAAAGGCCCAATACGCCAATTTAGTATTGTTAGATACATCTTTTAGGTTTTAGTACATCTCTTTTTATTACAATTAATTATTTTATTCATTAAATACAAAAATTTAAATAAAAAGCTATATTTGTAAACATTTAATTAAAATTATATAGTAAAATAACGTGTTTTTTTTTTTTTTCTTTTTTAAACAAATACATATTTATAGATATGAAAGCGTATTAAATAATTTAAAATCTAAATTGTCCCAATTTCCCTCGCTCATTATGATACACACGTAGTGGCGAATAGTTTGAGTTACCATTAAGCACCGCACCAGCGCTCGTACTACCCTGCCCATTGCTTCCAGCACCATTTGTGCCATTGCTCAAGTTCTGTGTTGCAGAACCGGAAATCAACTCCTCGTTATGCTGCGGCTTGGCGGTACAACGCGGAGCCAAAATCAAATTGTAAATTATGAAATAAACGAGTGCAATTATGCAAGCCGCAATAGCCAACCATTGATGTATGGCCTGATCATCCGCTTCAGGTACCTTTTCATCGCGCGCTAATCCAATAACGGCGCCTAAACCTTTTCCTGGTAGAGAACAAAAGGCAATTTATAAAAGGATTAGCAAATATGCAGATATTAAGAATGATATGTATTTGAACTGTAAATTATGTGATACGCTAAGGCGATTTTCATTATGGTGCCCTAAAGAAAGTTTTCAAGAAAGATGTATTTTTATGTGTAGCAAGGAGGGTATCGCGACTTTTATTACGGTGGTAGAGGGAGCAGGTTCGGGATCTCACCCTGGCGAGTAGGGTAGAGAAAGAATGGACGTCGAGTTGGACGGCTATTTCTACACACTTCTTCCGATATATTCAGTTCTCTTTGGAATGAATTACGCCCTAGTAAAATATCTTTTATAAACCCCAACTAGGAGCTATACTCCAGGTACTTGAAAGAGCTATTGCCTGCGACGCCTGCCGTGAATACGAACATTCCAAAACTACGATAGACGCTTTAATGGAGTAGTTCACCTCGGCATGCAAAAGCACCTTTCAGTATTCCTGCCCGCCCCGTTGGTGCTCTAAAATTTCTGTGGGATAATCATTCGCCTGATGTTCCCATGCGCAGAAACCTGAACCTGCACCAAAGCCAATTGATGTGTTTGTAAGAATTCCTGAACGCCAATTCCTTCAAATTATATGAGTTTCAGTGCTCTGACAGCACAGCTTCAAAACTCTTTGCGGATTTAATTCCGCTTCTTGATCATAACTCACACTTCCTTTTTTAAACGGAGCTTCGTACTGAAACCATGGAAGAAGTTCAAAGTTACTTGTATTTCGATGGCTGTTAAGAGCTCTCAAGTATCACCCAAATACCTTGGACCAATCAGTCTCTCGTTTTTTCTCCTAAAAATATTGGAAGGGCTTACTAATCTCCTTGTGCGATATTTTGCAGGGCTATCTGTCTATCTATAATTTTTTATTTTTTTTTTTTTTCATCGGGACTCGGTGACTGAGTCAAACAGGCTGGCAGTGAACTGTTGAAAACCGAAATCCGTTCTTTTTACGACGTGATAAACAAAATTCAAGAGCTCCTGCTTTGAGGACACTCTCGATTAAAGGAATGCCATTGGTATCTTCTGATAGGGTTAAGTATTTGGGGATTACTTTGGACAGGAAACTATTCTGGAGGGCCAATATGAATGATTACACTAGGAAGACGTCAGTTGCCGTGTACTGCTGAATGGACACGGCCTATGCGCTTTCAGTTCTATTGCGTTCCAGCATTCTTGCCAACTGTGACTTCTTTTGCGTCGAACCTTTTTTTAAAACAAAGATCATCGGTGTCCTGGCGTATAGCAATGTCCATATATATTATCACGCGGATCTTCCGACAAACGGGCACAATCGACATAATGTAGCTGGCTCTAGGGAACATAAAGTATCCTATCCACTTATGATATGTTTCTCTCAGATGGGCCTAAAGTGAGTAAAGCGCTGAGCTGACACTGAATTAAACAGCAGGCGGCCCGCTGAAGTTGTTGTGCCCTAAAAAAGCTAGTTTTTCAATGGTTTTAGGTATTGTGAAGGGTTAAGGTATAGTACATGCAGTACATCTTAACATACCGGAATCCTTTATTACTGAAGTTGTATAGACGATGACGGAATCACTGCAACACTTCATAGTTGATTAATTAGCTCTTCCCGTTCCTAGGCGCAAGTATTTCGGTATCGGATCATTGGAACCCCCGAATTTCACATAAATGTTCTAAGTTGCTAAAGCTTATGTCACCGTTATCTGATGTAGTCCTCTTCCCTTGCTGCGGTGGCAACCACTTAACCTAACCAAACCTGACCTATATACAGAGAACTAGGAGTATATCAGTTCTGATGGAAGGTCTTTTTACTAAATTTCTTGACCCAAAATCGAATAAGTGAGCACAGAAAAAGAGTCTGCTTCTCGTATACTAATTAACATATAATAGTAAATGATAGCAAGACTGATCTTTCCTTAGATTTTTATGCTCACATTGTTTACGTTGTTAACAGTGGTAAGGATAAAAAATTACGTGATAGGGATTCGCCTTGTCTGAGTCTAGTTTGATTTGGACAGAGTCAAGTATAGGAAATTTCTTTAAGCACTGGAAAAAGCTGCTCTGCATTTTGTCCAAACTAGCTTTCCGCGTACCCCGATGATTTAAAATTTGCAAAGAAGACTCCTTGTTCGCACCCTTTATCCTCCATACACGAGCCAACAATTATTACCACAACTTATTGTATACTAAATAAAATATTCACTTACCAATTCCGAAAAAGGCCAACACAGCCACAGCCTGTCCAGTCGCTGTCAACTTTCTAGGCATTGCATGTCGCATATACAAAATAATCGTTATCCAAACAACACCAATGACGACCGGCTCAATAGTCTCCATCACAATCGTCAACCATTCTGTGCCTTTGCCGCTTAACGCAGTAAAGCGTATGATGAAAACCGCAAAGCCAGCGATGAAGATATTCGAATGTCCACAATATTCAATAAATTTGTCAACATTGAAGAACAACACCAATACCAAAATTAAACCCGAATATGTAACCGCATATGTATCGCTGAATGTCCAAATGAGAAAACTATGAATTGTGCTCCAAAATGTACCAAACAATATAGCCACAAGTGTAAGTACAAAAATTTCCGGGCTATAACGTCGTATCGCCGACATTGGATAGACCAACATACCGGTCTTTGTATGCCACCACCATTCTGGCGGACTGAGCGGCATTTGTCCAGCAAAGAATAACACAATTGCACCAATGCACATACAGATTACAAAAACAAGTAGTGCCACAAATGCTGCTGTGTGTTTTGAATCGTTCGAGAAGGCAAACAAATCGATAGGTGAGAATAGTAGCACATAACCGATAGCACCCCAGGCATATTGACGGCAAACTTCACCACGTCCCTCCGATGTTTCACGTACAGCAATAACGATGGCGGTATTGAGGAGTGTTAATGCAGCCAAAACGAATATATCGCCCAACAGACGTATAGCTATATAGCCGCCCAATGTAACATCCAAGTCCCCAGTAATCTATTTGATGCA
The DNA here is from genome assembly GCF_040869045.1 of Eurosta solidaginis. Classification (NCBI taxonomy): domain Eukaryota; kingdom Metazoa; phylum Arthropoda; class Insecta; order Diptera; family Tephritidae; genus Eurosta; species Eurosta solidaginis. Next base: position 37,803 of record NW_027136914.1, on the reverse strand, counting down.
TGTGAGAGAATTAGAGAAAAAAACGTTAGTATGATAATGTGGCAGAGAGAGAGTAAATGGGGAGCGCGAAGGAGCGCAGGATTTGCGAATGATGGGAAAAGATTAAGTTAGTGACATTTTGTGTACAAGAGTGAGTGAGTTAATATGTTCGCTTACAATGAGCGTCAAAAAAAAAAATTCACACCGAAATTTTCCTCGAAAATCATACATCAATTTTTTAAAGAAATGTATATAAAGAAAAAGGTACACACCTCATTTAATAACAAATAAAATGCATTTACTGAAAGTTTAAGCTTTTTAGAAAAATTCTGAGAGCTCTGGAGGTTTAAAAATAAACTCCTTAGGAATTTAAAAAGCCCAAACGCTCTGTGGGTTTTAAAATAAAGTCCAAAAGATTGTTACGAATTCTGGGGATTTCTGATATTTATGCACCTTCTGCCAACATTCGAATCGCCAAACTGTTAAGTAAATCACTACAATATTCAGTTTTATAAACTGGCTTTATTTAGATTACTTTGGGAGTTGTACTTCACAATTATACTTCACAAACAATAGCGTGTTTATATCAAAACTGATTAGTTATTACTCAGCTTGCGCTGTTGCCTCGTCCGCATATTTCTCCAAAGGTCTAGACGTTTCGCCTTCTAGAACTGTTGTATCTCCTGCTTGGTAATTTACTTATATGCGTGTGTATGTGTGAGTAAGAACTTCGGCTGATGACTACATGTGTGTCTGAGATATATCTTCACTTCGAGGTGCTGGTTATGTGTATGCTCGTACTTCTCGTCGCCTTCCATGTGTGTGTGTAAATGATGATTGATGTGTTCATGTACACAAATATGGCTTGTTTTAATGTTTTTGTGTTGTGATTATTTACGAAAAGCATAGTGATGATAATATTCCCCACAATATTTAAAAAAAATGTTCACGTTTTTCCGAATTTTTAAGAATTCTTGTGTGGTACAGCCAGCCCGTGAAAAGGTCGTATGAAAATGGGAAAATATATTGAAGGCAGTCTCAGAGAAGAATTGGACTAGCGCTTTGATTTACCTTGTGGCAAGGAGACCGTCATATTTGAAGTGAACATATATTTTCATTGTATATATTTTGGGGTTAGGTCCACCTCATCAAAAGAAGTTCCAACTTATAAGTGAATTAAACAATGGGCACTTTTCTTTCGTATATTTCATTCACCATTAATTGCGCTTGTAACTCTCAACTAGGTAGTGAAGTATTCCAAAGCGAAAGTTTAAAATTGTTATCCCAAATCGGGATCTTTCAAACCAAACTGAGGTGGCTCAATAAGCAGCCAATATCCCAGAGCCCAAGTGCTCGCTCTCAGTAAATACACATAAGATGTGGCAATGGGATTTTGACAGAAAAATGGGGATGCTACTACCTTAGAGCAACAAGTGCTCAGTCCTGATTTAATACATTAAAAGTTTAACAGGTGCTTTGCATCTCGGAAAATGAGCGCTGTGCCCGAAAAACACAAATTGCACTATGAAAAATGGCATACAACCTCGGAAATAAAATATACTTTTTCAAAAAAAGAAAGTATAGAGCAATAACTTGAGAACATCCCAATAAAGGTCTGATTCATAAGTGAGTCTTGCAGAGTAGGAGAACAAGGCGAGTACTTGCAGTCACAAACCAATGAGCAGCCGCTCTTAAGGACACTATATCGAATTCAAAGTACCGATACTGTACTCATATCAAGTGACGCTCTACAGTAATAGATTCTCTATAGAATCGAACCAAATAGACTCTATACTTAAAAAAGCAATACGTTTTTTCTAAAGGTAGTGGTGTGGGAAATTCTCCAAGCTCATTTTTGCCAAAAAAAACCCGCAGCGAATGCGGAGACTGACTCACTGGGGACAGTTTTGCACTGTAGGTTCAATAACTTCCTCTGCACTGATGCATATCAGAACATACTTACATCTATAATGCTGAAATCCAAGCCATATGTATTTAAATTAATTAATCAAAGGATGTGACTATATGAAAGCCATCTACGTCTGCAACAGGTAACCCTCCGATTAGCAGTGAAAAAATTCAACACACTTAGCGTTGTCGTCTGACCAGACGAAGTTAGACACTTTGAATTTTATCCACAAATATTTGAAATTTTATTTAAATTTCGAAGAATACTCGTCGCACACTATGCGAACTACGAAAAAATATGTTCGTCTAGCCAGACGACAGCGCTAAAATGTGACATAATTAACTTTGGTACCAAAACAAAATATATAAAATAAAAAGAAACAAATATCGGTTTCCGAATTATTATAAAGACCGCCTCTAAACTTAAAAAGTCACTAAAGCTTTTCATGATCGGGTTGGTAGCAGTACAGTTATTCACGAAAATAAAGCCTTCTCGTCTGGCGCCACAATCAATCAGAGGGTTAAGAACGCATACGAAAGGCCTACAAAGGGAGACAATTTTCATTTCGAAGAACACCACAACTTTGAAAGTGTCAGTTAAAAACACTGCGAATGAACATATTAAGAATTATTACCATATCTTTTGCGATAGCTCTGCGCTAGGTCAGAACTAATGGACTTCGCTTTTAGGACTCTGCTCAGCGAAAATTCGCCTGCCCTACAGATGCCGAGCAGTGTTTTTTAAATTATCTGCGAATACTTCAGAGCAACACCCTTTCGGTCCGCTAAAAAATAATAGAGGGACTAACATTCAGAGCATTCTGTTTGATCCAACTCATCGGGTTGGGGTAATGCCTGCGACTTAAGTCAACATACCATGCAGCTTCGATATAGAAAGGTTCCCGAGATGGTTGGGTTAGTACCATTCTATACGAACGGGCCCAATATCAGACTAAGTACCAATCTCTTTGATAGAAATTCCCAAACCTTCGGGTGGTGTATTTAGCGCTACAAGAAGAAGAATTTTATTTGATCGATAAGTTCTTTACTTGCATTATTTTAGTTAAGCCGCTGCTGCACTATATTGTTGACATATACATAGAAAAACGAAGCTTAAACAGGCTATGTGCCATTTTAGTACAAAAAAATTATTTCTAAACGTGTCTATACTTTATTTTGACACTCACTGTATATATGTATACGAAGAGCAATACACATGCATGTGTAAGTGTTTGTGAGCGCGAATGTGTGACAATTTGACCACAGGCTGACTCAAATTGCTTACCTTAATACATTCACTATCGGCCAGTACGCTGCCTTTGCTGTCGTAAGGATCAATCACTTGGCATTCAATCATCGGTTTGCATGCGCTGCCATTCTTTAGTCCAATCATATACTCAACCTGAGCTATGGGTATATTACATTGGAAGCCATCTGAAATGAGATAAACATTGAACAGGTGAATGAGTTACAGTTGCCCCAGTAATGTATGTAGAAATATATGGCATGAGGTTTTGTCCTGTCATTAGTTGTTTGTTTATATATTAATGTATGTGTGCTTGTTGTTGTTTATACTTTTGAGCTACTCGTTCGTGTTTGTTGCATGTGTGCAAGAATCTTTGTTGTATGTTTATATGTGTGTATGTCTGTACAATTTTCTAAGGTAAATCGTGAGGTTGCATTGAGTTCAGCTGAGTTGATGGTGGTGGTGATTGGTTTAGCAGTCGATAACATGATTGCTGGTTAACACTCTTGTTTACAAATCACCAAATTGACACGAATATTTTGTTGTCACTCTAATTGAAAGTGTTTGCAAAACACTTTGGGTTGGAAATTTAGTTCAATGTGATTTGTTTCACCCCAAAATGTTGACACCCACTCATTTATTTTAGAACCAATTAAGCACTGGATTAGGACAAAGGCGATACAATTTTTTTTGTTTTATTTTAAAAATATTTTTTTAGGCAATTTCTGTTTTAACTAATTACATTAAAGGTGTAGCTATTTTTGATATTTTGCAACAGGCACTCGGGATTAGAATATTAGATTACCATCAGCCGAGTATAATGAAGGTTTAGAGATAAAAGCTGTGGTAATAAGACAGAGTTGAAGCAGGGCGAAGGACGAATTGGGCAATTTATTTTGTTTTAAATTGTTTATTATTTTTAAATATTTTACTTTCAGAAATTTTAATATTGTTTTTGATTTTTAGAAGAAAAGAGATTTGAAAATAAATAAGGACTACGGGAAAGAGAGAAGAGAAAAAATAAGAACTGAGAATAGTTATAGGTAAGCGATTTTCCAACAGGACGATGTTTTTTTTTTCTCGGACGTTGTGGCAGCGCACTGTCCTCAAGTGGCCCGATTAAACCAGGCTAATCCTGTTCATTTTTGTAATACATAATTTTTAATCTTTATTCTAAATTTTATTTATGTTTGTAATTAATAATTTTTAACCTTTTCGCGGATAAAACAGCAAATGCCGTCAAATTAGGTTAAAAATACAGGAGCATAACGGGGTTTGCCGTCATGAACTATTTTAGGATATGTGGCAAATCTGTAGCTCCCGCAGTCAATTCGATGTTAATTTACAGATTCGCAAAATAAGTGTCCCTATAAATTCTATTCATTTGAAATCTATGTTATACAGAACAGAAGTAAAAGTTACTTTATGCAGACATGAACTTGCATGTTTTCATAGAATCAATGCGGCATATCACGTCAGTTTTTCATGCATTCGGTGAATTGCGTCCTACCAGAACGGTTTAGTTTTTCGGTAGGAAAAAAAGAAATTTGTAGCGTAAGTAAAGTGAAAATTATATGAAGAAGTGTGAATATCTGCAAATAAAAATAAAATTATAACCTACTATTAGAGTTATAAAATAAGTCTGAGAACTGTGCGTTCTGTTTTAATAGAAAAAAATGAATGAATACAACGAACAACGAGATCGAATTCTTAAGCTTTTTGAGGAACTCGATTCTGATGCTGAATTTGAAGTTGATCCCCTCAGCAAAGACGGGTATTACGGCAACGACCCGGACTATGTGCCAAATAAGGAACACGAAAGACCTCGAAGTTCAACCACAATGTAGCACACCGAGAGTTGAAAATACTGGAGATTGTGAAAATGAAATCAGGCAGGACGATGTTGATTTTTATGTCTTCGATCACGCAGATGTAAATTCCGATGAGAGTTCAGATGATACCTCAGAAGAGGAGCCGAATATTTGTGAGGCAGAGCCTAGCGCAGAGTGGTGTGAAAATGTCAGAGATATATCTCAATTCAATTTGGATTCTAGAAACTGTGGGGTGAAAATTTATGTTGAAGAAAACTGCACTTTCAGAAATATTTTTGATCAGATAATGACGTCCGATATTACGCAAAAATTGGTTGATTCAATAAATACATATGGGTCCAATCTTTGTGAAGCTGATCGTCCCCATACCAAATGCACGTATTGCTGTTTTTTATCCTACTGATATTGAAGAAATGTACAAGTTCCTAGGAGTTGTTTTGTTTGTGAAGCTCCTAGAATTCGTGACTTATTTTCACGATATCCAATGTATTTCCATCCTATATTTACGCACCGGTAGACTGGTCTCAGCTTTTACGTTGCCTTTTATTTTTTCTGTAGCTTCTCGTTTCATAGAAAATATATCATTAGCAATTAATAGGTAACGAAAAAAGGTTTACTTAAGGTATAACCTCTGCAAATTGTTTAAAATTGGTAAAGAAACTTCCTACAGATGCAGAACTTATCCGGCTAAGGTTGCTCTTTGCCCTGGAATGTGTCCCGAAGAATATCATACATATCAATATCTAATTTCCGTTCATTATTCAATGATTTACTTAAAACGATACGATTTGAGGTATATATCTTACTTTGGTATGAACTGTATTATTTGTTTTTGTAAGCTTTAAGTTTTATTCAATAAAATGAAGTAAAATATAGTCAATTTGTTTAAAATAAAATAAAAAATATGTGGTATAAAACTAAGTCGGCATATCCCGCTTTGCCTTTATGAAAATTATTTAACAAAACTATGGCACGAAACGGCGTTAACCGTCAAGAGGGGATTTAGAGGTGTGCCCTTCGTTATAAAGTTCGTTCTATAAATAGCACAAGACGGAAATATCCGCAAAATTTAAATATAGTTGTTATCAAAGAATTTCAATCGTTTAGTTATTTAAAATATTTTACTGTAATCCCGAAGTGTTTATCTCTAAAGGCTTAATTTTTATTATTACAGAGTCTTTGAGAGGCAGTGGCTTAAGCATCGAGATCTAAAACTGCTCAGCTACAGAGAAACTCATCAGCTGAGAAATATAGATACACAGATACAATGGATTAAAAGTATACATGTGATTTTTTAATTATTAGCAGATAGAACCGTCTTTTTTTCATGGCAAAGAGTGAGTCCGAAAAATTGGTTATTCTCGAGTGAGAGTTATATTCTTCACACGAACACAGAAAAGGTTCGTTTAGTTGAAATTTGGTTCTGCATTGTTTAGGAATTATAGGTATATAATGCCTCGAAACTCGGCATGGAACATTCAAGTTTACTTCGTTCAAGAGAAATGGGCTTGAAATCGATCCATTTAAAAGTTTAGTCATAAATATTATACCAAGCATTTCTCTACGACTTGCAAGGGTGGGAGGAGTCATTAGTTTTAACCAACTAGTGTAAGGAGGAAGATTATACGGAGAGTCCCATTGAAGATTTCTAAAGGCGAAAAGTAAAAACTGTTTTTGAATTGATTCTAGTCTATCGACATGAACTTGATAACGCGTATTCCAAATTATAGATCCATATTCTAATATCGGCCTCACCAATGATGTAAAAAGGGTTTCTGTAACGTAAGGATCACTAAACTCCTTTGCCCATCTTTTCACAAATGCTAAAACTCCTCTCGCTTTATTGACTGTGGCATTAATATGAGGGTTGAAACTAAGTTTGTAATTCATTGTAACTTCCAAGTCGATAAAAACATCAACGCTTTCCAGAGTTTGGCCACAAATTGTACAAGAAGCTGTCTGTACGTTCCCATGTGAAAAAACACATGAATTTACATTTTTCTATGTTAAGCGGCATAAAATTCGCATTATACCAAGTAACTAAACGATTTAAATCCGCCTGGAGTACAGAACGTTCTTCAACCGACGCGTATGACTTAAAAAGTTTTACGTGGTCGGCATAAATTAAAATTTTAGAATATTTTATTGTTGTGTCTTCCGCATATGCTATTTAAAAACAAACTTCTGCGTTCTGCCATATAAATTACTTATTATCAATTGTCTCCTCTTTCGCTGCTTCTTCCTTGTCGTATTCCTACATCGGTTTTTTTAATTGTTTTCCTCTCCTTCACTCTTTTCCATTTCCTTCTTTCCCGCTCCAATACTGGCTTCCTATCTCGAGAAGTAAATCTACTGCTCTCTCCACCACTACACCTTCACTAACCTGCAGTTCTACCTTCGCTTCAATATTAACCCTTAACTCTAAAGGTCAGGCCACAACTAACGTTATTACACTATTTGAGCTTTTTTGCCTATTTGATCAACATTTCGCGCATTGCCGCGTCGTGTGGTGGAATGCACACATTTTTGTGGTGTAGTATAATGCTACTGGAAGTGGACTGATCTTAGCTCCGATTCTAGCTCTACGTGCGTTTCTATCTCCTCCGATGCCTATTGCTCCACCACACCACCACTTTCTTTATGATCATTTCGAGCTCACTTATATTTCAAAATACTTCTTATCAAAAAATACGATTTCAGCCAAATTATTTCTTACTAATTTCCACTTGGCTGCCTAGCCTGTTTTGACGACTGTGCACCAAGGAAGATAAAGTCTGACTCAAGAGTGTAGCGATATCAGACAATATCGCGAAATCACTAACTCGGCGAAAGCTGTGCCGATGTCACATATTCGCTGGATTATTGAAAGGAGAGCCGATGTTGAACAACCGGTGTATTGGTGAGCAGTTGTCCAAATAACCGCTGAATCATTACTTGATGTGTCAATGTTCAAAAGAAATGGTGAAACGATGGTGGCTTGGTCTTTGAAAAGATTGAGGTACGAAACATAGGTTTCGGGCTCTACCAGTCACTTTAAACGTTGTAATAAGCGGTAGAATGATTTCATTGAAGCCAATGAATCGTTAGCGATGCAAAACAACTTAAATATTTTTTCGGTACCTTGGTCCCTTACGTACAGCGGCACAGGGAACTTCAGTATTCTGAAGATGAGGATGGCATTAGCCGAGGACACCAAACGGGATAATTTTTGAAAATGGATGGCTTATGGCGTGAAATGATCTGTCCTCCCTTGCCTTATCGAAATGGACTCAAGTACAAGTCATGATTAACTATTTGAGAAGTACTCGCATTAGCAGTAGGAGTTGAGTCTCAAATGAAGCACCTTCGAGTGTTTACTTGTTGATCGCCGTTACAATGATGTGTAGTTGTAACCAGGGACGGAAAATAATAATTATTTTTTTTAGGTGAAAATGTTTGAGTTCCCAGGTATCCCTATAGCAATATCATGTCGAATCATGCATCCTTTTTATTTTTCGACCTTTTTCCATAAAAGTCCACATATAAAAGTAAAATCTGTATTTTTATTTTTTGCGCTCTACTGGAAAGCAGAGAAAGTACTTGTGATACTTAAAAGAATATTAAATGGCCCGTTGAGTAAGACAATGGGCAGTTATCCGGCAAGTCATGAAAAACATATTACAGCAAGTAAGGTAGGTTAGGCAAGGTTGAGGCGAGATTACTCCTCATTAGGGAGAGAAAAGAAATCTTTGCCAACCAGTTTTTGTTGAATACCCAGAAGCATGGGCATCCCAACAGTTTTGAAAAGGCTGCGACTTCCAGGGGCTTAAGAAGTCATCTCCGCAAGTACTATGAGGAAATATGGCATCTGAGAACACAGCCGCATGCAGAAGAGAAACAGGAATAGGTCGTTGGTGATATCCACAAAAAGGCATCGGACCTTTATGCCAGGAATTGCCTGGCGATCCCCGTTCCTAAAAATAAATACCCTGAAATCGCAGAAGAGGAAAGCAATCTCCCTAGGCATACGCGCGTAACTCTAGCTAAACTTCGATTTGGATACTGTAACAAGTTAAACTTTTACCTATCCAGAACCAACCCCGACAAACATAATGTATATACTGCTTGCTACGTGTCCCCACATGACACCAACTATCTTTTTAATTGCAATATGGAACCAATGCCTCTAACACAATTCATATTGTTTTACCCCTGTTGAAACTGCAAGATTCCCAGTGGCCCACAGCAAGTCCTATGCTCTGATCTCATATTTGCTCAGGAGATAGCCAACCGATGGGCGTGCGGAACTGGCCGCCTCACTTTTGTCCATTTCGGATCCTTTTCTAGCAATCTTATGTGCAAATGCATTGACTTCAATTTTGCTGTGCTCCGGGAAACAGCAAAAGGAGGCATGGAGATATCTAATGGATGCCAACAAGGCTCGAGACCTTTGCATGATATCTGACTTTATTACCTTGAATTTTAACGTCTTTTCGGCTGCCTGGGTGTCGACAAACATGGTTACATTCGTGACTGGGACCGCACTATCCTAGAGCAGTCCTACTCTCTCATAGACCTTCGCAACTACATGGGTCAGAAAATCGATACGACCGATTTATCTGCAAAAGCTTTGAGTACATTCCAGCTCCAGTCCTCTGTTCCTTTTTGGAGCCGTTTGTGTAGATGGCAATGTCCCTACCACTTAATGATCTGCACCTGGAAGTCAAAAACTGCCGTGATATGGTCGCTGTCAACTCCATCCAATGCCGTCTTGTGCCCGTGTTTGGTTGACTTCCACGTATAGTATTTGCTAAATTATTATTTTATTACACAAGTCCTGGTAGTTAATTGGATTTCTTTAGTGGTCAAACAAATTCAGTTAAAGTAAGATCAAATTTTAGCCCAAGTTTTCACATTTTGTCTACCTTAGCAACAATTTTCGTATGCAATCTCTCTACTTAGTACATTCTACTCACCCAAAGGATATTTGCACCATTCATCGCTGTGAGTATCATTGTCATTACTATTATCTGCTGCACGCAATACCGAGTTCACAACAATATTGTTGGTATCATGCGTGTAGACATGGCAATTCCGCACCACATTCTCACCACTATCCGTCTTCTGGGTAAGACATAAATGAGGTGGCTCCACATAGATCTTCATTGGTGTTGCATCGCGTACATCACGTGCTGCGCGTCCTAAACGTTGTTGTTTTTGTTGTACTTCTGCACTCAGTAGCTCACCGCCATATTCCGCTGAACTGCCGACTGCACGCTTAGAACGATAACTTTCCGTTGATGCAGCAACAGATTCATCTTCATAATCAAATTCTGAGCTATGTTCCGTTGATGGCAATGGTGTGGGTACACCTTCAAACCATGGCGTATACATACTTTCATATTTGGTGGGATCCTGGCAAGTGTATGTGCAACGTGTCAAATTAACATTACCAACTTTCTCTCTCCAATGATGACAGGTCGCTTCTTTAGAGCAACGTTCCTGAAATATTACCGCACCGTGTGTATCACAACCGAAACTGACAAGTGGACGACGTGCTTCCTCACGTTGCACTTCGGGTATGGCAAAGAGACAAGCGTATATTATGGCAGCGAGTATAAGACAAAGAGCGGTGAGAAACCGTAGCATGCGCCCAAAATTTGTAGCATACTTGGCAGCTATGCGATCAGCTAGTGGGCCCACAATTAGTGGGCCAATTATTGAGACGAATGGCGCAATGATGCTGATACTCCGAAACTCGCTGAAATTCAGACCGAGCAGTAGCGGTTTTGTGGTGTTTAGCACATGAAGCGCGGTGATGCCTGTAAAAGTGAAGTGGTAGAATTGGGTTTACAAAATTGATTGTCTAGATTTCATTTTACTTACCAGTAATAACAAAAAATACGACCACTTTGAGCGAGATGAGACTTTTGTTGATGCGTGGCTTTTCGCTTATTGCACCCATTTTGTGTTTTGTTTTTTATGCTTCTAAAACTTTATTTATAATGAGAACTTAACCTAAATTAGTTGATTTGGTTGTTGCTAGTTGAGGTTGACGCGCTGACTAACAGCGGGTTTGAGTACTTCTGAGTGGCAGGATCCGTTAGTTTTTTTTTTTTAAATCAAGCAACAGTCAAATTGCTTCGGAAGCAAATTTTCATTGACGGGATTCGTTCATTGTTTTTCTCTTTTGCGTATTTCGTTCGGTCTTTCGAGCTGTAGATTACCTAAAAACAGAAAAGAGAATATAGTTAAAAAGATTTGTATTAAGAGTGATATCTTACAATTTAAATATAAATAAGCAAGTCAAAAATTTTGCACCCCTTTTCGGTAAAACTATAAATCCAAGGTATTAACAATTATGTATACATATATGCATCGATAGGTCTTCCTAAGAAGCATTACAGGTCGTTCAAAAAACATGTTTCTTTTCCATCAGCTACCTTCTCGGGAGGTGAGTATTGAACTCGAAATTCGCATTATTCATACTACAATAGTGTATAAAGGAATAGCAATAAATAGGCAATACTTAGAATACACTGCGAGCAGCGGGGTATTCAAATGACTGAATGGATAAAGGCATCTATCAACCTTTACACTAGTATAAAGTACGAATGTTGGAAATTTCGAGTCCAATACTCAATACAAGTGAAACTCAGAAACATGCCCTAGTAAACATCACCGATATTTAATGTAAACCCTCAAAGTAGAAAATTTTAAGAAATAAAGAAAATAAAATAAAATAAAATAAAATAAGCGAATAATGAAAAAAATAGATGCATTAGAAGCAGATGAGTCCCATAAATACCTAGGTTATATACAGGACAGAAAAATACATCATAATGTTATGATACAGAACATCACTGACTGCTTCCTAGATAGAACAAGATCACTCCTTAAATCCGGTCTTAATGGCAGGAATTTATTTAAGGCAAAAACACGTTTGCGATACCAGTGCTAACGTATAGTTTCGAACTATTAAAATGGTCTGACACGCAGTTGGAAAGTGTTAAAAGAGCGACTCTAACACTGCTCAAAAAATACGGAGCACATCACCCGAAATCTGCGGTGGAGAGAATAAACTTATCTAGAAGTCTAGGAGGCGTGGTCTGATAGATATCCAACATATTTGTAAAAAACAGATCGCAAACCTACGCCAGTATTTCTTAGGGCAGAACACAGCACTACATCAAGCTGCATGCGGAGCGGTTAAAAACTATACGCCTTTAAACCTGTTTAATTTCGACATACAGAATGAAGAAAGCGATTCTATACATACAGCACGACTCACTGATGAATGGAAAATGAAAACACTCCATGGCAGACACCCCCATTCATTAAGCCAACTAGGGATCGATCTCGTTGCTTTAAACCTATGGCTGAAGAATTCAGGAATCTTTATGGACACTGGGGGCCTCATGATAGCAATACAGGACCAAGTCATCGCCACAAAAAAGTAATTAAAGTACATTGTACGCACTGAAATAGACAGTGACAAATGCAGGAAGTGCCAACAGCAGTCGGAAATAATACAGCACATAACAGGAGTTTGCGTTATGCTCGCAGCAACAAACTATTTAGCACGACATAACAACGTACCGAAAATCGTTCACCAGCGCTTGGCAATTAGTACGAATCTGCTTACAGAAGAGGTCCCATATTATAAATATACTACCTCGGCAGTGCTAGAAAGTAGCGAATATAAACTATACTGGGAACGCAATATACTTACAGATAGAAGTATACCCCATAACATGCCGGATATAGTCCTATTAGAAAAGAAAGAAAAGATATTTAATTGAAATTGGGGTTCCCAACACGCACAACTTGAAAGATGTGCACACAGAAAAGAAAAGAAAGTACGTAGGACTTGCTCAGGAAATGAAGCTGTTATGTCACCTTGATAAAGTAAGCATAGAGCCAGTAATCATTTCATCAACAGGCCAAAACCCTTATGACGACCCTGGAGAAACTAAAATTAGAAAATAAGGTTCTACATATTCAAAAGGCAGTAATTCTATCAACAACATCCATTGTTCGTTCGTTTTTAGACATTGATATGTAATTTACAGATAATTATGAATTTACCTATGTATATTTAGTATAAATAGCTTTATATGTCTTGTTGTATACAACCGATATATAATCTATAGCCCAAAGTGGAGCTCAAGGAAGAAACAAAATAAAATAAAAAGCAAATGAAAATGAAAGGGAAGGGAAAGGAAAGGAAAGGAAAGGAAAGGAAATGAAAAAAAAATAAAATTTAGGGAAGGAAAGTAAAGAAAAAAATATGGAAAAGCAATGAAAAGGAAAGGAATGAAAAGGAAGGAAAACAAGTAAGGAAGGCTAAGTTCGGATGTAACCGGACATTACATACTCAGTTGAGAGCTATGGAGACAAAATAAGGGAAAATCACCATATAGGAAAATGAACCTAGGGTAACCCTGGAATGTTATCGTATGACATTTGTATCAAATGAAAGACATTAAAGAGTTTTTTAACAGGGAGTGGGCCATAGTTCTATAGGTGGACGCCATTTAGGGATATCGCCATAATGGTGGACCAGGGCTGACTCCAGAATTTGTTTGTACGATATGAGTACCAAACGAAATGTGATAATGAGTATTTTAAAAGGGCGTGGGGCTTAGTTCTATAGGTGGTCGCCTTTTCGAGATATCGCCATAAAGGTGGAATAGGGGTGACTCTAGACTTTGTTTGTACGATATGGATATCAAATGAAAGGTGTTAATGAGTCTTTTTAAAAGGCAGTGGGCCTTAGTTCTATAGGTGGACGCCTTCTCGAGATATCGCCATAAAGGTGGATGAGGGGTGACTCTAGAATGTGTTTGAATGATATGGGTATCAAATTAAAGGTATTAATGAGGGTTTTAAAAGAGAGTGTTGGTAGTTGTATATGTGAGGGCGTTTTCGAGATATCGACCAAAATGTGGACCAGGGCTACCCAGACGAATATGTGTCGGGTACCGCTAATTTATTTATATATGTAGTACCACGAACAGTATTCCTACCAAGATTCCAAGGGATTTTGGTTTCGCCCTGCAGAGCTTTTTCATTTTCTCCTACTTAATATGGCAGGTATCACACCCATTTTACAAAGTTTTTTTCTAAAGTTACATTTTGCGGCAATAAACCAATCCAAATGCCACATTTCATCCCTTTTTTCGTATTTGGTATAGAATTGTGGCATTTTTTTCATTTTTCGTAATTTTCGATATCAAAAAAGTAGGCATGGTCATAGTCGGATTTCGGCCATTTTTATACCAATACAAAGTGAGTTCAGATAATTACGTGAACGGAGTTTACTAAATATATATCGTTTTTTGCTCAAGTTATCGTGTTAACGGTCGAGCGGAAGGACAGACAGTCGACTGTATATAAAACTGGGCGTGGCTTCAACCGATTTCGCCCTTTTTCACAGAAAACCGTTATCGTCCTAGAATCAAAGCGCCTACCAAATTTCAAAATTTTTGTTCGACTTATGGCATTAAAAGTATCCTAGAAAAATTAAATAAAAAGGGCGGAGCCACGCCCATTTTGAAATTTTCTTTTATTTTTGTATTTTGTTGCACCATATCATTACTGGAATTGGATGTTGACATAATTTACTTATATACTGTAAAGATATAAAATTTTTTTTTAAATTTGACTTAAAATTTTTTTTTTTTAAGTGGGCGTGTTCGTTCTCCGATTTTGCTAATTTTTATTCAGAATACATATAGTAATAGGAGTAACGATTCTGCCAAATTTCATCATGATATCTTCAACGACTGCCAAATTACAGCTTGCAAAACTTCTAAATTACCTTCATTTAAAAGTGGGCGGTGCCACGCCCGTTGTCCAAAATTTTACTAGTTTTCTATTCTGCGTCATAAGTTCAACTCACCTACCAAGTTTCATCGCTTAATCCATATTTGGTAATGAATTATCGCACTTTTTCGATTTTTCGAAATTTTCGATATCGAAAAAGTGGGCGTGGTTATTGTCCGATATCGTTCATTTTAAATAACGATCTGAGATGAGTGCCCAGGAACCTACATACCAAATTTCATCAAGATACCTCTAAATTTACTCAAGTTATCGTGTTAACGGACGGACGGACGGACATGGCTTAATCAAATTTTTTTTTCGATACTGATGATTTTGATATATGGAAGTCTATATCTATCTCGATTCCTTTATACCTGTACAACCAGCCGTTATCCAATCAAAGTTAATATACTCTGTGAGCTCTGCTCAACTGAGTATAAACATAAAGGGTAGCACGGCCAATGTAAAATGATGGTCGAATTTTTTCAATTTCAACCACTGGCGAACTATATTATACTTAATTTGGCTAATAATTTCAATTTATTTTATCCCATAAATAGCTTCATTTGTGGTTGCCAAGATTTGTTCACTTTTTACTAATCACAAAATTTTGCTTCGTGAATTTATTTACAAACCGCAAGTAGTTGATGTAAAGGAATTTTATATGAAACACCTGCATTGATATCAATTGTTCATTTTCGCTTTTTTTTTCCCATTTTTTTCAGGCGACACTTACGTACTTAGATTATATCAATTATAATAAATTTGTATGCAGACCAGGCATAAAAGAATATAGATAGATAGATAGACAGACTTCCTCATATCAAAATTGCCAGCGTAAAAAATATTTTGATTGAGCCATGTCCGTCCGTCCGTCGTCCCTTAATGCGATAACTTATGTATACGAGCTTATCTGGAACCAGATTAGCTTGGTATTAGAAATGGACGAAATCTGATGAAAACCACGCCCAATTTTTGAATATCGAAAATTTCGGAGCTTTGTGTTTGATATGATGTTGAAGTTTAGTAGGGTGGGTGTTGACCCCGCCCACCTCAACTTTCTTATTACAGCTTGGATATATTACTTGAGTAGCGGTTAACGTAGCTAGAAGTTGTTTATGTGGGTCTTTTAGCTTTGAGCTGGTATGTGACACTACTAACACTTATATATGTATGTATCTGGGTGCTAAGAGAGAAATTATTTACTGGTTGTGTTGCAGTCATCATATTATTTTCAGGTGTTAAGCCAAATAGAGAGAATTTTCGCTTCAAGCGCAGTACAAAAAGACGGGAGTTTAAACGACGTATACTCCTAGTAGACTCCGGCCCACCAGACCTTAGTGCATCTTGAAGCATTGGTCTGGTATAGTTAAGTGAGATCATAGCTCTCTTTACAGTTTGTGAGCATAATAATTGATTTCAGAACTGATGACGCTAGCGACATACATATATACAGAACCGAATATATTTAAGGTTTTTAAGCACATCCGCCAAAGGCACATTAATCGATTACAAATGCACAAAGTTTTGAGACAACAAATTTTGCTAGATAAAACATATAAATTTAAATTTCCATAAATCACATACACAGTTAGTGTAAACACTACTTAGACCGTACAAGATATTTTAGATTTCCCCCTCGCATGCTGCTAACGGAAATGGCCTTCATTTCCGGTAGATTTGAACATAATCCAAGACTTCATTAAAACATTACAAAATGCTACTAAATACAAGTGCATTATGCGGCTTAGTTGCGGTTACATTGTCGACAAATCAACAGCAGCAACTTGCTATTATTTACTTTATTTAATAATACCTGCAATGAATTGACAGCGGTTGCGGCAGACACAGCATATCTACTTATATAGACATGTTAATGTTAAAGTTATTGTTGATATAGTTACAGTATTTGTGTTGTATTATTAGAACTATTATGTGTATTAATAAACATACACTATAATTAGCTAATCAAATTTTCCAATCGTATCGCTATATGAAGTTAATGTATATATGTATGTAGATGTTGAAATGATATATGTGCGATTTAACACAGTTGGAAAATGGAATGTAGCAAGCTGCAGAGACGCGATGTGAAAATTGTGAATGTTAAGCTATTTTCCAAAAACAATGTTTTCAAACAATTTTTTAATCATATTTTACTTAATTATACCTCTTGTGGATGAGGGGTAGTAGAATATGTCCCAGGTAGGTATACCGGTCCTGAAAGGCGACTATGTTTTACTCCAAAGGTGTATTACTTGTGCGATCCTATCACGGTCGTTAAAAACTGTCCCCGGAGAGCAGGACAAACCAGTCATGGCCCGCATATATTAATACTTACTATACTACAGATCTTGTCTCATGCCTTGATTAGATTCGTTCGTTTTGACAACGTGAGGTTTAGCCTAAAAGGCAGGTACTCACGTTAAACATAATATGTTTATATATATTACTAGAAGACCCGGCAGACGTTGTTCTGCCCAAAATTTGGCCTATCTGCATAAATTTTAATAAGCTTTTTTCTCTCTTCACATTTTCCTAATCCTTTTATTCACTCCTCCCTCCTTCTTTTTCGCTTCATCTATCTCCATCTTCGTCTCATACTATCTCTTTCTCAATCTCCATCTCTCTTTTCTCTTCTCTCAATTTCTTTTCATTCTTCTGCATTCCTTATTGCCTGTCCCAGAGGGTGGTATGTATTTTATTCCAGTCCCAGTCCCACACCGAGTCTCAGTCCCAGTCCCAGTCCGTCTCTGGATAATATATTACTCTCTACTAAAGCACTCATCAACAGTTTTCATTTGATATCCAAATTCTATAAACACATTCTAGGGGTACTTGGGTCCACGTTTCGGCCTACATCTCGAGACCCTGTACGTCTATCGCAACCAAACGTATGCAGTAACCACCGCGTGAGGGTTACGCAACTTATGTGAAAGCTTGAACAAAATCGACCGACGCATCTCTTCAAACACCGGTGACCAACTAACACACATTTCCTCCTTTATTTTTATACTAAGTTGAGCAGAGATCACAGAGTATATTAACTTTGATTGGATAACGGTTGCTTGTACAGGTATAAAGGAATCGAGATAGATATAAACTTCCATGTATCGAAATCATCAGTATCGAAAAAAAATTTGATTAAGCCATGTCCGTCCGTCCGTCCTTAACGATAAAGGTAGGTTCCTGGGCACTCACCTCAGATCGGTATTTAAAATGAACGATATCGGACTATAACCACGCCCACTTTTTCGATATCGAAAATTTCGAAAAATCGAAAAAGTGCGATAATTCATTACCAAAGACTGATAAAGCGATGAAACTTGATGGGTGAGTTGAACTTATGACGCGGAATAGAAAACTTGTAAAATTTTGGACAATAGGCGTGGCACCGCCCGCTTTTAAAAGAAGGTAATTTAGACGTTTTGCAAGCTGTGATTTGGCAGTCATTGAAGATATCATGATGAAATTTAGCAGGAAGGTTACTCCTATTACTATATGTATTCTTAATAAAAATTAGCAAAAACGGAGAACGACCACGCCCACTTTTGAAAAAAAAAAATTTTTAAGTTAAATTTAAAAAAAATAAGTTAATATCTTTACAGTATATAAGAAAATTATATCAATATTCACCTCCAAAAATAAAAGAAAATTTCAAAATGGGCGTTGCTCCGCCCTTTTTCATTTAATTTGTCTAGGATACTTTTACCAATCCTTCTGAAATTTTGTAGGGGCTGAGCTATTAGGACGATAACTGTTTTCTGTGAAAAAGGGCGAAATCGGTTGAAGCAACGCCCAGTTTTTATACACAGTCGACTGTCTCTCCTTCCGCTCAGCCGTTAACACGATAACTTGAGCAAAAATCGATATATCTTTACTAAACTCAGTTCACGTACTTATCTGAACTCACTTTGTATTGGTATAAAAAATGGCAGAAATCCGGCTATGACCACGCCCACTTTTTCGATATCGAAAATTATGAAAAATGAAAAAAATGCCATAATTCTATACCAAACAAGAAAAAAGGGATGAAACATGGTAATTGGATTGGTTTATTGACGCAAAATATAAAAAAAAAAACTTTGTAAAATGGGTGTGACACGTACCATATTAAGTAGAAGAAAATGAAAAAGTTCTGCAGGGCGAAATCAAAAGCCCTTGGAATCTTGGCAGGAATACTGTTCGTGGTATTACCTATATAAATAAATTAGCGGTACCCGACAGATGATGGTCTGGGTCACCCTGGTCCACATTTTGGTCGATATCTCGAAAACGCCTACACATATACAACTACCACCACTCCCTTTTAAAACCCTCATTAATACCTATAATTTGATACCCATATCGTACATACACATTATAGAGTCACCCCTGGTCCACCTTTAAGGCGATATCTCGAAAAGGCATTCACCTATAGAACTAAGGCCCACTCCCTTTTAAAATACTCATCACCTTTCGTTTGATACCCATATTGTACAAACGCATTCAAGAGTCAGCCCTGGTCAACCTTTATGGGGGTATCCCTAAATGGTGTCCACCTATAGAACTATGGCCCACTCCCTCTTAAAATATTCTTTAAAACCTTCCATTTGATGCAAATGTCATATGAACATATTCCAGGGTTACCCTAGGTTCATTTTACTGCGAGGTATTTTCCCTTATTTTGTCTCCATAGCTCTCAACTGAGTATGCAATGTTCGGTTACACATGAACTTAACCTTCCTTACTTGTTATATATATATAGATTTTTATTTTTCACACTTCGCTATAATATTAAAACGAAATGCAGATTTTCGTTGCTTTTGAAATTCGGCTTAAAAATTGCATATGGAACAACTAAAGACTCTCCTGAATTAAAAAAATGTCATGGTACCTCTAAATCGCGGACCCCGTCAGAAACCCCAGCCCGGGGCTAATTCCCCCCACCTTCTTGGCGGGCCTGGTGATGTGCTATACTGGATATCATTCGCTATAATATTTTTTATTGATAAGCACGTTGTTTAATTAAACACCAAACAATTACACGGAAGTATATCCGCACCACCTGAAAATTTGATTGCCGGTGTGTATACGTAACATTTTATTATTACGCATAAACAAATAAAAAATTTGCAATAAAGTAATACTGCGAAACAAATTCAAAATTGGTTCGGTAGTTTAGGAGTCCATCGGGAACAAACATCGTGACACGTGATTTTTATATATTAAGATATATCAAAATTTACTTATTATGTTCCACTGCTCGTTCTGACTGAGTGAAGGGATCGTAGCCTTCAGCGAACCGCTTATTGGTTCATTGCTGTGGTTTTTAAGTTCCAATGGCACTAATTATTCTCAAAGATGTAGAGGAAGTGTTGCAATAGTAAAAGTTCTTTTAAAAGGTAAGAGTCGAAGACATTTTGCCTTGTGGTTTTTAAAGGTTTGTCTTAGCCTTTAGGCAAACATGGGGACATATATTATTCTTTAAGCTTATAATAGAGATCAAATATACTCAGCTGAACTTAGCGGACACATATTTCTTAAATTTTGTCAGATTGTCACAGATGTAGACATCAACATTTAAATCATATTTATTAGACCGGAATTGACTCAATTGAGACATGTTCTTCCATTACCACAATAGCCTCAACAAAACATGAATTCGCTGCCTTCCAAATAAACTTTTCTATTCAAAGTGGGCAAAAATAGCCAAAAATAGACACTAAAAAACGCCAGGCACGATATATCTCAGAAGAGATTGGGGCCGAGCTTTTTCCTATTTTCCCTGAGAGGCTTTTTATGGAAGAAAAATACTCGGAATATTTGCCAAATCACTGCCGAGGGGCGGCCCAGTTTAGAAACACTTCTTTCTAATTGAAAAAACTTGTTGATACATTTTTGATGTTGCTGTATCCGGTAATTAAACACATTTTCGGTGTAGTAGGCGGAGCAGGCGGTGTCCGTCGAACGAAGGTAGCACCGCCGTTTTGAAAATAACATGGTACGGAGGTATAATATTCTGTGATAAAAACCCAGAAGTTGTGAATTTTCTCTTAGTATCTCCCTAATTATTCTAATGATAGTATTTTTACGACAGGCATGAACTAATTTAGTTTTACCAATCTATATACAGATATTAAAATTACTTCCAATTAAGTATATTTGAAACTCCGCAAGAAAGGTTTCCTAGCTGGATTGCTGTTGATTTTACACGACGAGCGGGTATATTAGATCGACTTTGACTGCTCATAGCTCAAGAACAAACTTTTGTTTTAAATATATCGTTAAAAATAAATTTTTAGATGAGATATAGCGCAATACACAAACCTGCGAAAGGTAATTCCAAAATTTTGCTAATATTAAGTTATATGAAAAAAGTAACCAAATGACAATAATATAATAGAAGGGTAAAAAGCCTAGTCCGATTTGATCGAGTTTAATAAAACACAAAAAAGAAAGTCGTTATGCTGACCAATGATTGGAGCAAACATGCCCTGGCCTATCGCAGCCTTTTAATTTCTGCGCGGGGACTAAAACTTAAAAATATAAAAATGTAAGGCGCGATAACCTCCGAAGAGATCTAAGGCCGAGCTTCTCTTCCAATTTGCGTCGTGCTCCTCTTGCTTTTCCCTACAAATTGGCCGGACGGGACCTACATGTTTTATGCCGACTCCGAACGGCAAATGCGAGGCAGATGAGTTTTCACTGAGAGCTTTTCATGGCAGAAATACACCCGGATAGCTTGCCAAACACTGCCGAGGGGCGACCCCGCTTAGAAAAATTGTTTTCTAATTGAAAAACCTTATTTCTAAAATTTTGATGTTGCTTTGCCCGGGGTGTGAACCCAGGGCATACGGTGTGGTAGGCGGAGCACGCTACCATCACACCACGGTGGTCGTCCATTTAAAACTCGTATAGCTTACAATTCGATGGACACCATTTGCCAACACTACCCAAGGGGAGGGTTTCTCTAGGAGGGCTTCAAGTGATATCGGTTTGTTGTTGTCACCGCCCAATGTTCTGCAAATAATATCACGTCGCGTATAATATAAAATGATATAAGTTCGCGGATTACCTTCGATATCAGCTAGTACTCACTCTTTAATATGCTCATCTCTAGACCTCTGTTGTGCATTAAGAGTTCGGACGGCAGTCCGTCGTAGTTCTCACTTCGCAAAAGCCGAGTGGTGAAACGTACTTTCCGTCTTCAGGGATTGTGGTTTCAGGCTCAGCATCTGACCCGCAATTTAGTATTAAAGAGAAGTGTTACCTCCATAACTGTGAGTTTGGTTTATCACCCTATATGGGATAATTCTCACATAAACTTCGCTAAGGACTTCAGCTTAGTTCTCTTACGAATATTAGGGTCATACCAAAAAAACGCAGAGGTTTAGTTTAATGAGCTTTTAAGGAAGGAAGCTAGAACTAGTAGCTAGCCGTTACGCATACTAGAACACTTCTCAATCGTAGACCTACGTGCCGGCTAGAAACGACCATAACAATAACTCAGAACTCAATTAGTATTTAAAGTAGAAGCCTGATAGTTCTTCACTAGGAACTATTATTTGGAATGAACCAAATTAAATAAAAATTCATAATATTTGTTTGGCTCCTATAACAAAAAATACCCCACAATTATACACTTCGGGTCGTTTTCGCTTTTAATTAATTTTAAGCATTTGATATATGTTCGAATCGAAAACGCCCCTAAGCCCTAGAGTTTTGAAATTTCTTTTTCGTAGGTCGACGGCTTATTCAATACCAACCAATCCATAAAATCGATTCAATATTGGCTTGAGTATAACTCTCGTAGAAAAATGTTTAAAGTTAATATGCAACTAAGCCGTTTTTCGCGCCAGTTTTCGTATTCATCTACATAGGTGTCCGACATCTTTACAAAGTATGATATTAATGCCAGTATTTTGTTCTCAATTTCTAACTCATATACAATCATGCAAATTTAGGCACATTTCAACGCATTCTTTACTCATTTATTTGTAGATATGTGCATACATATGTATTGATTGCTTATACAAATTTAGATCATGGTGTTAGTGACAAAAATTTGATATGCAAAGGGGTGTCAGTGTCAATTTAATTACATTATTTAACTTACAATATCCACATATATACGTTAACGTATAATTATTTGTATGTGTTAAGGCATATATTGACACATCTAAGCACACTGTGACAATGAGTGAAATGAACATTAATTAAAAACTTGAGCGCCAATCAAGTTTTCTAAAAAAAAAAATTATTTCAATTCTCCTTTTTTCTGCATCTGTCAACAATTAACAAACAACATTTATCGATTGTTGACTTAGATGTCTCCCAAGTGAGAAATGGTATATTTGATGAATATGAATGAATGTAAAAAATATGTGAGTATTTGTTGTCATATGTGATAAACGCATATTTGCAATGTAATATAATAGGACCTAGGCGGTATTATCTAATGATCGCCAATATATTACATATATCTGATGACCCTAATAAGGAGTGAAAGATCACTTTTTCAATCTCTGCAAGATTGTCACCGTGCGCCCAGAAATCTGAGTCGTCTTATTTGCAGTCCTGGGGGAGTGCCACGAAAACACAAAATCCCCAAAGAAAAAAAAATACCCAAACACATAATCCCTAAATTCAAAATCCCCAAAATCAAAACCCCCAAAATCAAAAGCCCCAAAATCGAAATCGCCAAACACAAAATCCCGTGCTATCATAAACGGGTTGGGCTCGAAATCCCCAAATTCAAAATCCCCAAACATAAAATCCCCAAATACAAAATCCCCAAATTCAAAATCCCCAAACTCAAAATCCCCAATTTCACATTTCTTACATTTGATTTATTTCATTGCATTTCCAAACAAAAGTTTTTTGTTTTTATTAATTAACAACACATATCTAACACAAAAATAACATATTATGATTAAAGGATACGGAATTCAAGTTAATTAAAACAAGAAAGTAAAATATTATTTGCAACAGCTCGTAAATAATTAATTTTATCTAGTTTGGTACGATTTTATACAATTTTTTTTATTTTTTTGCGACGTTTCAAATTTGCTTTTTTTACAGTTATTTCTATTCCTGACTGCAGCTTTTCCAAATTTGTCTTTATTAATATCATTTATTTTCCCAGCTCTCGTATTATTGCATACAGACCACAGTTCTTTCTGCCAACAATAACTTTAAGTCTTCGGTGCCAGGCCTCTATGGAGTTTTGGGTCCGAGGAAAGTTTTCTTTGAAGGTATCTGCTACACTCCAAAACTCAGAATCATATTTCGGATTGCTAGATCCGGGTTTTCTGGTTAAATAGTTAACCCTAAACCAAGCACCAATTTTTTTAAAGTCATAATCCTCAGTATTAGCAACCAGCTCTTTAAAATACACCAACACCTCCTCTGTAGGTACAAATGCCAGGCTTTTTAGCATACGTATGTGCATACTGAAATTCCAATCATTCCCATATTTTCGAGTTAGTCTCTCTTATTGTATGCGTCTCCACATTATCTGGCCAAAGTGAAATAAACAGCCTTTGTACTTCGCATCAGGAAAATATTCCTTTTCAGCAGATGCTATAGTTTTTTCAAAATCGGAAATAATTCTAGTGGGATTTAAGCGTATATTTTTTGAAGCAGCCAAGAAACATAACCGATGAAAAAACTCTTCGTATGCTTGCTTTGATTTTTTGCTCATTAAGCAAAAAATTAGGGGCAGAAACTGACCATCGATTAGGCCTTGAATTGTGAAAAGCTGTCGGAATATAGTTGGCACCACATAAAATGTACCATCCATTACCCAGCACTGCGAACTACCCAAGGCTTTTAATGAGTACGTTGTACCCAATATTATGTTTTTCACATCACCGAAGCAGCATTCACTTAAAAAAATGGTTCACCTTCTAAATTTCTTAATTCTTCGGGTATGTTTATGTCTTGCAAACTAATTGACTCGCTACATACGTCATAAAATTTTCGAATACGTCTTACTTTAAGCTTTTGTGCTCGTTTTGAAGGAAGGTACACCCTGCACTCTGGCTCACAATTTACTACAGTGGCCCTCATGATTGGGGAAGGTTGAAGTCCTGACGAATTGGCCAATTCTTTTAATTTAGCGTTGGCATGTGTCGTAGCCAAATGAAAGCTACGGGGATCGTGAGAGTGTCCGGTGGGGCTTTTTTTAATTTCATGCTCTTGATTATTCGATGATGTGTTCACTCCCACACTTTTACGCAATAGATACTTCCTTTCCGCACACGACCAACGATATTGCTCTTTATTTCTGGAATGCAGATGGAAAGTATATCCATCAACAAATAACAAATCTTTCCCTTTGTTGGACTTTTGTATTTTGATTTCCATTTTATTTATTAATTAAAAAGTTTTTTCAAGCACTAATTGCTAACACAAGCACAAGCGAACGATACTTGTATAATACTTCAAATGTAACTATTTTTTTTTAATATGTATGCACATATTCCTGCATATGTTCAAAGTTGACTATGATCTTTCTATTTCCTAAACAGCAAGTTCAGAAAGAAATTTTGAAACACCGGCTTCGCAATCCACAGTATTTCTATGCAGAGCCCCCTTTTGAGGAGGTGGCCCACGGTCATGCTTCATAAAAATAACCCTTAGCCGATCCAAATCCGGCTACGTGATCCCCAGTATTTCCGTATTAAAAAACCTTTCTGCGTAGGTGGCCTACGGCCACGCTTATATAAAATAACCCTTGGCTACGCCATGCCAAGTCCGGGTGTGTGGTATAACCGTGGCTACCGCCACGGTGACGTCCTTCTGCGTAGTACACCCTTCTGCGTAGGCCTTCGGAAGGGCTTCATAAAAATAACTCTTAGCCGTTCCGACACTGGCTACGCGATCCCCAGTATTTCTGTTCTACGTAGCCGGCCCATGACCTCGCTTACAAAAAATAACCCACGGCCGATCCTACACTTGAAGGATTCGGTATTTGGGGATTTTGCACTTGGGGATTTTGAATTTGGGGATTTTGTGTTTGGGGATTTTGTGTTTGGGGATTTTGAATTTGGGGATTTTTTTTTTTTTGGGGATTTTGTGTTGGGAGATTTTGTTTTTGGGGATTTTGAGCCTCTTCCATTCGAATAAGCTAACAGAAGCGTGTACTACGCAGAAGGACATCACCGTGGCGGTAGCCACGGTTATACCACACACCCGGACTTGGCATGGCGTAGCCCAGGGTTATTTTATATAAGCGCGGCCGAAGGCCTCCTATGCAGAAAGTTGGTATGGATTATTAGCCTTTTTTGGTCGCGGCGATTTTAAAC
The DNA here is from genome assembly GCF_040869045.1 of Eurosta solidaginis. NCBI lineage: Eukaryota > Metazoa > Arthropoda > Insecta > Diptera > Tephritidae > Eurosta > Eurosta solidaginis. The sequence goes on along the minus strand of NW_027136914.1, from coordinate 11,740 downwards.
CTAATTTGAATTTATTTTACACATAAAATGGGGATTTTGTGTTGGGGATTATGAGTTTGGGGATTTTGATTTTGGGGATTTTGATTTTGGGGATTTTGATTTGGGGATTTTGTTTTGGGGATTTTGATTTTGGGGATAACGTGGTAGAGTCCAGTCCTGGACATCGCCAGAGAGAGTAATAAATCGACTTTTCTTCCTCCTCAACCTGACAGCTTCTGTAGTGGGAGCGCCACCGTCGGAGCATTGGTGCAATAGCGCAATGACTTGCGATGATACCCCTAATTATTATCACTGAAGATTTTTTTATCTGTCTTCTCTTAATACGACCATAAGGACCTTGAGACCACACAATCATCCCGGTTGGTCCACAGAACGTCCGTTGCCCTAATCTCATATTGCTTGATATTTCTCAGGAGATAACCCAGCGGTGGTCATATGGATCTGCCCGCCTCACCTATTTCATATTGTTTTGATTTGATATTTAAAATCGACTGCAAACATTTATAGCTGTTTGTCTATATTATGACTGAATTTCTAGACATTTGGATAGAGAATACGAGAAAAAGGAACTAAAAAAGAAGTAGAGTTTGGCGAAGAAAGGGTGGTTTAGAAGCAGTGTAGGGAGATGGAGGGAGCTGTAGAGCAGGCATCGGCGTTTCATACATCTTAAGATGGTGAGCAGTTCATACAGATAGCCTGCGCTCTTTGTTTAGTGAATGGTTCAGTCTGCAATGAGCAGTTGGCGTGTCAACATCGAGTGTTGGTATCGCTAGTTGCGCAGCGAAAAATGTATGCACGTATTTACGTAAATACATTTTTATTAATATAAATTAATTTAACTAATTTAATATGAAAAAATGCAACTCTCCTCAAGAAGTTTTAATTTTTTTTTTGCATTTAACTTATTTAAGTTTTTATGCGAACTTTCAAAATGTCGTTTGATGTTATTTACATACGTCGCTGAAAATGTTTTGTAGCATAAACCCCATTGAATTTGCCCAAAGGCGTTGTTCAACATAAAATATTCGCTTGCCATTGTGCTTATCAATAATTTATTATTTATTGCGTGCTTAGCCGTTGCAGTTTTACAAGCGAATGATCAGTGAATCAATTGGTTCGTGCGATCAAAGCGCTCTCACTAATACATCCACACAACATTTTTGCCGACACTTGCTGTAGAGAGATGGATACATTGACAGAGAGGAAAGAAGAGAAAGATACGGCGATATACGCACATAGAGATAAAGGAAGAGGGAGGAGCGAACAAAAAAGAGAAAAGGAATATAGAGGAGAAGGAGACTAATAAATATACAGAGCTAGGCGGAGAAATGGAGTTAGAGGGAGCGCTGTGGATAAAATGAGAAGGAGAGAGAAAGATGGATACATTGAAAGAGAGGAAAGGAGAAAAAGAGAAGCAGACAAACGCAGAGATAGAGAGAGAAAATGAGAGGGAGGAGCGAATAAAAACAAGAGAAGAAAGATATAATCTGAGGGAGAGGGGTGAAACATAAAAAACTTTTTAAAAGTCATGCAGATGAACCAAATTTAGGTCAGAGGGTCCGCCGGGTCTGCTGGTAACAAGTAAAATAGCAATATTGTTTGATTTGTATGCAGCCTTAAAAATTTTAATTTAATTAACTTATAAAATTTATTCAAAGTTGTAGGCGAATATACCGTCAAAGTTCCCGAAGTAGTATAGATATAATGTCCAAATTATCCTGAAAGCAGTTACGAAATGATCCTGAAAACTTACACAAAGTAATATAGAAATCACTTTGCAGCTGCTTCGAGATGGTCTCGAAGTTGATCTGGAATCATAACAAAATTATTGTGAAATAGTCACATAAATCTCTTGAAAATCATTCCAAAAAAACGCCGAAATAGTCACAAATTCATCCTGAAACAGTGTTGAAAAATGGCAATTCGATCCCGAAACATTCCCTCAATTGTACCAAAATATTTCTGAACAAGCGAAATGATCCCAAAGTATCCCCGAAAGCAATTTCAAAATTGTTTTCAAAGATCTTAAAAAGATCTCGAAATAGTCCAACAATTGTCGAAAAACCATTATATATGTGCTAAAATTTGTTGTAAAAAAGACATTAAATGCGATCTATATATAGTGCCGACAACGGAATCAGCTGGAAAGACATATTCTTTATAACGTTTTATGTAATATATATGTGTATAGTACCAACAGAATAATCCTGCCCAAATATGAACACGTTTCTTTAAAATGAAATGGTATATTATGGTTTGATTTGTGTCCTGAAAACTATAGGCCTTTAAGGAGAACAAGTATACTGAAATAATCAGGCTGAGTTGACTAAGCTTTTTCTAACTGTCTGCCTATCCGTCTGTCTGTTTGAATGCAAACTAGTCCCTCAATTTTGTAGATAACTTGAGTAAATCCGGTTTATTTGTCGGAATCGACCAGATCAGACCATCTTCATCATCATACTTGGCGCTTGACCGCCTAAGCGATTTTTGCCGTTTAAAAACAAGGCACAAGCCTGTCCCGTTTCTTACCTGTTTCCGTTTATCATCGACAACAACCAGCAAAATTTTTTCAGTTTCAAGTTTCAGCTTTTGATTGAATGAGAACGTTTTTTCTTTAGTAAATTAAATTGAACACATGTGCTGATATCTTCTTCCAATAAATCGGTATCAAATCTTCGTTTTGCGTGAAAAATAGAGCTAGCAGGTTTTACCGTGGCGTCGACGATGTGTTCTATTGTTATAGCAAATTTTTCGGGTTTTTGTGTTTTCGCTTTTTATAAGTGTGGGGATTTTACTTTGTAATCATATTGTTTTGTTTGCATATAATCTTGTCGGGACTTTGTAATTTCTGTAGAATGGCTTATCGAAATGTGTCTGTAGGGATTTCTGAAAACTGTCTGGATATTGGAATTCAGGACTATGGCATTGAGAACTTTATAGTTGTAGAATGAAGCAGAATACGTTCAAATATCAGTCTCAGAGCATACACAAACCATATTTTACTCTGCGCCTATGTGCTATCCAAAAAAAGTTTATTTGTTTCTGTTCCACCCTAATGAATATCTACACATTCATAATTTTCTGTATGCAAGTGTAAATGGATATCCACGCTATCAGAAATGTGATGCATCTTAATGACAATTGGCGTTTATGTTTGTTTGTTCTCGTTGTTGCTTATGTTATTGTTGTTAATGATCCACCGCATATGCACGTACTAGGCGTGTCCGCCTCAATGTCTATCAATCCCACCAACACGTCAACTGGTGTTGTCATAAATCACTGACTCGAATGCAATTTTATTGTTTTTATGCTTTGTAAGTGCAACAAAAATAATAGTAGACATTGCTATGCCATACAAAATCAACAAAAAGGGCAAACATTTGATTTTTATGTAAACTTAATTCAATAAACACAATAAATGTGCACATTAAACAAAAATACGCTACTGTTGAAATTTAATTCTTTTTATACTTAGCTGAGCAGAGCTCACAGAGTATATTCATTTAGTTCGCATAACGGTACTCCGTAACGGCATAATAAAGATAGATATAGACTTCTATATATCAAAATAATCTGGGGGAAAAAACAATTCGAAAAACTGAAAAAGTGCGATAATTAATTACCAAAAACGGATAAAGCGATGAAACTTGGTAGGTGGGTTGCCCTTATGACGCAGAATAGAAAATTAGTAAAATTTTTTGACAATGGGCGTGGCACCGCCCACTTTTAAAAGAAGGTAGTTTAAAAGCTTTGCAAACTGTAATTTGGCAGCTGAGTATCTAATGTTCGGTTACACCCGAATTTAGCCTTCCTTGCTTGTTTTATTACAAAAAGAAACATTGTCAAAGACATAAAAAATTAGGAGTAAACATTGTCGACAACTAAAATTGTTATTTTTTCTGTTTGTTTTCTTTTTGTTAACTACATAATTTACTTAAATGCGTACAGCGAAACTTGTATAAAATGATTGAAAGACTTTCCCAAATTTTATGTTTCAATGTATAAGTTATTAACTAAAATTTTTAAGCATTATATGCAAATCACCCATTACAATTAGTTTAACGAAAATTCGAGTTTTTGAAGAATACAAACCTTAAAAATTTTAGTTAATAACTTATAAATTGAAAAATAAATTTAAGCAAGTATTTCAATCCCGTTAAAATACAATACTTTGCCTTGTTTAATTTTCTTAAAGATCAGATAGATGGTGCAAATCGTAGTGAGAAAACCACATCTTGTGTCAAAATAGAATTGCTATTTTTCCGCTTTAACAACTTTTACCAACAGTTTTAAAATTTTTTTTTTTTTTTTGCGTACTTAATATCATTTACAATTCATCATTATTCGTCATTGATTGGCGCTTAACTGCTTAGGCGATTTTGACCGCTTCGTAACAAGTCACACCAAATGTCCCTGTTTCACGATAACTAACTCCGACTTGAGCTCCTTACTAGACTCTTCCTACTCTTCATTTCCTTCCAAATGGCGATGACGATTGAAATACTATCATGATCGGAGCGTCATCGTCCATTCGCATAATATGACCTAGCCAACGAAGCCTTTGCGTTTTTATTCAAAAACAAAAAAAATCAAAAACAAAAAAAAACTTTTCTCTCGAACATTCCAAGAGGCTCTCTCTCGACTTCGTGCACGATTTCGAGCATCAGGGTAGGTATCTATGATGGGAGAATTGTAGAGCGTTTTCGTTCGTCATGAGAAGACTCTAGTTTTCATTAGCTTACTCAATCCAAAGTTGCATTTGTTGGCAGGAGTTGTTCTATATTTCATTTCTTAGGTGACATGTTGTTAATGCTGGTTCTCAGATAAACGAAGTCCTTCACATTGCGTCGACCATTTTTTGGATGAAAGCAAGTACTTCATCATCTCCTTAATTACCGCGATACCCACTTTTTGCCTCTTTATAAAATTCAGATAACTTCCGGAGCGTTGGTTAAGGCAATTATATAAATAACATCATTATACGCCAGCAATTGTACCTACGCTTCAAAAATTGTACGCTAGAATTATCTCCTACAACCTTGGGTTAAAGAAATCACTTGAAAGCGAGTCGCCTTGTTTGAAGCCTCGTTTAATATCAAATGGCTCGGACAGCTCCTTCCCAATCCTAATGGAGCTGGTGGTGTTGCTATGCGTTATTCGGCAAAGCCCTATTAGCTTTGAAGGGATTTTAAATTCAAACATAGCATCATACGTCTAAACAACTTCTTTTCGCGCTGTCGACGACTTCTTTGAAGTCGAAAAAAATATGGTGAGTTTCGATTCTGTTGTCGTGAGTTTTCTCCAGAATCAAATTTTGAGCATTTTGATCGAAAGTAAATTTGTCATTCACTGATAAAGTCCAATCAATTCGATGATTTTGGGCATCAGTCTTTCACACAGTACACTAGATTGAAACTTAGCAAACTGATTCCGCGGTAATTGGCGGAATTTCGGGATCGCCCTTCATACCCCTTTATACATATACATAAACAATCAACTTTTCTTTTACTTCACTAAGTCATTATTATTATTTTTGTGTACTTTTGACTTCGAAAGCCGCAACGTTAAGAAATTTCGTAATATTATTTTTTAAGAGGTTTTACCGAGATTAGAACCAAAGACAACTCTACATGAAACCTGCAGTACTCAACCCTAAAACCAAAAACAATAATTGAATAATAAAACATTTTAACCGGTGTTATACTGATTTCACACAGACGGCTTATTGAATAATAAAGGCTGTTTTCTACATTAAGACGCTTATTGAGCTCAATCTTCCCTACAAAATTCGAATCTATAATTATTTCATTAGTAGCTAATCGAATGCCTAATGAAGTCAAAAGCACAATGCAACTCTGTTGGCAGCGTTCCGCTTCTTAATTTTTAGTGTGTTCAGTGCTTAAAAATGTAATTTGTCAAAGTAAATGTCATTGTCTGCATGGCGGAACGATAGAAGGTGGCCGCATCGAACAGCTGATTATAACCTTTTTTATTTGATTTGATACATCAACTACCGGCGCAGTACGATTTTGGCAATTGTCCATCGAATTTAAAAGTACATGGAATTTTTTTTGTTTGTAGGTATGTCACCCTGCTGCCACCTTGTATCCTTCCGCCATGATTGTCTGTCATATAGCATTGCCATTTTATTCGCTTGACATTTCATCCTTCATACTAATCGAGCAGTTACTTCTGTGTGAAACCAAAAAATTTACGATTTCATTAGAAGGTGAAATGAGATCATTAAGTTTCTGTGTGAAAACAGTATTATTTAAGCTTAAGAATTTTTAAAACACAAATTAACACAACCACATTAAGCCGAAGTCATTGGTACCGTATGTCGTATCGCTGTATCCGTATCCCTAACGTAATCTGCTGTTTATCGTTACGACGGTAAACCAAAACCCAATTGGTTGGCTACGATACGGTTACGACCTTAGCGGCACCAATAATCGATTGCATTGATTCTCATAAGGTTGGTCGAATCAGCTGTTATAAGGTTACCGATACGGTTACCAATAAAGCACCAATGTATCCAGCTTTCCTTTACCCCTGTCGTGTCCCAAACGATCGTCGCTCGTCTGTTTGTAGCACGATGAAAAACCATAGTCAAAACGATAGCAGCTGGCTCTTACGTTATCTCGGCATTCTTACGTACAGATACTTTGAAAGCGAAAACAAAGGGTCAGAAAGAAAGAACGAAAGCAAATCGGGCAATTGCTTTCGCACAGTTGACGAATAACGTAAGTCCAGACGATAAATGACAACGCAAGCTCCAGGATGTAAGATAATGTGGATATGCTGAAGTAAGACAGAAAAAAATACAAGCAGGTCAGCTTAGTGGTTGAGCATTGAAGGTTTTAAATGAAGTTACGCTTGGTTCGAAACTCAGTGAAGCCTCTGAATAAAAAAAACTGGACGGAATTGCCTGGAGATGATAGTGTGGTAGTTTTCGAAATGGTACCGACGCAATGACAAGATAATGACAGTAAATATTTCTTTATTTGCAGTCTGTGTCTAACAAAAAAAAAAATTAACAAAAATTATTATTAACCGGTGTTTACTCATGAATTCAAAAAAAAATAAAAGATTTAGTAAAATTGGACACACGATTAAAACATACAAACAAAAATATTTTTCTATTTTTTTTTTAATAAAGTGCCAATGTGCGCTTAAGTTGTCTGCTGTCCTGATTCCACTTATGGTTAATTTAATAAATAATGGCATTTATTAATGTCTGACATGAATTCATCGCACTCAAGACTCTGCTTAGGATTAATTTGAACGCACATCATTATCAAACTTGAGTATGCTGAAATACTGCACGGCGTTTGTCATGGTCAGAGCTGCTCAATCCCTGTACACTTATAGCACTTTTGTTTTGCCCTGAAGAATAGGCACAGATAAAAATGTTCACTTTGAATATAAAAAATGCCCTCACATATAAATTCGATTCATATAAAATAATTTAAAAAAAATTGTAAGTTAAACGGTTTTATTGAAAACAATACTAACATTAAGTAGTAATAATACTAAAAGATAGAAAATAATTAGGTAGGTCCTAGGTACTAGTCATCACACTCCTCATCAATCTAGGGCGTTGATTAGAAAATTAAATAAAAGCGTTGGACGCGTTAAATTTCTATTGATAGTCATAAGTAAGACCAACTGAACCTTAATCAGGTTATGCTACGCCTCACACTTTTAGAAATTTCACGCATCCAACGCTTTTATTTAATTGTCTGATCAACGCCCTAGATTGATGAAGAGTATGATGACTAGTACCTAGGACCTACCTAATTATTTTCTATCTTTTAGTATTATTACTACTTAATGTAAGTATTGCTTTCAATAGAGCCATATAGGTCGCTTTCTATTCATGTATGTATTATGTGATTTTTGTGAATATCTCGATTTTTTCTTATTATCGCATTGTCATCGGGTTGTGAACTATATTCCAAGTTTCAAGTGTAGCTTATCGGGAAGTAACTAAAATTTTAATTACAAAATTCGCGCTGGCCGTGTAGCCTGTCAAGTCAAGCTAAATAAAACCGTTTGATAATAAAAGTGCCTGAATTTCATATAAAAGTGCAAAGAAAACGCACTTCCATATGAAGCGAAAGCACTTCGATATGATATTCAAATTTACACTAGTAAATTGACAACAAAAAATTTTTCAAAAATATTGTAACACTGCGAACCATTTTAATGCACAATTTATTCATTAATGGGACCATCAAAATTCTTTAAACATTTAATATAAATTTTTTTTTTTGCAATTTAAAAAAGTTTCAATGTACATATAGTTTTGTTTGTGTATTGTGATTTGCACTTCCATATAAATTTTTTGAACAGCCCTAGTCACAATAGTCGTTTATTGTTTACGTTATATATTTAGTAAAAAATCAATTTTTTTTTTCTTTCATTGTAGAAATTGAGACAACTTATCTGCTTTTTTTCTCTCTCCCTACTTTCAAGTACAGCTGGTTATAACAAGTACATTTCTTGCTGTACGAGTTTGTATAAATATGCAAATTTTGTACGCGAATAAAAGCACAAATATATTGGTGGTTGTGCCATGTTATAGGAATGGATAAAAGAGATCTGGCCTTGAAATTTTTAATCGATACCCGAAGCTAAACGAAGAGGAGGGAGAGACCTCTAGTGAGTTGGGAAAAACAGATAGAAGAAGACTTGAGCGCCTTTGATTTGTCTTTTTATACTCAGCTGAGCAGAGCTCACAGGGTATATTAACTTTGTTCGCATAACGGTAATCCGTAACGGCATAAACCAATCGAGATCTGGGCGAATAAAGAAATTCATTTAGCCATGTCCGTCCGTCCGTCCGTCCGTCCGTCCGTAAAAACCATAACTTGAGTAAATTTTTAGGAATCTTGATGAAATTTGCTACGTAGATTCCTGGGCGTTCATCTCAGATCGCTATTTAAAACGAACAAAATCGGACTACAACCACGCCCACTTTTTCGATATCGAAAATTTCGAAAGCTCGAAAAAGTGAGATAGTTCATTACCAAAAATTGATATAGCGATGAAACTTGGCAGGTGCGTTGACCTTATGACGCAAAATAGATAATTAGTAAAATTTTGGACAATGGATGTTGAAGATATCATGATGAAATTTGGTAGGCACGTTCCTCCTATTAGTACATGTGTGCTAAATAAAAATTAGCAAAACTCGTTTTAAGTCAAATTTAAAGAAAAAGTTTAATATCTTTACAGTATATATGTAAATTATGTCAACATTCAACTCCAGTAATGATATGGTGCAACAAAATACAAAAATAAAAGAAAATTTCAAAATGGGCGTGGCTCCGCCCTTTTTCATTTAATTTGTCTATGATACTTTTAACGCCATAAGTCGAACAAAAATTTACCAATCCTTGTGAAATTCGGTAGGTGCATAGATTCTATGACGCTAACTGTTTTCTGTGAAAATGGGCGAAATCGGTTGAAGCCACGCCCAGTTTTTATACACAGTCGACCGTCTGTCCTTCCGCTCGGCCGTTAATACAATATCTTGAGCTAAAATCGATATATCTTTACTAAACTTAGTTCACGTACTTATCTGAACTCACTTTATCTTGGTATAAAAAATGGCCGAAATCCGACTATGACCACGCCCACTTTTCCTATATCGAAAATTACAAAAAATGAAAAAAATTCCATAATTCTATACCAAATATGAAAAAAGAGATGAAACATGGTAATTGGATTGGTTTATTGACGCAAAATATAACTTTAGAAAAAACTTTGTAAAATGGGTGTGACACCTACCATATTAAGTAGAAGAAAATGAAAAAGTTCTGCTAGGCGAAACCAAAGCCCTTGGAATCATGACAGGAATACTGTTTGTGGTATTACATATATGAATAAATTAGCGGTACTCGACAGATGATATTCTGGGTCACCCTGGTCCACATTTTGGTCAATATCACGAAAACGCCTACACATATACAACTAAGGGCCACTCCCTTTTAAAACCCTCATTAATACCTTTAATTTGATACCCATATCGTAAAAACACATTCTAGAGTCACCCCTGGTCCACCCTTATGGCGATATCCCGAAATGGCGTCCACCTATAGAACTAAGGCCCACTCCCTTTTAAAATACTCATTAACACCTTTCATTTGATACCCATATCGTACAAACGCATTCTAGAGTCCCCCTGGTCCACATTTATAGCGATATCCCGAAATGGCGTCCACCTATAGAACTATGGCCCACTCCCTATTAAAATACTCTTTAATACCTTCCATTTGATACACATGTCACACAAACACATTCCAGGTTTAGCCTTGGTTCATTTTCCTACATTGTGATTTTCCCTTATTTTGTCTCCAAAGCTCTCAGCTGAGTATGTAATGTTCGGTTACACCCGAACTTAGCCTTCCTTACTTGTTGTTGTTGTTTTTTTATTCACGACAAAGACACTCCCCGAAGCTTCTGGGGAGTGTTGTCGATGTTGATGGTCCTTTGCCGGATATAAGTAGATCCGGTACGTTCTGGTAACAAAGCACCATTAAGATACTAGCCCGACCCTCCCGGGAACTATTAATATGACCACATTAAACCTTCTAAGCAATCGCGCCCCCCCCCCCCTTCACCCCTTAATTCCATGAGGAACTGGGGGTCGCCAGAGCCTCGTCTGCTAAACATGTTTATGATACATTCATATTTGTAACAGGATTCCCCTCGGTTAGGTGAGGTTGACAATTGGGTTGCGGAAGCTTTGAAGCTATAAAACTTTGTATTGGCGCTTACCAAACTGCTAACGATATATACAGACCAATTCTAAATATTCTCGCGGAATTTTGTTCTCGCGGATTTTTTTATTCCCGCGGAAAAATTCCTCCAATTCTTTTCTCCTAGGGAGAAGAATAATTGGGGAATAGGAATTTCGAATTTCCGAAGTCAGCTGTTTTGTCAATTGAAATTTCGTTGCGCATTTCTTATTTTGTTTAAAATATTGTAAAGTTTAATTATTGTTGCCAATTTGTTTGAAATTAAGAAATAAGGAAAGAAAGAAATTATTGCTTTTCATGTGGTATTCACTGAAATGAGTAATGAATTGGTGCCACAGCACCATCAACAGAGGAGCATAAGAAGAAGACCGGCGGGATAACACAAATCCGCCGGACTTGCCTGCATTCATTCTGCAAAGCAATTTTCTGGCAGCCAAGTCAAGTTGAGTTTCGCCATATGCCAAAATCTATTTAAGCCTTCTTAAAAAATCATTGCGCAATTTCTGGATCGCTGCATCAAATATGCGAAGAGCTCTTCCGTTGCTTATGATATATTTTTCGACTTAAATAAAGAATATTGTGGTTGTTGTTGTATTAACAGTGAGAATATTGTGATAGAATGTAAATACATATTTTAGCACAAATTTGTACAAATAAGTGTTCTTTCTTAAAATAACCAATTTCCCTTAACGATTTTGATGCATTCCCTTTAATTTAACTAGTGAAAAAACTTCTATGAAATGGCAGAGAAATCTCCCTCTCCCTCACATTCATAATACCTACTTTTCTCCCATAACTGGTTTCCGCTTTTTCGAACATTGTTCAGAATAGGAGGAAAGGGAGAAGTGAAAAAACTCACAAGGAATTTTTATTTAGAATACCAGGAATGGGAGAAGGGAAAAAACTCGCACGGAATTTTCGTTTAGAATTGGGCTGATAGAAAATAGCTCCAACTTCAGTCGCATCAACTTTTA